>NW_024349798.1:13393454-13741520 GCF_902729225.1 Pteropus medius
TTTTTTAATGTTTGTTTTATTTTAACAATTGGTGTTTGGTGACAAACATTCATTTTGTGTGTTACCCTCGAGGTAGGAGATACCTTTGCACATCAACGTGAAGGTGCGATTTCTAATCAAAGGTGATATAGCTGACAGGGCTGCTGTCAGGAGGCATGAGGATAGCTGTCCAATGGAGAATCAAGAGATGCTTCAAGACTAGCCATCGTCATCACTGTTGGTTTGCAAATCAAGTTGTTGCAAATGTATCCATCATTCCAAGGTGCCATCTCCCAAAAGCACATATTGCGTTTGATACTTCTGTCTCACAAGTATAGTGCTTTGTTTGTTTTAAACCAAAGAAAGGGGCTGTTGATGTTTTCATTATCCTTTCTATTTTACTCTTTCCTTTGAAGACTCCCTTGGGAGAAAGGAAAGATACTATTAGAGATTCTCCAACAGACACGGACCACCATGTTCCAGAAGTGTCAGCCTTTGAGTTAGAGGTTGTCCTGATCATTTTTTCCTCTCAGTATTCCTTTTCCTGGGATTTTACCGCTTGAATATGACCATCTTAATTCAGACAAACATTAACATTCTTGGAAGAGTGTCAGAGTATGCAGGCGTTCGGGTACTATCAGATCCACAAGTCAACTCCTTGGTTATTTTTGTTCCTAGTAAAGTACAGTGGGAACATGCTATCCTCAATAAACTGTAAATTATCAGGGAAGAGATCTTTGTGTTAGAGCATAATTGATTCAAAGTATCACGAAACATTTTAATATGAGAAACGTGTGCATATATTTTTGACTCATTAAAATTTTCTTTTGCTCTGAGTAATAGAATCTTATGTCAGTTGTTTCAGTTCTAAATGGGATGTCATGAAATTGTGATCCTATGGCCCCCAAAAGTAGCAAAATTTTTTTTCAGTATTTAATAAAGGATGATATATCTAGCAGTGAATAAGAAAATATGTTTAAAAGCTATTTTACAGTCTAGCTTTTTTTTTTTGAAGTATATCTAAGATTGCACTTTGCTCTGGAGTCAGCACAAGGGCAAGCAAAACACAAAGGGTATGAGGGCCACAGGCCTGTGTCGCCTCGAGTCTTGGGGGCTTATTGCAAGTAGGAGCCGCCACGTGCACTGCATTCGAGCCTAGGTACCGGATCGGTTCGAACCAGCCTCCTGTTCGAGCTGTCACCCCCTTACTAGAAAATCCTCGGTCTTCTCTACCATGTAAAAAATACACATAGGGAATTTTTTTCTCTTTTTTGCATATCGACAACCCTTAAGCAGACCCTTAATAATCCTAACCTTGGTTTTCCTTCCAAGATTTGAAATAAAAATAAAAATGAAAACTTAAAATTGAATATGAAGTAAACCAAGGAAAATATTTTTCAAAGTTACTTCATGTATTCCTTTCTTTTGAAATAAGCTCGTCTTCCCGATAAAAATATAAAGATGCTATAAAAGGAATCTCCTTAGAAATCTAGGGGAAGTTTTTATTTTTACTAAATTTTGCAAACTGGATTTCTCTATTTCGTGATGGATACTGTGTTTTCTATAAGTTCTAACAATTTATTTTTTTAAACTAAAATGATATGGTGTCAATCGAATTGTAACTTTCTTAGAACTTGTAGAATGAGATGTGTTTTGTTTGTGCAAAGATTATTAAACTTTAAGTTCTTAATTTAGAAATGTTCCCTTGTGTCATTAGCAGTATCTCATAGGTCTAATATTCATTATGCAGTTGACCTTCATTAAAGCTATTTACAGTTTGTTCCAGATGGAGTAAGATTCTTCAAATAAGTCAATCTTTCATTAAAATACATTTTTGCTATAACTCGTTTTTTAAAAAAAGCTAAAGGAAGATCAAGGAATTTCACGTTTCCTACAAATAAGACAATGTAAAAGCTAATTATTTTTGTTTATTTGCCAAGTACTATGTGATTGTATTTAAACAAAAAATACTTAGCGTTATTCATCAAATGAAGATTGTTATTTAATTAAACAAAAATATTCTGAGAACTTCTGAGTTGACCGAACAGGCAGACATCACAAACCGATTTTCATTTCAGAAGTTGGGTGGTGCCAGGCGGTACCCTCATTCAGTTTTGACCTAGAAGATGTTTTGTAAAGCTTAGTTATGTCTCCTCTGGAACTGCATAAGTTGGCTCCTACAGTTGCCTCTAAACTCTAATGGTGATTATTTCCTTTTCACAGTGCTCCAGCTGAGGCTGCAACAAAGGAGGACGAGAGAACAACTAGTGGACCAGGGCATCATGCCACGTAAGGTTTAAGTGTGATGTAACAATATGGACATGTACCGAGAAGAACCTGTATCACACTCTACTTTCAGTTGGAGCCATTTAATCAATATTCAATACCAAAAGAGTTTATAAGGAAAAACACGGCTTCATTTAAAACACATTTGAAAACCACATGCTGCTTAAAAGATTGACTTGCATTTATATCACACGAAGAACACCTTTAAAACTGTAATTCAGCTAACATCAGTTCTTACTTCAAACTGCAACATTTGTTTTATTTTAAAATAATTGAAGTAATCGCTCTACACAGTGGATCCAATATTACTTAGACTTGCAGAAGTAACATGATAAAAATCATTCAAGATTTTGTTCTACTTTATTTTTCTTTTTTTTTCCTACTTTATTTTTCAAAGTGATGGTCTTTAATGCTATACTATCAGCTATAATATTAAATGTGCCTAAGTTACAGGACTAATAAACGTTATTTGTAATTAATAAAATCATTCTTGCCCAAATACAGATTTTTCTCCAATTATCTCTAAGCTTGAGTCCTTCATTTTTGGAAGTTGATTAATTTTAGAATATTTGTCCATGTTGTCTTCTTTACCTTTAATCACCAAGTTTGGAAAATGGTTTTATGTTTTATGGGGGAAGAATGGTGGTTTTTTGTAGGCCATTATTATTATTTATTTGAATTTTTGTCTAAAAATTGATTTCTCTAAGAGGTAACTTATTTGGCTTTAAAAAACTAGGAAGGAATTGCAAAATACATTTATGCTTCCCAGTATTCTGAATCACTAATACTAACTTTTTTTTTGCTTAATGATAAGGAATAGTTTTTCTCTGCAATAGATTTTTCCAATGAAACTTTTATTTCTGGACTCCTATTACTGGAGTATCTAAATATTTTAAAGCTAGCATTGTGACAGAGTCAAAGCTGGTTTGATAATCTGCCAGAGTTCTCCACCACTGCATTCTTGCCTATGAACAGGATTGATCAAATAGGAAAATGAAATTATGATGTTTAACACCATTGCTAAGCCAGCTGTAGTCTGCTTTTGGAAGCTGGTCCCTAGCCAAACCTGCTTGGGCTGGCCTGCTGGGAGTCTTTGTAATGCTTCAAGTACCAGAGCTGACAATAATAATGCTACCAAGACATGACTGGTCACATTTGGGAAACGACGGCCCAAGTAGTCTTATATCCCATCCACGTCATCTGCCCGCCCAATGTCATAATTGCAGGATGTTATCAGACAATGGTGGATATACACAAGATTTTGCAAAAATAAGTGATAGAAATGCTGTAGTAGGTGATGTTTTAGTAAACACCACTGACCCTCACTCTGGGATTCTGGAATAGTTAACGTACCAGCAGTTAAGGTATTACAGAATCACTGTCTTTAGAGTGATTCGTGTATGGTTTGGCAGAAAGAGCATGAACCCTTCAAATTCAGAATTCTAGATTCAAATCCCACTTTGACCCTCATCTAGCTATAAGACTTCAAGACTTCATTTAACCCCTTGAGCCTTTCATCTGCACTGAGGCGAATGCCTGCCATGCTCGGTCCTTGTGATGATCAACAGATTTAACTCTGACCACCACAGAGCACAGGGCTAAGCCCATCGTGGTTCTCAGTAAATGGTAACGTGGGTTTGTGAGGCATGGAGGACACTGTGGGGTGCAGAGTGTCCTCATGGTCAAGGTTAGGGCACTCGAAGTTAAATATCCTGAGGACATTTAGGCCTTTCCCATACAGAGCAAAGACCTGCGAAGGAATGGTCTAACAGTTCCCTTGAGGGTGGTAATTTGCTCCAACTATTATTGGTTGGAACTAGTCGGATCTGATATTTACATTGTCATTATTTTTACAGCTCTGTTTTAAATGTTCACCGTTTTATTTGTGAAATTCATAATTTCAATTCTGAGACACTTAAGGTTCCAAATTCTATAGATCTAAAAGAACTAGTAAATAAATGGAACTGTAGATGGGAACTATAAGATTAAGAAGGAGCATCAACAAGATACACTGTAACGTTTGCCTGAAGCATTAACTTCTCTGTTTTTACCATGGGAATGATTTCTTTTCCTCTCACAGCTTTGAAGAGCCCAGCCGCATTCCATGAGCAGATAAAAAGCTTGGAACGAGCCAGAGTAAGAAATCTCAGTTTAAAATGCTCTACTTCTCTCTTTTATTTTAAAGTACCTGTGGACAAATAGCAGTCTTACTCCTAGATATGCCAGGAGAGAAAATACAGTGCCTTTTCAGGACACATGGCACATAGAGTAATGTATTCTGGAGCAGTTTTATCTTGGAGGTTTGTAGGATATAAGTGACATTCAAATTTTGTTCTTTTAAAACTAGTAACTCGCTTTGTACAAAAGACAAATCACACTCTTCACTTTCTTGCTTTCAGAGCATAACCACAGTTCCTAGAATAATAACAGAGTAATTCTGCCCTTTGTTACCCTGGGAGACCGCAGCCCCAGTGAGGTGCTGACACCAGATCCTTGAGTCTGTGTTACCTGTGCATTTGACCATGTGGGTGAATAAGGAATATTGCTGCGTTCAACTCTGCTTTATTCTTTGAATTGACTCTATCATAGCTGCACAGCAAATTGATGTTTATTCTTTTTCTTTAAAAAGTACCATTTATTCTTTTTGTTTTAGGGAAAACTTCTATCACGTGTTATGAAAAGCATGTTCCAAAAATTCCATAAGAATTTTCCCAGGATATAATGATGATCTCTTAGAGTCTTGTAAGATGTAAAACTCATTTTCAAGTCTTATTGTTTGGAGTTGAGTACAGTTCTGAATAAGAAAATATGATCAAGGATATGAACTCATCAAAGACAGTACATGATAATTTTTAGGAAATCTGTTATCTAGGTGAATTTTTACTTGACCCGATGTCTAGATTTTATGGATTTTAGATACTTAAATGTTCAAAATCCTATGTCTATTCAAAACTCAGCTTCAAAATTATGAGCCTTTGCCTTTCTGAAGTTTTAAAATAAAAGCCTACAAAGTGCTTGCTTTGTACCAGTATGGACGTCAAAGCCCTGTACAGTTTTGAAGGCTGGAATTTAAATCATGTATTGGATAATAGTCTCTCAAAGTACTAATATCTATTCTTTTCTTCCTCTCAAAATCATGACCAAAAGGGTATCAATTTATTTAAATGGAGTACCTTGAGAGAAAAAAATATATAAAACCACAGTAAGTCATCAACAATTTATGGTAAGACTTTTTTTTTTTTTTTTTTTAAAGACTGAAAACTTTTTGAAGCACAAGATCCGGAGCCGACCGGACCGCTCTGAGCTTGTCAGGATGCACATTCTAGAAGGTGAAGGTTTTATTTCTACGTATTTTGCTGCGTTTTTCTCAAGAGAAGAAGTGAGAATGTCACCATTTCTGTTTATTCCCATTTTAATAACTTTTTACCCCACAGGCTGACATCCTCCACATTGGATAGCAACGTGAAGACGCAGTTAAATATTATGTTAGATACGTGGGGAAGGTTTGCTTCTCCAAATAACCAGCTGACGACTGGCTCTTCCCCTCCAGCTGGTGCCGTAGGTGTCCCTCCCATACTGTTCTGGAAAAACAGCTTTGGTCCAGAGGACTCCTCCACTAGTGAGGGAACCTGTGCCCACTCCTTAAGTCATAAAGGGTATGACAACCACAAGTCTAACCCTAGATTTCAAGCTGCTTGGGCCCTGTTATGCCTACCTGGCATGGTGCCCACACCCAGCATTTTTCCTTTGTTGCTACTTACACACAACAGTCCAACTCGATCTGACCATTACCAGAACCACCACCCTCTAGGCCCACCGGATTTTCTCGATGAGCTAGCCTCATCACCTGTGAAGCGTGGAGGGACAGCTCTGTTCCATTTTTGGTGAGACACAAGGCTCAGGCCAGTATGTTTTTCTTTCAAAAAAAAAAAAAAAAAAAAGCATTCTTGAAAGCTGGTTTCTCCACCATTATTCCCTGAGTTACATTTTCTTGCATTGTTCTGCTTCTCTGACCAATTTATTGGGCAAGACAAAAACTTGACCCTGTGATAGTCCTGAGTGTGTCAAACCTTGAGAACATACAGAAGAGTCTGAAAATGCCTCACACATTTAGAGACAGTTATCAGGTAGAAAGAAGATTAGAATTGTTCCCTCTGGCCTAATGATAGAGTTAGTATTAGAATTGTGTTGGCATTATGAAGTATTAAATTGTAGCTCAATGAAAGGAACAATATCCTAAAGACCAGACATGTCCAAAAATAAAATATTTTGGAAGCAATATGGTCACTCTTATCTGAGGTGTTCATTCATTGGCCAGTGTCTGCACCGGAAGCCCAGGTGAGCCAGACGGATGCCTGCCTTCGTGAAGCTTACAGATAATAAACGGGCAAAAGCAATGGCTTCCAGATTGTGAGAGGTGTAAACAGGCTGACAGCACCTGAAGGGTGCTGTAAAGACGTTCCGAGCATCAGGCTTGTCTATAACTCGAAGTGAGGCCTCTTCCAATACAGAGACTCTGTGTTGATGTGACCATCCTCACATCAACAGGGCAGGAGGTGAGAAGTTTACGGCTTTCTCTAATTTGGGTTATGTCCTCAGAAGTTCACTGGACTGAAAAAGCTTTTCCAGAACTCCAGTGGTAGGGTAGGAGCAGCTGCCAGCTGTGAGGGATAAGTGGATCTTCAAAGAAACAGATTTACTGGTAAGTAACTAGGTAAATGGCTCCTTCTATGCCTGAAAATATCTTGACCCGTAAGGGACAGTTTTGTAGGAATAATGCTGTCTGTTTTCACTTGCCTTCTAATTATAACAGGCTTTATTAATGTGATTAAAACTAAGGCAAATACACTTAACTATCAAAAGGAATCATACTTTTTTTTAAAAAAGAAGGCTACCCAAGGTTTAAAAACCTAACTGTGTATGTGAATGAACTGTAAGTGATGTTTTGAGGACATCCCTTCTCAAGCTGGGATTATTGAAGGAAGAATGTATCACGTTTGAGTTTTTAAATATCTTAGAACCATTTTAACTTACTTTAACTTATTTTAACATTAATCCAATTTTGATCAGACTGGTTGTTTGGGAGGCAGAAGTATAAATTATTTTCTGAAGTTCAGCCGCTGAAATCCAGCCTCAGCCTCATGGAGATGAGGAAGCAATAAGAGAACAAACAGAAACATAGCAAAATGCCAGCCTCTGGCTATTTACTTTTGGAGTATTTTCCTTCTAAACATTCCTGATATCACTGGATGGTGTCAGTGAGTGAGAGCAGAAAGGCAGAAGACTCTCCCAGCGAGATCTTAACAGAAGCGTTAAGTATCAGCCTACGAGTGGTTTGCGTGATCTAACTCTCCCCGCCTGTCATCTTCCTGTGTGCTTAGAAGTGTTTTGTCTAACAAGGCTGAGGCCACCGTTACATAGGAAAATTATAAAAATGAGATGACCAAACCTGTTATTTTAACATATCGAAATGTGTATTTATCTGCCAAAGTTCTGACCGAGGGCTAGGGCCTTTGCTTTGGGAAAGGCTTCAATGAATGGAGCTCACATCTTCTTTGCATAAAGCAGTATTTGTACATCATCTGCGATTTCCATTTAGTGGAACAAAACTTAAAGACACTTGAAAAGCAATTTGACTTTAAAAATCCTAGATTTTCCCAAATCTTTTAGTTGTTAGTAGCCTTAATTTGACAGTGATTGATTTTTTTTAATGACTCATCTTTATCAAGTTGTTTGAAAGCATTTAACTTAGGTTTCCAAGAAATAATAATTGTATTTTTGAAGTTTATCATTTCCCCATAACATTTAGTTAATTACGCATTGACAGGAGCAATCCCAGCAGGTATGAACTATTTTGCAGGCAGTCAAGGTTGGCTTTGGCAAACGTGTGACTCAGCTGGTAGAGAGAAGTACCCTATGCTGGCCCTTGAACTGTGCAGATCCACTTATATGAGCTCTTTTTCAATAAATACTATAAATGTATTTTCTCTTCCTCATGTTTTTCTTAATAGCATTTTTCTTTTCAGTAGCTTACTTTATTGTAAGAATACAGTATGTGACACATAGGCATAAACTATGCGTGACTCAAGTGTGTTATCAGCAGGGCTTCCGGTCAGCAGTAAGCTGTTAGTGGTTAAGTTTAGGGGAAATCAAAGCTTATAGGTGGATTTTCGACTATGTGGGGAGTTGGCACCCCTAACCCCCAGGTTGTTTGAAGGTCACCTGTACTCAGATGTGCTGGTGAGTAGTTTACTGGCCATGGCTTTCAGTGAGCCTTAGGCTTCAGTCAGGACATTTTACCTGCAAAATGAAGAACATCAGTTAATCCTGAGAATACTTGTGGGGAATTTCATTAGAAGACTTACTGTATAATTTAAGAAGCAAGCAACTTTCAGAATTTTGGGTTAACACCTCATCATTATTTTAAATCAATTATAAACATTATTTAGAACAGTGTAATGAAGTTAATGAGTTACCATAAACACAAATAATTGACAGAATTATGCAAATGAGCAAGTTACATTTATAGCAGTTTCACATCTGTTGTACAACTTTGTGCATTTGTAAGCAGATGAGTCGATGCTTCTGTGTGACTGTTAATTACTGTGTACGGCGAGTGAATATTCTTATCAGACACAAGGTTACATATTCAGAAATAAACCCAAATTCTTAATTATGGTGTTGGAGTCTGTTACAATATGATTTGTAGGTCTTCCCATTGACTCCTGCAGAGAAGCTTATATCCTAAGATACGAGCCTCCCCTCGTAGGATCTGACTTTTTAATGTAGCCAGATCTAAAACAGATCTTGAGCCATAGACCACGTCTGTCTTGTGCATCCTCTGTGTCTCCAGTACCTAATAATTGTGAATATGACCCTCCTGTCATAAATGAACAGTTGCAGTACCCCATTTTTCACTTGAATTCATGTTCATTTGAGTCAGAGGGCATGCATATTGACAATATAGACAATATATAAAGCTACCCAGAACTAAAAATATAAACTGTATACTGGAGCATGCTTTAACAGTCATTTTTCTCTTGCCATAAATATCTTGAGAACACACAAATATGCTTAAACCGATTTAAATTAGTTGGCCTGAAATAGCATTATGGAATAGAGATGGGAATTCAAGTGATGGTTAGAACTGTGTTTCTTCTTTCAGAAACATTTGCAGAGCCATCCCTGCAGGCCACTCAGATGAAGCTGAAAAGAGCTCGCCTGGCGGACGATCTGAACGAGAAGATCGCACAGCGCCCCGGCCCCATGGAGCTGGTGGAGAAGAACATCCTGCCTGTGGACTCCAGTGTTAAGGAAGCGATTATAGGCAAGCCTCTCAAGTTCACCATGTTCTGGGAAGTTTTAGATCAAAACAAATGTAGTTAAAAAGGCCAGCACCAATCATGGGTATGGCTTTCCGGGTGAGTTAGAAATTAAATTGGTGCCGATTCCCATTATTACTGAGATATATCTATATATCTATATCTCTGTCTATCTATCTATATATATATATACATATACATACACATACACACACGCGCACGCACAAGTCTCTCGGTACCCACGGAGGCTTAGTTCCAGGACCCCCTAGAGATACCAAACTGGAGGACACCCAAGTCCCAAGTCTCGCATTTAAAATGGCGTAGTATTTGCATGTGACCTACGCACATCTTCCTGTGTACCTTAAGTCTTCTCTAGAGTACTTATAATACCTATGTAAACATTTGTTACACTGTGTTGTTTAGGGATTCATGACAAGAAAAAATGTCTATACTTGTCCAGTACAGATGCAACCTAACTAGGTAGTACATGTCAGCAGCAACGTAACTTTTATCAAATATTTTCGATCTGGGAGCATTTGAATCTGAGGGTGCAGAACCCGTATATGCAGAGGGCCAGCTGTGTGTTATTTGTTGTGAGACCAGCATCACTAACCAGTTGACACAGATTCTTAACATCTGAGGTTTCGATCTTTAAGTTCTGATTTCATGATCATGTTTTCTAAGTTAAACTTACTGTATTATACTGTTTAGTTTCTGTTGTTTTGTTTAAAATTCTTACAGGCTTTTCATTATTTTCATTCTGTGTACTTCCAGGAAAGATAAAGAGAAAAATAGCTTGTTCAGTGCCAGTTCGGCAAGGTGAAGAGCAGACGAGTGTGGGCGCACTCATTAAGAAGAGCAGCATCTGTCCATTCTGTGTCGCTCTCATCATCTCAGTTACTAAAGTCCACCCCGCCTCCCACCCCATTTCTTTTGGTGTGGCCTTAGCAGGAAAAAAAATTCCAGAACAATGCCGCTTATTCAGCCAGCAATTTTTAAAAGTTAATATCCTATTTAAACTATGGTAGTTTCATCACTCATGGGGACTTTTTATTTTGCATGAGCACGAGTTTCAGTCTTGGGCAACGTCAGTAATTCTGAGTGGTGCAGTCACCTGTGATCCACTCAGCCCCCAGAAGTAAGGCGTCGGTGTATCTGGCCGCCCCACGAGGTGGGACTAAGCAGGATTCCCCGTCGAAGCCCCATTTCCCAGTACCTCAATGTGTTTGTACCAGCTGGATTTCAAGTCGGGATCCAGACAAGGTCCACACATCACCTTTGGCTTGATGGACCTCTTCCGTCTTATTCTTTCGGTGGCTCTCCCTCCTTTCTTTTCTCACTATTTATTTGTTGGTAAATGGACGTGTTTTGTTCTTTAGCATTTCCACATCCCAGATTTTATGTTCTTGTCTCCTGTACTTCCTGTAGCTGGTAGTTGGGTCCAGAGGCTTGATCTGACTTGGGTTTGATTTCTTTTCTCCAAGCGCTCATCGTGGGGAGTGGTGTGCTCTTCCCTTGGGTAGTACGTGATGGTCTTTTTTTTTTTTTTTAAACAGGTTAAGTTTTTATTAAAAAAACAATGTTTCTCTTCCTTTTTCATTTTAAGCCTGGTATTCCAAGGCCAAGATAAATTAAGAATCATTTCTTTCTTTAGGTGTTGGGAAGGAAGACTATCCACAGACTCAGGGTGATTTCTCATTTGATGAAGACAGCAGTGATGCTTTATCTCCGGACCAGCCCGCCAGCCAGGAGTCGCAAGGGTCAGCCGCATCCCCCAGTGAGCCCAAAGTCAGTGAGTCGCCGTCTCCTGTGACCACGAACACTCCAGCCCAGGTATCGCCTTCCTTGTGTTTACCCCTAAATAGAGAAAGTGCCTTGTTTTTTACATATCAAGTATATATCTTTATTTTATGTATCGATACATTCTCACTAGAAAAGTTTGAAAATGTGGGAAAATAAAAGTTTTTCATCTGTAATCTAGCCACTGTTAACATTTTTCAGTAGATTCTTACATTTTATTTCTGTTCTGTATACACATTTTTATCTTACAGTTTTGCAATACACTTTTTAAATTTTTTCACATAATTTTTGGGGGACATAATTCACATACCATAAAATCCAGCTTTTTTTTAATCTTTACCATTTTAAACTGTACGGTTCAGTAGTGTTAAGCATACTCACACTGTTGTGCAATAATCTCCAGAACTTTTGTCTTGCAAAATTGAAACTATACCCACTGAACAGCTCCTAGCTCCCTCTTTACCCAGGCGCTGGCAACCATTATATTTGTCTCTGTGAATTTGACCACTTTAGGTATCTCATGTAAGTGGGCTCACAGTATCTGTCGTTTATGACTGTCTTATTTCACTTAGCATAATGTCCTCAAAGTTCGTTCATGTTGTAGCATGTGGCAGTAGCTCCTTTACTTTGAAGGCTGAATCATGCTGTTGTATGGATATACCACATTTTGTTTACCCACTTGTCAGAGACATTGGGTTTCTTCCATCTCTTGGCTGTTGTGGGTAACGGTGCTGTGTACATGGGTGTGGAAATATCTCTTTGAGACCGTGCTTTCAGTTTTTTGGAGCATGTACCAAAAGTGGGGGTGCTGAGTCATGCGGTCATTCTATTTTTAATTCGTTGAGGAGCCTCCGTACTGGCCCCCATAGTGGTTGTGCCATTTCATGCTCCCATCAGTGCACAAGGGTCCCAGTTTCTCCACATCCTTGCTGACACTTGTTAGTTTATGTTCTTTTGATAGTAGACATTCCATGGTGTGAGGTCATGTCTAACTGCGGTTTCGGTTTTCACTTCTCTGATGGTTAGTGATGTTGAGTACCCTCTCATGTGCTTGTTGGACATTTGTATATTATCTTTGGAGAAATGTCTATTCAAGTCCTTTGCCCATTTAAAAAAAAATCAGGTTATTTGTTTTTTTGTTGTTGAGTTGTAATTCTTCATATATTCTGGATATTAACCTCTTATCAAACGTATGTTTCGCAGATATTTTCTCCCATTCCATGTGTCACCTTTTCACTCTATTGACAGTGTCCTTTAATGCACAGAAATTTTTAGTTTGGTATAGTCCCTCGTCAATAAATGTATATTTGTATCATTTTAATTGCTACATCGTATTCAGTTGAACTTAGATAATGTATCTATTTTAATCAGTTCCCTATTGTTGGTTATGTGGAGTCGTTTCCTGTATTTCACTCTTCTGACACGCAATAATAAGAGCCTCGATTGTATTCTCACGTATTTGCTACACTCTGGTTTTTGTTAGACACTAGTCTCGTTATTTGTTTGGATAGTTACCAGATATCAGAATGGACTTGGACCTTTGGTAGGCAAAAGACAAGCACTTTAACCACCTTCGGGAGGGTAATACAGATTTCCAGTCACTGCCTTTGCCACAAGTCAGTAATATCACTACTTTAAACCCTGCAGATTCGAATGTTTTAATAGCCTCCTTGATTTTGGTTAGATTGAATTCATTTGTTCAACAGATATTTAATGAGCACCTATTATGTGTCAGATTGTATTGGGACTAGTCTAGTGCATGCAAAGGAATCTAATAAATATTTTTGATAATTGCATTGGAAATTCAAATGTCTTCGTTTTCCATAGGTGTTTGTGTTTCTTTTGGTTTTATAAAAACTCTTATGCTGCACATAATTTGCTGTTTTTTTAATCTCTCCTTATGGTGTTCTTGACTTGCTGAAATTTTAATTGGATTTTGTTATTTTGAAGTCAAAACTATTGAACTACTTAATGAGATTGGTCAAGTTCAGTAGAAAATACTCTTATAAAAGCTGAGTATCATCAAATTCTGAGTTGGAAAGCAGTTTAGCATTTACTTGCCTGAACCCTCACACCAGGGGAGGCCTGGGTTCAGAGAGGTGCAGAACTAAAAGTGTGTGTGTGTGTTCTCACAGCATTTCTTTCCATTCAGGAATGTCAATTTGTTAGTGACTGGGTCCGTCGGCTTCATTTTCTTCCTTGCACTTATCACCCGTGATCTGAAATACAGTAGCTTCTTTATTGTGTCTGTGCCTTATGAGCCTATGAGGACAGGGGCTTTGACTCAGACAAGACCTAGGTAGTGTGTAGTGTGCGTGCACGAGTGTGTCCTGCACACCTAGTGCAGGGCCTGGTACAGAGGATGGGCTCGGTCGGCGCTGGCTGGAAGCCAGTAGCATGAGTGCGAGGACTGCGCTGCCATACTGTGCGCTCCTACCTGCCGGCAGAGCTCTCCCGCCCCGGAGTCCAAGGGCAGCTGCAGTTCATGTTCTCTTGGTGCAGTTTGTGGGGCGAGAGTGACCACCCCCTCGGCTTCGCTGGAACCTGGCCTGGAAGAAGGACGAGGGTCAGTGACCAGCCCACGCACGGTCTGAAAGGAGGGAGAGCAAGGGAGACCAGCCCCTACTGTGTTCTCACGTGTTTGCTGCGCCCTGGTTTTGAGCTTTAAAAATAGGGCTAAAAAGAATGTCAAGTATGCAAGTAAATACCCTTAAAAAACAGTTCTTCTCATCCATGTGGGTTGGTTGTTCTCTGCTTCTGTCCGAAGAGGTCAGGATATCAGACCGCTGTTAGCATGGCCTTAGCTTTTAGTGACAAAATTTCTGTCACCGTCTACCTGGTAATGGCTTCGTGACAATTCCACCTGTGTAAGAGATGGGCCTTCTCCTTTTCCCAGCATTGCTTGTACTGTTAGGTGTTTCTTTGGTCTTGAAACTTGGTCTCCAGCTAAGTTCGTAAGTGAGAAAGTTTAACCAGAGGCAGTCCCACCCAGGGGGCTGGCATTCCAGGGTTCCTTGAAGGAAAAGAGGCACAGCAGTGTTTCTTGAAGAATAAATACGGTCTGTTTATTGTCGGTGCAGTGCACACTTGAGCCTCGGGTCATCCCCACTGCAGTGCCCGGTTCACGACCCCATGTGCAGACCGGTACTGCCCGCTGTCCCCTGCGGGCCAGGCATTGCAGTGGTCCCTCCCACCGCGCCCCACCGCCCTTTGGGGAAGAGAACCCAGGACACACAGGGCTCGCCACAGCCTCACCTGTCACTCCGCTTCTGCACCACACACCTGAGCTTTCTTAATTGTGTCCTTCGGTAAACTCCCTTGTATTACGTTTTAGTGTTTGTAAGTAAGGAATCTGACAAACACTCTTTATTATTATACTTTTATTCATGCAATTAAAGAAGCATCTCCCTGTTAACTGTGTTGTATTGATGTCGAAGAAAGGTACTCCTCCACGCAGGATTGTGAGGATGTTGTCAGTTTGTTGTCGGTTTCATTTAAGTCAACTACAGAGGCAAACGTTATGACGCCTGTAAGGTCTGAGATTTTTACGTCATCTAGAAGTGATAATTAGGTTTTGTTTTGGCAAATGTTGCACTTTAGTTATTTTCACTGTTATCCAGTATTTATAGAATTTGTCCAAGAATCTCACTTGATACAAAAAATGTATATTTTCTCCCTAAATATAATTACTTTCACAATTGTCATTTAAGGGGAAAGTACCTAAAACATTGCTTCTCATTAGATATCAGCTTCCAGAGGGCAGGACATCCCCTCATTTTATCTTAATAACTTCATACTGAACTCACAGGGTCCAAGCACAGCAAGTGCTTGTTGCTTTAGTGAATAAAAATCCCTGGGAGATTCTCTCTGCGATATACTGTTGCTTGCTTTAGATATCATTGTATCTCCTTCCCGCAAAAAAAAAGTCAGTCTCGTCACTGTTATTATAATAGTTCTTACAAAGCAAAGGCAATGAAAGGGCAGCATACACGTCTTGTTTGTAGGGTGTTCTCTGAGATTCTCAGGTTTTAATCTTTAACATGGAAACTCAATGTAAGAGTTCGATAGTGAGTTTATTTACCAGGGACCATTAGTCCTCACATCGCCTGTAGGGAAGGGACTGGTGAGTGTGTATTTTTAGTTTGTTTAATTTCCAATGCATTGTGGACTGATCCTCTTGTAAAATACAGTAAAAATAGTGGAGTGACATCAAATTTCTGTAATATTTCCTGTACTTGTCACAGGCAGGTAACAAAGGTCCACTGACCGTACTTTGACCATACTTTGAGCTATGCCGAAAACCTTAACCAAGTTTTTTTCGTATGTTGATTAAGTATCATTTCATACTACATGTTTAATCCTATGGCTTAAATACATTTTTTCTAATTTTCCTGTTAAATTTTTTTAATGCTTGGCCTAATAAAAGTTCAAGGCCAGTGTACAGAATTTCTTTTAGGTTCTTTCAAAATCATATTTTCAGATAAATAGTCGAGAGAAAATTAGCCTCAAAATTTCTTAATGCTCTGCTTTATTCCAAAATGTCTTAGGACATAGAGTCACCTTAATTCTTTTCAGAACACACAAATACCAGAGGATTAAGTCCCACAGGAAATTATTCAAATAAAAGAAACATTCCTTACCAAAAAAGTAACATAATATCTAGGTAAAGAACGGAGTTTTCTAAGCACTTGTCTTGCAATCCCAGTGCTAGAATGCTAATGATCTTGCGACATGGACAGTACAATGCACCACCATGTCCTTCCTTCCGAACGTGACTTCTAATGGTGAAAAAATTCTTTGAAATATATATTTCTGTGTGGCCTTTTCCTTGGACCTTTCTCTTGTCTTTTCAATTCTGATCCAAGTATAGCTGGAAAGGAATTTGCCATAATGTTAATGAAACACGCATCACATATTGGGGCTCAGCTTATTTTATGCTTGAACAATGGAAAGTGCAGAAAATTAAGAAGAGCCCCATGTAGTACCAAGGGTGTTACGAGGGCTCTTTTAATCTGAAGACTCCTTTCTCTGAGCAATTTCTGAAGCCACCTCGCTGGTCACTTTTTATAAACACACGGGTGTTTACCTGGAAGCGTGGTCCAGCAGGGTCTGTGTTCACCTTCAGGCCCGCGCTGTGAGGACGGAGCCTGCGCTGAGTTTGAAATTGTGCTGAAAGCGAACCAGTCTCTTGGTTGCTACATGTTTTCAGGAAGACGAACTCAGGAGAACCTGGGAGACTGTCCACTACCTGCTTTTTCACTTTGTATCAAGGGACCTTTAGCCTAATGATACAGAAACCTGAGGTTTAAGCTAACAGTGAGGATGAGCAAGGTCTCATAGGTTAGCCGTGCACTCACATACTAAATAATCAGAATTATACTAACTTTTATTACAAATACTTATCAGTAAAAGCCTGAATAGGATATCAAAGATACCGACTGTACTTTCTGTTGTTACCTCTTCAGTCATGCTTTTTATACCATATCAAGAGGACTCCACTGCTAATACTGAGATTTCGAGTTTGTTTCCAGCCTTAACAGTGAACTTGTGTTCCATCCCAATTCCTATTTCCCTTGTGACCAACAGGAAAGTGCCAAAACCAGTGCATTCTGCAGAACACACCTTTTAGATTTATTCGTAAATAAATAAATGTTTATTGAACATAATTGAGATGATTAAAAACTAATGGCTAACATTGCCGAGCTCTTACTGGAGCCCAGTGCTGAGCTACTTGTTCTATGTGTCACCTGGAGCAGGTGTCTTGAAAACAGCGTCTGTTTAGCCCACACAGGGTTTGAACTAATGACTTTGTTCTCATTAGACCAACAGTTTGAGATTTTCCTTAAGACTGTTTCCTTAAGACTTAACACATTACTCTGTCATCCTTGTACGACTCAGAGTGACAGCTGTTACGTGTGTTACTTAAATATACATAACATCATTTCCTCAACTATACAGTTTACCGAAGTGTCATAACTCAGTTACCAAAAACGAATAATAGCAGTTCTCTAATAGTTACGATGCTGCCACATTCTGGCCCCTCACAGTCGCTTTGACTAACTCGTGAATCACCAACAGGGTTACACCAAGGTTGTAATGGACATTCTGCCTGATTCCAGAAACTATAGTATAGTAAACACTGTGTGGCAGCTTCAGAAAGAGGACTGTGTTTAAGTGAGGTGGACATCAGCTCTAGGGTTTTTCAAAGTCGATCTAAAGTATTAATAACATTTTTCTTTATTGCCTACAGCACCTGGTATCCTAGGTGGTCTCCCATCCAAGTATTAACCAGGCCCGACCCTGCTTAACTTCCGAGATCAGACGAGATCGGGCGCGTTCAGGGTGGCATAGCCGTAGACATTAATAACATTTTTATATTGACCGTTCCTTGAAGTTACTACCAAAAGCAATAGATTCATTCGTGGTTAGAGTAGATCGGTGATACTCTGAGTGATTGCCCCTCTGCTTTGTGGCATTATTTTAGTTGTCGTAGTATTAGTTATAATCGAACTATTAAAAATCAGAGGTACTAAATAGCTTCACATTTAGATTTTTATGCATGCATCTGCATGCTTAACACTGTCTCACAAGTAATAGGAAATCTCACTCTAAAAGAAAATGTATGTCAACAGTGGCAGAATAGGAAGGACCAAGCCCTTGTCGTCCCATAGAAACATTAAATAAACTACAGACTGACTAAAATAACTTTATAAGAGCTCTGGAAACCAGTCAGTGACCTCTACCAACCAAAAAAATACCCAGTCAAGAAAAAAGTAGAAAATGTCATGGTGTTTTTACTCACCCTTGCCCACCCTCCCTGGCAGGTTGTCACAAAGCAGCAGCCCAATACCCAGCTCCCCACCTCGAGATGGAAGGGGCAGAACACAACTTGTTTGCAGCCTTCTGGCCTGTCCATGGGTTTCTGTCTTGTCTGACTCAGAAGTCAGACAGGTAAAAGCACGTGGTTTGGCTTGCAGGCTCTCAGCCATGGCAGGCAACGACAGGAGCCGTGACATGTGAAACAGAGAGACTGCAGACCCACAGACACCTGGGTGTAATTTATTTTATAACTCCACTTTTTATTTTCTACAGGATTTAAGCAACAAATGCACAGAAAAATGATCTGTTAATGACTACGCAGTATATAATGATGTAACTTGTGGCATCAGTAATATAAAGTGGAGGACGTAGCTGTAAAGAAGTAGTTTTTGTATGTAAATGAAGTTGGTGTTAATATAAGGTAGATGTCATACCTTTACGATGTTATATTTAACCCCCATAGTAACCACAAAGGAAATATCTAAAGGAAATGAGAAAGGAGTCACTACAGAAAATCTAACACATAAATGAGAAGACATCCCATGTTCATGGATTAGAAAACTTAGTATTCATTACTAAAGTGTCAGTACTCCCAATCTACAGATTCAGTGCAATTCTTACCAAATCCCAATGACGATGTTTTACAGAAATAGGAAAATTCATCCTAAAATTTATATGGACTCTCAAGGGACCCCAGATAGCCAAAACAGTCTTGAAAAAGAACAAAGTTGGAGATGTCACACTTCCTGATTTCAAAACTTACTACAGAGCTACGGTAATCAAAGCAGTGTGGTTCTGGCATAAAGACAGATACAGACCAGTGGAATAGAATAGAGAGAAATAAGTCTTCATTTATAGGTTTAAAACATTTTGACAAGGGTGCCAAGGCCCTCAGTAGGGAAGGGACAGTTTTTTCAATAAATGGTGTTGAGAAAACTGGGTATCCACAAGCAAAAGAATGAAATTAGACCCTTATTGTCTATGGCCATGCCACCCTGAACAAGCCCAATTCCGTCTGATCTGAGAAGCTAAGCAGGGTTGGGCCTGGTTAGTACTTGGATAGGAGACCTCTAGGAAGACCAGGTGCTGTAGGCGTAAAAAATAAAAAAAATTTAAAAAAATAAGGGATTGTAAGCTGACAAGGTCCTTGCAATCTGTGAGGTCAAACAAGGGTTGCCTCGCCTAAAAAAAAAAAAAATTGGGCCCTTACCTAACACCATATATGAAGATTAACTCAAAATGGACAAAGACCTAAATATGAGCTAAAACTATAAAACCCTTAGAAGAAAACATATAGGAATGCTTTATGACATTGGATTTGGCAATGATTTCTTAGTTATTACACCAAGGCAACAAAAGAAAAAATAGATAATTAGGCTACATCAAAATTAAAAACTGTGCATAAAAGGACACTATTAACAGAATAAAAAGCAACCCACAGAATGGGAGGAAATACTTACAAATCATCTATCTGATAAAGGGTTAATACCCAGAATATATAAAGGAATCCACAACAACAAAAAAAATCCTAATTAAAAAATGGGCAAAGGACTAGAATAGACATTTCTCCAGAGAAGATAAAGAAATGGCCAATAAAAACATGAAAAGATGCTCAGCATCATTAAATTGCTAAAAAATAAAAAAGCAAATCAAAACCACCATCTCAACTCACACCACTAAACTGGCAACTATCAAAATAGCATGAATTAACAAGAGTCATCAAGGATGAGGAGAAACCGAAACCCTTGCACACTGCTGGTGGGATGGGGAAATGGTGCAATCACTATAGAAAACGGTACGGCAGTTCCTCAAAAGTTAAAGATGGAATTAGCACGTGACCCAGAAAATCCACTTCTACGTATACGCCCCAAAGAATCAAAAGCAGGGACTTGAGCGGGCACCTGTACACCCATGTGCATAGCAGCAGCATTCACAGTAACCACAGGGAGAAGCAACCCACGTTATTCTTGTGTTCTGCTGGAGTCCGGATTTCTGGGTAGCCAGGTCACACTGAAATGCCAGAAGAGCTCTTAAGATGGGCGTGGCAGTAGTCAGGGCAGAAGCCAGCTAGTCGGGGCCTAGCAATATAGGCACAACATCTTCATAAATATTACAGTCAGCGCCACATTCGGATTATTGACACTGACTGCTCTCGAATGCATCGTCCCTGTCATATCAGTCAGGGGGCTGGGATGGTCACATAGCCTGCCAGGTTAGCAGAATTTATCTGCAAGGAAATACATACATTTCAGAATTCAAATATCTGATTCTGATGCCAATTATTTAATAGCCAAAGAATGTTTTTCCCTGTGTGAAAATCGTCCCAGAGTAAGTATCCTTATTTCCCAAAAATGTTCTGCGTGAAAGGAAAACAATGTAAAATCCTATCCCTTAAAGCAGTGATCAGCTGGCCACCATCTTCCAAATCATGTGAGAGGTTCATCGATGAGCCGGCTGTCTCAGGGCCATTTGAGGCAAAAGTCAGCCTGGAACATAGGTGTCAAAACTTTTGGATAAGTCCTTTCGTTTCTGTTTGAAAACGAAATTGAGTATAGCCATCATTAAAAAGTCAAGTCTTTTATGTTGTCAGCACTTATGGTTACTGATAATTACTTAAAGGCTGAAATCAACAGCAGAATGAAAACAAACCTCAGGAAGAGAGAGCCGCCATGGGCACGCACAGCTGATTGCACACTCACACCTGTACTCACAGTCCCAGCAGACGTGAGTGTGGCCTGGCATGAGTAAAGCCACGAGGAATTTCCATTCAC
Source organism: Pteropus medius (assembly GCF_902729225.1). NCBI lineage: Eukaryota > Metazoa > Chordata > Mammalia > Chiroptera > Pteropodidae > Pteropus > Pteropus medius. Next base: position 13,414,432 of record NW_024349798.1, read on the forward strand.
CCATTAAAAAGATATTTATTGAGCAACTAGTATGTGCCAAGCTTCATATTTCTTGCTGCTAATAACTCTCCGACTTTTCAGGTCATTTATTTTAAGGAGGGAAAATACAGTTTGCTATTTTTAAACCCAAATACTTCAACAGGAGAACCAGTTTTGATGGTTGTAATGAATTCGAGAGTTGTTCGGAGAAGGATAAAGGGAGACATTTTCCCTTAAGATAAGGCTGGTAATAGTAAGTCCAAGGAGTAATCGACAGGCAACATTTAACTGAGTTATTGTGGTAGTAATACCTCTCTCCAGTAAATGAATACTTAAAATCTCCTTGAAGTGGATTGCTGGTGGGAATAGGTTGTGAGGTGGCTGATAAAAAACTAACAAAGCCTTCTGTAGCTTCCTTTGTTAATGTGTCTCCACATTGAGATTCAGTAATTACTTATTCTGGTCCAGGTAAAAATTAGCTTCTTGCTTTAAGTGCTTGGGTACCGCTGATGAAACAGGTCAGTCTTACCGGAATATATCCTTCAGCTTTTCTCCTGTTGCAGGAAACAGGGAAATGGTTGACGAGAGTCAGCTGGGTTGGCAGCGGGAACATAGCGGGAAGGCGCGGTTAGGTTACTGACTGCAGGTGGACAGGCCTCTGGGAGAGGAAGGTGTCTAACCAGGCACTGCCCAGCATGGGCCTGGGTGGCAGAGGGGTTGGTCGGGCATGCGAATTAACCTGGATTACTGTGACCCTCGTGGCAGGAACACCTTATGAATGCCATGTGTTGTTTTGATCATTTTTACATGAGTCTCAGATTTTTTTTCTGCCAGAAAAGGGTGGTTCTGACCATATTTCTGAAAACACTTACTACAATTTAGTCAGTCTTACCTTCTGTAGTTTTAGCTTTCCATTGCCATTGGGGCTTCACGGAGGTAAGGCGTGGTATTCCTCCATCTGGGTCTTGGACATGATAATATACTTTTGTTTATTTTCTAGTGGACTTTTTTTTTAATGAGATCATTCCCTTAAAATTCTGTTTTTTTCTGTTATTGCTGTCATTGATTTCACAGATTCCTTCCCTTTCTGCCTTTTCCGCCAGTTTACTTCAGTGTCTCCAGCAGTTCCTGAATTCTTGAAAAGTCCTGCCACTACGGATCAGCCTCCCACAAGACCCACAGCTCCCGTGCTCCCCACAAACTCTGCATCCTCAGCGAAGCCTGGGCCAGCACTGGTAAAGGTGGGTGCCCGTGTACACGCCAGCTTGGGTCTGTACTTGTGACTGTGCCTGTAACCCTGTGCACAGAGGACGAAGGCTGTGTGTCCATGTCACCCAGCCTGCCTTTTAGCCTGAAGCCTTGAAAACAAAGCCGTGGGAGGACTTGCTAGACCGGGCCTTACTATTTGAAACTACCACCTCCAACAGAGGACCTATCGTTCAGTAGTCACAGAAGAACAGAAAACGCAGTCTGTACGAAGCTGCGGGAGCAGAGCAGAGAGGTGCCAGGCCGTCCTGTTCGTAGGGCCCGCTCTGCTTCCGCCCAGGCCACCGAGGCGGGGGAGACGGGAAGAGAGGAAGGCAGGGTTGCTTCAGCACAGCACGCGAGAATCTGAATCCACAGATGTCTTTGCTGGTAACGTGATTTCAGACTTTACACACAAGGTCAAACTCAGTGGTATTCCAGATATATTGCATGATAGGTTAAAGGTCTTAGGGAAGCAGATACATTTTTGTGATTTAGCAGATTTGGCCCGATCATGCTTAGCTTGTTCTTCAGATAAGTGCAGATTCGTGGCACTGTGCCCTGCATTTTACTTGGTCAAAACAGTTCAGTTAAAGTAAATCTCAAGGAAGATTAAAATTTAATATATAGTGCATTTTTAAAGTTCTTTGAAACGTATTTAGAACTAAATAAAAGGCTGGGAACCTGAGGAATACTTTAATCAGTTCAGATGTGGCTTTTGCCAAAAGTAGCAGAACGCAGATCTCAAGCTTTTAGAACTAAAAAAGGACATTAGAGAGCGAGCTGAGCCTCTCATCACCTTTCAGATGAGGGGACTGAGGCCCAAAGACGTGAAGAAGTGACAAGGCCAGGAGGGACCCCCGTCTCCCAAATGCCGGCCCAGCCTCTGTCTGCCTTCTCAGGACTCCTTGGAGGCAGTTAGTCTGGTGCATATTCCTCACCGCCATTTGTTCCCTGGGCCTGTCCTTGTCCTTCCTAGAGGGATGGCTCTGTCAGTGTGGCCGAGTGTCTGTGGCTTCAGGGCACACGTCAGCGTATCTCACCATCTTCCATCGCTTAGCACCGGCAGCATGAAACTCCAGCGGGCGGCAGGTGGCGACCGTGCCAATAAAATCAGCTCCTTCCTCCTCTTCCCACATCCCCGAGCACGTACAAAGAGGCTTTGGAAACTGCTAGCCCGGCTTTTCCTGCAGATGCTGAACGTTTATTCTCTGCTTCTCCTAGTCTCTGACGTTCCGCTCTTCACTAGTGTCGATCTTTAGGCCTTGGTTCGAGGGCACGAGGCATTGGGATTCGGGGTAGTGGTGACCAGACCAGAGGACTGGGCAGTGGAGGGAGGGACAGGTGTGTGTTCTCTGCGGTCTTCTCTGAGGAAAGCTATTTCCCATCCTCATTTCCCGAGAGAACAGACACGTGCTGGCTAGCGGTAACCGCGGACTTGGTGTGAGGAATACCGGATCTTGTGTTTATGGCCCCTCCCTCTTCACCAGGCCCCTTTCTGATGGCGGCCGGGTCGTCTTATCATTACGTAACAGTTACTGTCAAACCTCCTTAGCCCAGACCCCATTCATTGTTACGATCAGTTCAAAAAGACTAGAAACAAAATTTATTGTTAACAAAATAAGCAGATGACAGGGAATTGATTAGTCTTGTGAGACTGCAGGAAGATTTTAGCAGGCAAGAATACACTCTGACATTGTGATGTGTTTTAACTGCCTGAAAATTCAGGCGACTTCCAATGAGCAGACACATTCATCGTTCATTTATCAAGCAGATACTTATCGAGCACCTTCTGTGTGGCAGGCACTGTTCTTGGTACAGTAGGAGTAGCCAGCAGTGAGGAGAACATCACAGAGCACCCCACCTTCATTAGGAGTGGGGGTAAGCACGACAAAACACAGGAGCCACTGGTGGAGAAGGATAGAGCGAGGCTAGGGGTTGCTGGGGAGACGAGGGGAGCCGTTTCTATTTTAAATGGAGCGCTGGGCAAAAGCAGCAGATGGCATTTGGGCAGAGATGCTGTGAGGAAAACAGGAAGTCGCTGAACAAGGTGCGACTGAGCAGAGGCGGCCATGGGGTTGGAAGGAGATGTTAACAGTGATGGTGCCTGGTCTGCAGAATGTGGTGATTTTTATTTTCTTCTTTATTTTTATTTATTTTTTTAATTTCCTAATTCTTCCAATATTAACATTTATAATATAACACCAATAACTATATTTTAGTACTTCTCAGTCTTATGGAATATTTTACTGAAAGCAGTTTAGAAATAATCTCCTATACCTTATTGTTTTGTCGATGAACTTTTTTTTTTTCAGATTAAATTATAATAGGAATACTAAAAAGTAGAAAGTGATTTGACAACTTATAAATGGAGGAGAACCGAGGAAAAAGCCATCTGAGTCTTAATCATAAGATGAGGTCTCACACACCCCCTTTCCAAATAAAATGTAAAAAATTTTGAAAAAATGTTTTAAATTCCTGTTCACATTACTCAGTATTTTCTTTTTTTGTGGATTTTCTGTAGAACTGCATAGCTGTATATTCTGCTTTATTCTCATTAGAAGTGTTTTTCTATTTTTGTATATTCTCCATAGATTTTTTTAATGACTAAAAAATATTCCGATTGTAGTGAAATATACTTAATCTTTTTCTATTGCATATTTACTGCATGACCTCTTTTCACTAGGAGATAATCTGTGTTAGCGCCTAGCAGTGTGTCTACACAGGAAACTCAAAACAAATGTTGGGTTTGAATAGACAATGCCGAGCCCTGAGCAGCTCGCCCTCAGTCTCAGGGGAAAGGCAGCAGGAGAAACGAATTCTGAGGAGCAAGATTTCTTGGTCAGAGGAGCACGCAGGTGTTTTCCTGGCTCTTGAAATGCATTTCGTGTATTGCTTTCCAAAGTGACTACCAGTTTGGAAGATGCGTTGCTTTTGCAAATCTCTGAGGCACAGTAGAAGGGGCTGCACGCAGTCGCATCTCTTAAAATGTTATTTCTTCTTTCTTGCAAATAGCAAAGCCATCCCAAGAATCCGAACGACAAGCACCGTAGCAAAAAGTGCAAAGACCCCAAACCAAGGGTCAAGAAGCTGAAGTACCACCAGTACATTCCTCCAGACCAGAAAGGCGAGAAGAGCGAGCCGCCCCTGGACTCCAACTACGCCCGCCTGCTGCAGCAGCAGCAGCTGTTCCTGCAGCTGCAGATCCTGAGCCAGCAGCAGCAGCACTACAACTACCAGACCATCCTGCCAGCGCCGCTCAAGTACGCGCGGGGGCGGGGCTGGCCCGGCGGGGGACTCGCCCTGGGTTTTAATGAAGAACCGTTAGTTACTGACGGTGGATGTTGTGATTTATCTGTGCTCAGTGATTATTTTCATTTTATTGTCATCAACACAGTGACAGTAGCCTGCGTGCCAGTCCAGCTTTTGTCCTCCAGAATAAGTTCTGAACTTTTCAGATTAGAAGTGACTTTTCACAGTTATTCATCCAGGAATGATTTGCCTGTTGTTTGCTCGAATAGTATTCAGTGCTATGAGGAAAGCATAAGAAGTGTAAGGCCTGATGTACACAGTTTAAAAGCAAGACGTGAGCACGAAGGCTGGAGTGGCCCAGGAAAGCTCTATGAGAACGGCGGGGAAGGGCCCCTCCAAGCGGGGGTGGGGGGTGGGGGGTGGTGGAGGTGAGTCCAGGTACAGAGGAAGCGGAAGCAGTGCCTGCTTAGCGGATGGTGAGAAAAAAATGGCCTGGTAAATAATGAATGCGATTAATTTTTTAAGAAAAGTGAAAGAACTGAGTAGAGCCACTGTCTGGGGGAACGGGCAGGGGGCGGACCCTCACCTTGATGTGGCGGGGGTTTCAGAGGCTGCAGTGACATAGAATCAACTCAAAGAACAGTCTGACCCCAGTACCGAGGACGAGTCTGCCAGCAGGAGAACTGGTGAGAAGCTCTGCAGTGAAGTGGGTACGAGAAGGCACAAGGGCGCTGATGGGGGCCCGGGGGGCACAGGCGCTCCTAGGGACAGTCGGTAAACGGGCCTGGTGACCAACAGCTGTTGGGAAGGAACATGTTTGCAGAGTTTGAGCCCGACTGGAAGGGACAGAGGGAGTGAGTGCTGACAGATTCTGAGACTGGATTCATAGCAAGACATCCGTAGCTTATTTTGATGATGAGGGAGAGAGACACATCTTCAGTATGCTTTTTCTGGGAAACAGACAAAAATGCAAAGCTCTTGTCCTTCATTTTGTTCACTTTTCAGGAGAAAGGGATATTTACATTCAATTTGAGAAACTCTAGGAAAAGATCAGATCTCATTACAAGGAAGAATTATTCCCTGTGATCAAGCCACCCAGTTTCGGATCACAGGACCTATGGGACCTCTGCTCTGTGCCGTCCACGTGGGTAACGCACCCCTCCATGCGGGGCCCTTGTTTCCCAGTAGGAAACAAGGCCCAGTAAAACCTTCCCTGTGAGAAACATCTCCTCGTGTGCTTGTGATCATCATTCACTTTTATTCCAAGAACCAAATATCTCAAGGAAAATTAGGCCGATTGGTCATTCAGACCTTACTGGGAAGCACTTAAAACATCAGGGCACAAAGATGAAGGAAGAATTTTTTGTAGCATGTTCTTATTTCAAGAGTGGGCCAGCCTGAGATTGCTATTGACATTGGAGAAGGACCAGGGGAGACCAAAGAGAACTGGAAGAGCATCAGAGCAAAGGGCCGCTGCCTCACAGCTCCATCCAGGGCCCAGGGGGCGTCCCCGCGGCCACGCCCGCCCTTGGCATCTGCGACGACAGTAACAGTGGCTCACGTCTGCGTACTCTTTACGGAGCAGCGTGCTGAGCACTCCGTGTCATCCTCGTCCTCATCTCACAGTAACTCTGGGAGGACTGATGTTACTGGCCCCCTTCCCTGGTGAAGAACTATCAAACTGGACCCATCCACAGATTTTTTGTGCTCTCCATCTACAAAATAGTCTCTTCCGTAATGAAAGAAACTGGCTGTGTGGAGCCAGCTGAGATTCAGGGTTTCTGAACTCCTAACTGTTCTACGTCTCTCCATTAAGGCTTCAGAGCCCCCTCCTCAGACAGTCCCCCCACCAACGTAACCAAGGCACCCGCCCAGGGAAAACATCACACAAAAGATCCAGGAATGAAGAGGAGGAAAGATCACTTGTTTTTTAGTATAATTTCACCAAAGACTGCACATCAGTTCTGTTAAATTTCCAGGTCCTAAAAGTGGAGATGTTATTTTCTGACACAGTTTATTTTTACCGATTTCCATTACCAGAAACCCAGTGTGAACGTCCCACGGTGCCCTAGCCATGGGGGCCCCCTCGCCGTCACGCCCTCTGGAGCCCTGGTGGGGAGAGCCTGGGGCCACTCCATCTTGCTCACCTTTGGCCTTCTCACCTACACAGCGGTCACATGTCAGCCACCGCCCCCCCTCCCCCCGCTTTTCTCTTGATTGGCAGGGGGGAATAGATCAACTGTCTTTGGTTTTAAAGGCTGTCTTAAACACTGTACTGTTCGTTAATCATAGGAACACACGGTACTGCTCAATCACAACCAAAAAGACAGCGTGAGTAACTAACTGAAATCATGCCTTCTCAAGGAGATGCTCTCACAGGGGAGCAAAGGCTGCTTGGGGGAAATATTATACCTTTTATTTATTGAAGCACAGACTTACCTACAACACATAGATAAGCAATATATCTCTGGTATTAAAATTTCATAGGAAGAGTTTTGAGGAAAAAATTGTCTAAAAAAGGCTCATAGTTGGGACAATAATGAATATAAGGTTGAGAAACTGATCTAAATGTTTTCAAAATTCAAAAATAAGATTTAAAAGTTGAATTTTTAGAAAGGAAAATGATACAGAAAATATTTGTCACTTCATCCAAAGTTCAAGAAACTTCATTCCAAATACTTCAAGTATTTATCCTCAACAAAATTCAATGCCGGTTTAAAAAGACCCAAATGTGAAGAGCTGGCTGTTGACAAGGCCAGAACTGGCTTCAAACTCAGGCTCCGTAGAACTCTGCGAAGGCTCGTCAGCGCAGACCCCGTCTCAGGGTGGGGCCCGAAGCCAGCGTGGCCTCAGTCCCGCGGCGCGCGTGACGGGGACGTCAGGCCGCTGTGGGCGTCGTGTTGCCTTCTGTAGGAGGTGTCCACCAGCACAAGGAGATGCCGTTTTTGCAGGAGCGTCTCAGCCAGCCGTAGTTGGGGGACCAGGTTTGACGTGGGAAGGGGTCAGGGAGAGCGATGCAGAAGAACCTAAGTTTAGGACTTGACGACCGGGTCGCCGACATTTTTGTTAATAAACTTTTTTAAACGAGGTATAACTTACGGACAGAGAAGCCCATGCTGATGCCTAAGCAAGCAACGCCCTCTGACCGCCACCCGGATCAAGAAGTAGGGCGTCATCAGCCCCCCTGGGAGGCCCCGTTACGCCCTCTGTCAGCGGCGTCCTGACTTCTGCCCTGCATGTTGCTTTGCCTGCTGCTGAACGTTATACAGATGCCGCCCTGCAGCACACACACGTGCCTGGCGTCCTTTGCTCAGCATCGGGTTGTGTGTGAGACACATCATTAGTGCTGCAGATGGCAGCCAGTAAAGTTTGTGTTTCTGTCTAGTCTGTAATTGGTCCACCCATCGTGCTCAGCAGACAGCTGAGTTGCTTTCCGTTGCGGCTGTAAAGGAGAAAGCCGTAATGCATATTCTAGCCTGCGTCTTCTGGCTGACAAGCGTATGTCTTTGTCAGGTGTCGGGTCAGAGGGTGAGCATGGGCTTTTGTTTAGTAGGTACCATGAAACAGCTCTGCCAGGTGGCTGTGCCACTTCACACTTCTGCCGGCGGTGTCAGGGCTCAGGCTCTCGCAGCACTCAGTGCCGTCAGTCTTGCTCATCACAGCAGCGATTCTTCTGGGTACGCGGTGCTATTTCGTTGTGTCTTCATCATTTTCCTTACACCTGTTAAGGTTCAGCACTTGTTCGTGTATTTATTGACCATTTGGATGTACTTTCTTGTGATATGCTCCTTCAGGATTTTCCCATTTTTCCATTGGTTTTCCTGTATTTCTTATTGATTTGAAAGGCTTCATTGTATATTATAGATATAAGGCCTCTGTCAGAAAAGAGTATTACAAATATTTTTCCTGTGGCTTGGAGGTATCCCTTTTAGTTAGTGCTTTTTGTGTCCTGTTTAAGAAATCTTTGCCTGTCCAAAGGCCACGAAGATAGTATCTTAAGTTTTCTTCTGAAAACTTTGTTTTTAAAATTCACATGTAGGTCTCCAAGATGATGCGAGGTAGGTGTAGCGGTCAGTTTTCTCTGTGTGCAGTCCAGCCCGGCCCGGCGCCGTTTAACTAATGGGAGAACCACCCCTTCACCCCTACAGTGCGTCCCCTCGGTGATACCTCGAGGGCCCACGTACGGGGTAGGGGGGGGGCTCTCCCGTTTGTCTGCTCTGTCCTTGCACGACACCACCCCGTCTTAATGACCGGCTTCATCACAAGCGTTGCCGTTGGCTGGGATGACTCTCCCAGCCTTGCTTTCCTTCTCAGGGATGCCCTGGCCGTTCCTGATTTGTCGCATTTCCATGTAAAGCTTAGTCACCTTCTCAATGTCTGCCGAGCAAGCAAGCACGCAGAACCTGCAGCGGTTTTTACTGGGATCTAATTCGATTGACATCTTTGCCCTATTGAGTCTTCCAATCCATGGTATTTTCCTCTTCATAAGTTAACCATTAGATTTTTAGCAGAAGCAACATCAAATCCAGAAATTATTTTATTGTAAATTCTAACTTTCTTTTTCTTTTCAAGGCCACTCAATGACAAAAATAACAACAGTGGGAATTCCGCTTTGAACAATACCACACCTAATACTCCACGACAGAATACATCTACTCCTGTGAGAAAGCCAGGACCTCTGCCTTCTAGCTTGGATGACTTAAAGGTGATAATTCCAAGTAGAGTTTATTCAGCCTTAAGGACCTCAGAAATGTAAATGACTTGCCAGGTTTGTCTCACAGATGTAGGTGGTTACCAATATGATAACAGATCTGGAGGTACTTTCCTTTTATGCCTATCGTCTCTTTTCAAATGCCCCGTAATAACTCCATTAGTATACTGAGCACGCACCCTGGGCTGGCCCACGCCAGTTCTGACTCCAGAGGCAGATTTTTTCTCCCCTGCTCATTGCCATGTTTGGGAGAAGCAGGAAACTGAAACAGTTAAGAACATGACCTTCAAGGCCAGCCTGTCTGGGTTTCTTCCCCAGCTCTGCCTTCCGTTACCTGAGGCAGTGATCCAGCCTCTTTCTGCCTCCATCTCCTCATCTGTAAAACAGGAATAATTCGTACACCTCATGTGAAAGATTAATGGAGAGAATAAAGTACTTCCCGCAGTGTCTGGCACATAGTAATTACTCAATAAATGTAGCTGTCGTCATCATTTCCGGTAGTAAATCTGTTCTTTGACATAACAGGAATTACCCTCTAAAAACCCTTGTTTTGTTATCACTGGCCTTTCATGGTCTCAGGGTCTGTAGTTGTGTGTGTTCGTGTGTTAAACTGTTCCACTTGCAGATATGCAATAATATGGAAGTCGTTGGCAGATATAGGCACCTTTTCTCTGTCACAAGTGTCCTGTTGACTGGTCAGAAAGTTAAAATACCAGAAAAAAGAGCTGATTTGTTTGTACTTCTAGGTGTCAGAACTGAAGACAGAACTGAAGTTAAGGGGTCTTCCGGTGTCAGGCACCAAACCGAACCTTATCGAACGCCTGAAACCCTACCAGGAAATGAACAGCAGCGGGGTTGCTGCCGACGGCATCGTGGCGGTGTCAGCATCCGCCATCGTCACCAGCAACCCAGAAGTCACCGTGGCGTTGCCGGTTACCACACTGCATAACTCTGTGACTAGCTCAGCCCCCACTTTCAAGGCAGAATTGCCATCTGCTGGGACCAGCAACGTCGCCCATGCTGACAACGTTACTTCGCCTCTGCCGATCTCACCGTCGCCGTCCGAACAGTCCAGTCTCAGTACCGAGGACACAAACATGGCAGACACTTTCACCGAGATTATGACCATGATGTCTCCTTCACAGTTCTTGTGCTCCTCTCCTTTGCGAGTGACGAGTAATGAAGACAGCCTAAGCCCCACCAGCAGCACGCTGTCCAGTCTGGAACTGGATGCAGCTGAGAAGGATCGAAAGCTTCAGGAGAAAGAGAAGCAGATCGAAGAGCTGAAGAGGAAACTGGAACAAGAGCAGAAGCTCGTGGAGGTTCTCAAAATGCAGCTCGAGGCTGAGAAGCGAGGGCAGCAGCCGCCGCGGCCGCGGGAGCCCCAGCCCAGTGCCCCGGCTGACCCCGTCACTGAGGCAGAGCAGAAGCTTGGCGTGGCTGGCGCCGTCAAGGACGAGGGCACGCTGGCCGACTGCTCCGGCTCCAGGCAGCCCGGCCCGGGGGCCGGCCCCTCTGTGGGCCAGGCCGTCTCGACGGGTGGCCAGAGCCTGGTTGCCAAGAAGGCCGTAGTGATCAAGCAGGAGGTGCCCGTGGCCTCGGTCGAGCCGCAGGGCGGCGTCCCGCAGTTCTACGTGAGCTCCCAGGGACAGCCACCGGCCGCCGTTGTCGCTCAGCCGCAGGCTCTGCTGACCACACAGACGGCTCAGCTGCTGCTCCCAGTGTCTATCCAGGGTTCCAGCGTCGCCTCGGTGCAGCTCCCAGTGGGCGGCCTCAAGCTCCAGGTGCGGAGCCTGTTGCTAGCCGCTCTGCCTCGTGGGCGGGCGTGGAATGGGAGCGGCTGGGGAGGGAAGCCTGCGCTCCAGGAACGCGGCCCCTCGGGCTTCTCAGTGGCAGAGCTGTGCGTGTGCATGCGGTGGGGGAGCGGGGGTTCAAACGTGTGAATAGCACTGTTTTTGTATAGTAAAAGTGAAGGGTGCTTTTTTGATTGGCTACCTTTTTACTTTTAATTGACGCCATATCACACGTGGACCTATTTAAATATGACATCGTCGTAATGATAATAGCTACTGGTACCCAAGTACTTTTTATGCACAATGCACAGCATCAGGCACTTTAAGTGGCTTCATTTAACCCCTCCTTCCCCCTAACGGGGCTGGTGACAAAGCCCACTTCCAGGTGAGGAGACGGTCTAGGGACACAGCTGGCCTCCGACCCAGGGCTCTGCCTCCCGCGTGCAGCTGTGACAGGCCCATTGGTGTGCAGGTGTCTAGCAGGGGAGGGCGAGGGCGCTGCTGGCGGAGAGGCTGCTGGCAGCATCTCCTTTTAGGCCCACGTGACCTTCAGTTTTTATTTAAGGTGGTTCTGATAGGTGTTAACTCAGTGGGGGGCCGCAGTGAGCAGAAACCCGTGGAGCAGCACTGCTCAGCCCTGACTGCCCGGAGGTCAGGGCATGACCCAGAGGCCCGGTTCATCTTTAGTGTCTCAAATGGAAAGTCTGCTCTGTAATATTTCTAAACTCTTTTCTGTCCGAATCTTCCACTAGACGACGTTCTAGGAATAAGCTATGTTTTGTTCTGGGCATGTGCGTGCCTGACCCACGCCCGGCCGCCCGTGAGTGCGCAGACTGCCGAGCGAAGGCTAAGCCTCCCAAATGTCCTCGCTGACGTTGTCATAACCTACCGTGTAAATCTGCTACAGGGTTTTTATTTCAGTTTGTTTTCACAAAATTTTCAAATGAAAATGTTAGCTTCTTGAGGAACAAACAGTAAAAGCGGACAACTGGTCTGGTGTTTAACTCTGGTTTTGAATTGTTAAGGCTTAAATTTAGGTGCCAATGAATTTATTTATTTATTTTTGCCTCCTAGACTCCAGCACAAGCAGGAATCCAGACGCAGCCACAGATAGCAGCAGCGGCCTTGTCCTCGGGCGTGGCCCAGACCGTTCCTCAGAAGCAAGGCCCTTTCGTGCCGCAGGTGCTTGGTCAGCCACAGGTCAGAAAGGTCGGTAACTGCTAGCGAGGGACGGACTGCTGCCAGCGTGTCCTCCCCTCTGCTTGGCCACCAGGCCCCATCCTCGTCTGTGATCTGTACCCCGTCACGGCAGCCTCAGGTCAGATGCCATTTGGCTGCAGAGCATCCAGTCGTTTGGGAAAGAGGAGGAGGTCTTTATTACTGAAAGATAGCTCGTCTTAACAGTTAAACCCCTTTTCCAAGTAAAGTTTTCAAAAGTATCTTTTTAATCCTTATCTATAGAATTCCTAGGTTTTAAAATGGCTTTTCAAATGCATAATTTTGTGGGAAAAAAAATAATAGTGCAGTTTCCTGGGAAAAACTCTTTGAAGATGAAAAAGATACTTTCTGAAGTGTTCATCTGGAGTGAGGACCTTTGTGTATTTTTAGAGTTTGCCACCTCGTGGAAGGAGAGCCAGACGGCCAGGTCTGGTGACCTTCTGGGTCCCCGCTTCCTTCCTGGCGGGCCTGATGCACCGTTCACTCTCTTTCTCTGGGTTTCAGTTTCATCTTTACAATGATGGTGTATGTCTACGGCTCAGTGTCCTCTACACAGGTTCCCACCCAAAAGCTGAGATGTACAGTTGCCTCAAAAGTTACCCAGTTTCCCATTTATCCAGCAGGTGGAGCTGTGTGCACATCTCTGTACCAGAAAAATAAGGCCTCAGAAATAGGCCTTACATTTTAAACCTTGAGAATCGTTAGTCCCAGAGTTTTAGCTCCAACATAAAAGAACCCAGATGATCGAGTGTGCCTGACTGTGTGCCCAGGGTGTCGGCCGTCTGCGGCAACACGAGGAACACACAAAAACGACCTCTCCAATCAGCAGTCACATCAACACACATCCTGAGATGCAGGGAGCAAGGAGTTCTCGTTGCAGATTACTTAGTTTGGGCTCAAAATAACATTTCAGTGCAGTGATAAGCTTAGCGAATGTTTAAATGTTAGGACAGTTTTCTTTGTTTTAGGAAGCTGAGAGAAAAATACATAGGCGGGATAAATAAAGGCTTATTTACTAAGTCTCAAAATGTTAGAACTAGGAATCATTACTTGTAGTTTACAAGAAGAATTTTTTTTTATGAAACATAAGGAAATTCAGCTTTTCAGAGAGGAGTAAAGTTACAGGACTCCTTGCCCAGACCTGCACTGTTCAGAGAGATAAACACATACACAGACACATATGTACTTTCATGCTTAAAAAATACTTATGTATATTTATAAAAATAGAGGGGTAAGTTTTTTCTTTCAGGATGCTAGTGCCATAAAGTATACTAAACATTTTCATAAACCAGTGCTGTGAAGTAGTTGCAATATCAACAGTATGGCCGTACATCTGTAAAAGGCCCTAAAACCTTTGGCTTTTAATGGTGGCTAAACCAAACACCCTGTAGTTCCATAGGAAGAAATTCTCACCTCTGCCTGACAGCAGAAGACAGCTTCTCAGAAAAGGGCAGAGTTTAAATGAGGCCTTGCAAGGATTTCAGAAGTTTTCACGAAACTGGACAGTTGAGTGTGGCCACAGCAGGTATAGCCTTTTGGGTAGGATGAAAAAGGGGCCAAGTAGTCAGAAGGTTTACACACCAGCCACAGATTAGATTTTGCCCCAAAGACGGAGGAGCCAGTGAGTGGGAGGGCTCCGTCAGGTGTGTATGTTGACTGTCGACAGGCAGGGCTCCAGGGACAGACACCAGGGACCTGGATTAGGACAGAGAACAGGGTGATTCAAGAGGCATTTCAGAGTGTAAGCACCGAGAAGACAGCTAGCCTGACGGCTCCATTTACTAAAGTTAAAAAAATGAAGGCAAAACCAGAGATTACTTTCCCTCGGTGGCTGGGGCAGAGGGAAGGCAGGGGAAAGTATTTTGGAATATACTAAACTTGAGATGTCTCCAATTTGTTTGTAAATGTTATAAATCTGGCTTCGGTACTTGGAAGCAGGGCTGGAGGAGAGCGGTGGGCTGGGGGGTTGTTAGGATTTCGTGAACATGGAAGCCAGGAGCGTGGCCCAGGTCACTCGAGTGAGGAATCTAGGAGACTCCGCTGTCTTTCACCAGGAAAGTTATACTCCATCCACACCGCCACCAAGGACAGGCCTCTGAGTAAAGGGGCCACTGACGCTTGGAAATCAGGGTGGCAGCCCATGGGCTGTGGGTCTCATCCAGCCCCGCCCGTTTTTGTAGGTGAAGTTCTCCTGGGCCCCATTTACTGACGTGTTGTCCAGTGGCGCCTGCAGTAGCGAGCTGTCGCCACAGAGACCGCAGGGCCTGCAGACCGCAAAGATATACTCTGTAGCCTTTTGCAGAAAATGTTTGCCGACCCATTTTAGAACATGGTTTTATTAGGAAAAGTGAAGGAAACTGATAGGCAAATGCTCATGCATTACAGGTTTTCGCCAACCCGGCACCCAGTGCAGCTCTTCCGTACCAGAGACCGCCCGCCCCAGCCGTCCAGCGGACCTTCATTAACAAGACGCCAGGCGGTGTTCCCCAGCCCCGAAGTGCGCCCCTCCCATCCCTGCAGAACGGACCGAGCCCCCCCAGCAAGGTAATCCCCGGTGAGCGGGCAGATGTTCCAAAGCCCAGAGCTTTAGGCTTGGAGTGACCAAGGAGGACCGGGATTCCTGGGGGAAGGAGATGGAAACAGCGATGGCCGTGGTTAAGGGGCAGCTTAGCTGGCGGCCCTTCCCCACGCAGTGGGCCCCTGTGCTGTCACGCACAGATGTGGGCCGTAGGCCTCCCAGCGTGGGACGTCCCCGATTTGGCGGCCGTGGCCGGGTAGGAGAGAACAGTGGAGCGGAGCCCAGCGGGGCGAGGAAGCTGACTGTGCTCCTCTGTGTGCCACAGCCTAGTTCGCCCCCCGCGCCCCAGCAGTTTGTCATCCAGCACTCTCTGTTTGGGAGCCCCGTCCCCAAGACGAAAGACCCTCCCCGCTACGAAGAGGCCATCAAGCAGACGCGAAGCGCCCAGCCCTCCTGCCCAGAGGTAAGCGAGGCTGGTGCCTCTGTCTCCTGTGTTGAGTAGAATCCCTTTTCTAAGAGGGACCTGCCTCAACAGAAAAACTTCGTGGCCAGGAGCCTCGTTTGCATAAAATCAAAATACCCTTTTACTGCGAAGACTCCAGACTTTCAAACAGATTTCAGCCACTCTGTAACCTGCAATTAGAAATTCCAGGTTTGTCTTTTAACTTTTCCTTTGGATCCACGGATGAATCTAAATGGTTCTTCGTCAGTTTGTTCTTTTGCTTTTCTTTCAGCCGTGATCGTTGTACAGGTCCCTCTTTTTTCCTTACGTCAACTCTTCCTCTTAAGTGAAACTGACAACCTGATGGTTACAGAAAACGAAAGCACATCTCAGTTCTGACTGTGTGCCCCGAGTTCTCGTGGGCTGGGAGGTGCGGGTGTGTCTGCAGTTCCCTTCAGGGGACGTACTGCCTTGCTCTCGAAGAGCTGGTTATTGACATGTCACTTCACATTTCTGTTTTGCCCATTCTAGTCTCTTGAAAAACTTTTGCAAAACTTGTTTCCTAATTACAAAAATGTGTGTTAATTTGGAAATCTCAGAATAGTATAAAGTAGAAAAAGTCACCAATGATCCCACCACCCAGGATCCTCTATTAACATTCTGCTGTCTGTAATCCCATTTTTATGTCCTAGAATTTTTAAAAATACATTTGGGCGCATACTATTTCATAACTCAGTTTACGAGTTTACTGAATGAACGGGCTACATACAGTACTCGTTTGTAGCTGTTTACTGAACACGTACATATTTAATTCCCATCCTTCCACTCCCTCTTCTTTGGTGACCATCAGCTTGTTCTCTGAGTCTGTTTTATTCATTCATTTAAAATTTCACAAAAGAGCGAAATCCTTAGGATTTGATTTCTGAGGGGGAAGAGAACTTGCACGGAGAACACATGATGGCCAGGAAGCAAAATGCTCCCAAAACGGTATTTTTTATTTTTCAATTACACGTGACGTTATTATATTGCTTTCAGGTGTGCAACACATGGGTTACCCGTTTCTATAACTCACTAAGTGACCACCCCGAGCATGGCAGTTTTGCAGCTTAGAGTCAGAGGAGGAGGGTGACAGGAAATCCACTGGTGGTGGCTCGAGGAGATGGGGGTCACACGGAAGGCGGCACGGGGAGACAGTTACCAGTGCACAGCACAGAGCGAGTGTGGGGGCGATGACGGTTCTGTGGTCTCGGCTGGTAGTTGTGTCTTCGAGGAGCCAGAAGAGAAAACTGACACGTGATCTTAAGTGCAGAGACCAGGGACAGGGCTCACGCCCGGTAAGCGCTGACCTCTGCTGTCGGCCTGGGCCGTGGCTGCTTTCAGTCTGAGTTTGTCAGGCCTGCCACGTGGTCCCCCATGCTTGTCAGTTTTATCACATAACCCCCTTTCTGTTCAAGAAAGAAGGGAAGGAAGAGTCATTTCTTGTTAGCCATCACACCGGAAGTTTGGGATCCAGAGCCAATACTGGATGAGCCGCAGGTTGAGCTTCAGGAAAAGCAGCAGTGTCTCCTTGGGAGGTGCAGGCTGTCTAATCGCCGCCCCTTCCTCCCCAGCCCCCCCCCATCGCCTTCCTGCCGGCGTCCGCGGGAGGAGGCCTTGTGTTCTCACCAGCATTGCTCTGCTCCCCATCACCACATGGTGCAGCCGTCAGGAGACAGGTCGGCCTGGTCATCGTACGTGACAGGGACGTGGCCGCTCGCAGTGAGATGTCACTCTGGGCCTGTGCAGCCAGCACCCAGGAGGGATTCACTGTGGTGTCCCCCTTGGTGTCCTGGGGTGTGTGCACTGGGCACAAGGCACCGTCACCTGTAGCACACCTGCAATCAGGCCTGAAACCGCCTCCATGCCACGTCTTACCCTGTTCCCTCTCAGTAACCATAGAGCTCCTAATCACTGACGATTTCCCAAAAGGGAGACCAAGAAAAGGGGTAGTGGCACAGGCTGAGTCATGTGGCCTGAGCTCGTTCCTTCATCTTTAACGTGTGTGATGTCACCTACCACACAGGTTGGCTGTGAGCATTAGTGTACTGTAAAACTTACCACATCAAGCCGCTTCAGTCACCAGATAGATGGTAGCTATACTGTCATGGTGATGATCATTATGGAAATATGCAGAGAGGCAACCAGCATCCTCAAATTGACATGGTTAGCGCTAGTTCTAAGAAAACGTAAAAGAGATGAAACTTGGCCACTGATGTTACAGAAAATGGGCAGGATTTGGCGGAGGTTGGCAAGCGAGTCTGGATTTTCACTTGCATTCTGACACTCTAGCTAGCAAATGCTTTCTTGGAAGGTCAGGGGCAAGAATAAGTCACTTAAAATGTCCAGTTCTTTCTATTGTCTTGTCCAAAATGGGGATGGTAATGGCCACATCTCTGGGCTCTACTGGGAGACATAGAAGAGATGAGTGTTTTGATACATTGCATAACGTTGTGTGCCAGAGCTGACAGTGCCTGGAGTACTTTTGAGGCCCCTTTCCTTCGCTGATCTCGTGTTACCATGCTTTTACGTGAAATCCCATTTAGCCTCCTCTCACAGTCACTGGCTTACCCCAGGATGTTCTTACCCGCCCCCGCTCAACCCAACTACAGATAAAGGTGTGCCACCTGGCTGCTAGGCACGCGAAACTAATTAAATTGAGGCCTTAACAGCAGATTAAATCCTTCTTCCAAATGCAAAACGAATTTGTTTGCGATGATGTAAAACAAACAGTAATTGTAGGCCATGGTTCATGGCCTTTTGTGCATGGAAATGAGAGAACATTTTTAAAATTCATATTCCTGAATGTCCCATCCTAGTTACCAGGGTCCAGGAATCCTCATTGTTAACAGATTTTCCATGTATACTGTGAGGAGAGACGTCAGTATCAAGGCAGGACTGTGTCTGTGGAGTGGGGGAGGCACTCAGATCACAGGCCAGGAAGCTGCCGGACGCCCCAAGGGACAAACCTGCACAGCCCGGCATCCAGCTCCACCTGCCCCAACCCCCCTCCACAGCGCACAGACCGCGGGCTGAAACCTTCCTAAAACAAACCTGGGTCTACTCGGTTGGCTTGTTGCAGCCACCTATCTTCCCTTCACCCAGTTCGTGTCCTCGATAGACACTCCGTACTGGTCACCGCACCTCTTGTTCTTGAGAGTCTGTCTCACACCCTCCTACCCTGGGCAACCTCTGATGTCTGCTTCAGGTATCACCTCTGCGGGCAAACTTACCCCGAGACCCTCCCGGCGAAGCTCGGGCCGCTCTGGCGTCTCACAGCACTCCGCACAGAAGCGAGAGGGGGTCGCTGGTTCACAGAGCTTCTCCTTCCATCAGACTGTGAATTCCTGGAAGATATTGATGACATTTATTTCTGGACCCCCCAGTGCCTCACGGACATATGACACTATCTTCGATGGTCTTTGCCCACCATCTTACCTCTTCTTTCGTCAATGGAAGCACACCGAAACTGGATCTCCCCACCTCTCGGCTAGTCCTCACTCACCTCCTTTCCTTTCCTACCCAGGAGCACACTAAACCCTGGAGGTCAAAATCAAGGGTGAAGTGCTGCGGCTGGGGGCGGGAAACACAGGAGTGACTATGTCCAGATGTTTTATTACTATCCACTAGGCTGCTGGGAGCAATAAGAAGGCTGAAGCTTTCTTATTAAAAGATGACCATTTCTGCCAGCACCAAGCAACTTTTAAAAAGTTAACACACATGTCAAAAATGGATCATGTCTGAAGGAAAAGGGAAGAAAAAAACTTCATTTCCTTTCTGGATGACAGTGACAGTCACATTTAGAAAAAATTAGTGATCAGCTCTAGAGGAAGACTCTAACCCCATGTGGTGCTGTTTATTCATGTGTTTGTAGGTGAGAGGCCAACTGCTTCCCCCACCCCCTGTTCCTGGGGGGACCCTAAATCTCTTAGTATACTGTTATGACTATTGGTAACATACCGCAGCTGTCTCCCCGGATGTAAACAGATAATTTCAGGACCTCGGGGAAAGAATTTGTGGCTGTGATTCATTGGTGCTAATGAGACAAGACAGTATGCTCCCATTGGTGAGAGGCTGAAACCCAAATTCCATCCCGTGCATGCCTTTTCTCGCAGACACTCTATAAAAGAAATTACTTGCAAATATGGTTGTCAAAGCCCCCATGCTCAAGGATGAGCGTCTGGCCTACAATTTTTAGCTCACTTTTTCTTTCTGAAATAGGGAGAATAGGGGTCACTTTAGATTTCTGGCTTGCCTTTGATGGGATGGGCCAAATGCACAGTCCATACTGGTCCACAGACAGGAACTCCCTCGTTTATGAATGATGGGAAATGGGTGCCAAGACGTTTTATTACCACAGTTTGGTATGTGCTTTTTACCCACACTTGGCTACAACGTGATGAGCATGGACAGATGTGCCTCAGGAATAAAGATGTCTGTCTGGCTTGGACCTGACCTCGATGGCCAGATGCTCATAGAACCTTGTGAACCACCCAAGTTTTTTGCATGTCAGGAGCTGAAAGAGACAACTTTACTCGTGAACTTTCAGGCATCTCTGTTGGGACCCTGACTAATGCAAGGATGGGTTTTCCTCCGTGTTTTGGCCCTTAACCAAAATCTCATAGCACCTCTCCCTAACGACAAGATGCCTTCCACAAGCTCGTGTGCAGCTTGTCTCCCTGGGCCTCTGAGAAGCTGAGTCCAGAACCTCCGTGTTCAGATGGACGCTCACGTCCACATAGGATGAGAGACAGAAGCATTGTCTGTAGTGCGTTCAGTGAATGAGGGGTGCATTCCTTCTGGACAAGTGCAGATTCCCCACTTTAGACTTTGGTTATAAAATTAAATTTCGCTTTTTTAGTTCCTTTTAAATAAGTTGATAATTTTAATAATTTTTTTCTCCTGGTGGTTTTTTAAATTTCTTTCTGCATATCTAAAACTCACCTCTGGCTACTAAGTGAATATCTGTGCCTCAACTGACAAGATTCCTCAGTAATAGAGATACTTGGAATGCATGTAATGAATGTTCTAGAATCACTGGATGGAGAATAACTGAGTGAACATGCATATGATGCAGTGCCACACTTTAGCCATTGCAGTATTAGCCATTGACTAATTATCAGTACACACATAATAAAAAATGCAACTTAGACTTCCGGTCAAGTTGGCAGAATAAACACTGCACTCGCCTCCTCCCATGATCGCATTAAAATTATAACTAAATTATAGAGCAATCCACCTGGAGAACCACATGAAGACTAACTGAACAGAAGTCCTTTAACGATATACAGAAGAAACCACGTTGAGACTGGTAGGAGGGGCAGAGATACGAAACGTGTGGTGGTTGAGAATTGAGAAGGATCCTTGACTGCAGAGGTTCCCCCTGAGGAATGAGGGGGTTCCAGACAAATACTGGGCACCATAGCCCGGGGCACTGGTGCTAAGAAGAGGCTTCCCCACAACATTGGGACAGAAGCATGGTACTAGCATGAAAACAGACACACAGATCAATGGAACAGAATACAGATCCCAGAAATAAACCCAGGCCTACGTGGTCAATCTATAACAAAGGAGGCAAAAATATACAATCAAGTAAAGTAGTCTCTTCAATAAACAATGCTGGGAAAACTGAACAGATAAATGAAACTAGGCCACCTTCTTACATCATATACAAGAATAAACTCAAATGTAAGACCCCGGACCATAAAACTCCTAGAAGAAAACAACATCACTCTTAGTAATATTTCTTTGGCTTTGTCTCCTTGGGCAAGGGAACAAAAAAAAAAAAAAAAAAAAAGAGACTACATCAAATCAAAATATTTTTGCATAGCAAAGGAGACCATCAACAAAATGAGAAAACCTACTGAAGGAGTAAATATTCGCCAATGATACATCTGATAAGGGTTAATATCCAAAATATAGAAGGAACTCATATAACTCAACACCAAAAATAATCCAGTTAAAAAATGGGCAGAGGACCTGAATAGACATTTCTCCAAAGAGGACATACAGATAGACACATGAAAAGATGCTCACCATCACTAATCATCAGGGAAATGCAAATGAAAACCACAGTGAGAGATCACCTCACACCTGTCAGAAGGGCTGTCATCAATAAATCAAAGAACAAGTGTTGGTGAGGATGTAGAGAAAAGGGAACCCTCGTGCACTGCTGGTGGGAATATGAATTGGTACAGCCACTAAAGAAACAGTGTGGAGGTTCCTCAAAACGTTAAAAATAGAACTAGCACATGACCGAGCAATTCCACTTCTGAGTCTATCTGAAAAAAAAAATCCAAACTAATTTGAAAAGACGTATGTACCCCTGTGTTCAGTGCAGCGCTGTTTACAATAGCCAAGACATGGAAGCAACCTAAGTGCCCATCAACAGTGTGTCCATAAACAGATCAATGGATAAAGTAGTAGTACACACAATGGAATATTACTCAGCCATAAAAAAGAATGAAATCTTGCCATTTGAGGCGAAGTGGTTGGACTTAGAGGGTATTATGTTAAGTGAAATGAGTCAGACAGAGAAAGACAAAACCCGTATCATTTCACTTACATGTAGAATCTAAAAAACAAAATAAACGAACAAACTGATAGATGCAGAGAACAAAGTGATGGTTGCCAGATGGGAGGGGAGTTGGAGGACGGGTGAGAAAGGGGAAGGGATGAAGAAGTGTGAACTGCCAGATACAAAAACGGTCACGGGGTGCAGCATAGGGAATATAGTCAACGTTGTAGTAACTATGTATGGTGGCAGGTGGTGATCACCCCATAAGTTATATAAATGTCTAATCACTGTGTTGCACACCTGAAACTAATATGCCAAGTGTAACTGAAAAATAAATTTTTAAATACAGCCAATTCTGTATTTACCCAGGAGAAAAGAAAGCATATGTCTATACAAAGATGTATACACCAATGTTTACAACAACTGTATTCATAATAGCCAAAAACTAGAAACAACCCAAACAAACTGGTATTTTCCTACAAAGAAAAACTTCTCAGCAGCGAAAAGAAATGAATCCTAAGGTATACAATATGACATGGATAAATCTCAAAATTATGTTGAGTAAAAGAAGCCACTACCACCACCCTCCAAAAAAGTACATACTGTATGAAATTTACATAAACCTTTAGAAAATAAACTAATCTACAGTGAAAGCAAGCAAAGCAGCGGGTCGCCGGGGATGAGGTCAGTCTTATCACAAAGGAACGTGAGGAAACCAGGAGCGATGGCTGTGCTGCCTGGGTTTTGCTCATAGTTTTCTGAGCGTGTGTATGTCGACACTTATAACAAAACCGCATAGTTCAGGTAAGTACAGTCCAGTGTGGCAGGTACTCAGTGAAACGGGAGAGATGCGGCCGGAGCACCCCCGCCGTGTGAGCGCGCCTCACCCGCCCCTCTGTCACAGGTGTCCAGCGCGCACAGCCAGCAGATGGACGACCTCTTCGACATCCTCATTAAGAGCGGAGGTAGGTCGAACGCCAGCCACGCCGGACCCCTCACCTCTTACCACGGGTTTACAACCGTCTTCTAATCCTAACTGAATTTACTGTTTTAAAATCTGTTAAATTCAGGCCATTGAAACAACTTACTTACAAGTGGAGGAAAAGCCATTGTTTCTGGTTAAAATTGTAAGGTAATGTTAGGTTTATCCATGGATATAAACCTGCTGAAAAACATAAACCATCTCAAAATAGCCAAGTAGAATTAGAATTAAATTTCACATTGAAAAACTTCAAAATTTGTTCCATATGCTCCATATCAGTCCTTGAGATGGGGTAAAAAACATTGCAACTCATGTGTTATTTTTGTAACAGCCAAGCTGCCTGGCTCGGGTTCCGGTGACCTTATTAATATTCAAAAGTACTTTCTACATATAATTGAAAATCTTATTTTACAAGGGATAAAGGGATATAAACCACAAAAAAAAATCAACAATGTGTCCCTCAGCTTACATATCTTTAAAAATAAGTATAAAATCAGTATTTTAAAAATTCAAATGCTATTTTGGAATATTTTAAAGTATTCTTAAATTTCCCTAATGAGTTTTATTCGGATTTTTAAATAGTTATCAAAATTTCTTTATTCATACCAGGTACTGTTTGATTTTGAGGTTAATGATCTTGTCATAATGTTTGGTATAACAGAAAATTCTTGATTGACTACAGACCTACATGTGCCAATAGCAGTTTTTTTGCTAAGAACTATGTAAGCCTTGCAAAATAATTTAAACTCATGATTTATCTAAACTATAGAAATTAGAGAAATAGACATTCAATGCCCTGAATTTAAGATTTTAAAAAATGCCTTTTGCCAAATTGAATGAAAATAAAGA
The DNA here is from genome assembly GCF_902729225.1 of Pteropus medius. Lineage (NCBI taxonomy): Eukaryota > Metazoa > Chordata > Mammalia > Chiroptera > Pteropodidae > Pteropus > Pteropus medius. Next base: position 13,437,974 of record NW_024349798.1, read on the forward strand.
CTTCTTAAAATGATTAAAAAGAGTAATTTTTACAGCCTAAACTTAGAAATTAAAATGTGACAGTCATCAAGTAATTATTTTCTAAAAGGAATAATTTTTTATGGCTAAGTCTCCAGTGAGTATTTTTCCATCTTATTGTAAACTGATACCAGTAACGATGAGAACAGAGGTTTACGTAGTGGATGACAGACTTCTAAGATTGCACTTTCAGCTTTCAAAACAATCCAGAGGTGACCACAGAGCACGAAAAGTAACGTGAACTGTCCTAAAACGTGCGCGGTGCACGCAGCTGACAGTTCACACAGAGGAATCACATCTTCGGCTTTCCCTCACCTGCTTACGCTGCCCATCACTTAGCTGTAAGAGCGTTCGGTCATTAAGTCCATTTCCTAGTGTAGGCACATGTAAATGAAACCAAGTCAGAAAGATAACGCCATTCAAATGTGTGTGGCCAAGTGAACACTTATCTGCAGCCGATGGTCCACTCATTTGCTACTTGATCTGGCAAGGAATATAACACATCATTAATGCTTATTAAGGCATTACCAAACCCTCAAGATTTTATATGAACTCGAAAAACAAGACCAAAAAAGTGAGAAAAATGAGGTCAAAAAGAGCCATGTGTTAGCTTTAATTCAGAAATGAATTAAATAAGATGGCATTATGTCTTTTTGGAAATGTATACAGAATACACATGGCTAACCTGCTACAGAGTTTGACTATAATGATAAAAAAGAAAAAAATACGATTGTAGCTTTCCCAGTAGGAAGGATGCCGTTCCCGTGTGCACACAGCCAGGACGCACATGTCCACGGTCACGCCCAGGGCAGTGCTGCTGCGACCGCAGGTCTGTGGTGCACAGTGAGACACGAGCCTCCCCGTAAGCCCAGGACCCGAGGATTAGATAACCCAGGACACCGACTCCTACCCAGTGGGAAGTCGCTGCTTTGATGCTTATTACTCTTACTGAAAATTGAAAGCACGTCAGAATGTTCTAAACATAAATGTTTACCTACTTAACTGAAATGACCCATCACCCTAAATGTCACCAAGGACCCACAGCATTCTCTTCCTGCACTTAAGACAGGCTGTAAGTCATAGCAAAGAGCAAAATAACTGTCTTAGTAATTAATAAGAATTTTTGAATAGTAGTAAGTCTTTACTTACTAATTACTTCTGTTATTTTACACAGAGATTTCCCTCCCTATAAAGGAAGAGCCTTCTCCTATTTCCAAAATGAGACCAGTGACAGCCAGCATCACCACAATGCCAGTCAACACCGTGGTGTCCCGGCCACCACCCCAAGTCCAAATGGCACCACCCATGTCCTTAGAACCTATGAGCAGTTTATGTGCCAGCTTAGAGAACCAGCTAGAAGCTTTCCTGGATGGAACTCTACCTTCAGCCAGTGAGATCCCTCCACTGCAGAGCAGCAGTGCGGACAGAGAGCCCTTCCCGCTGGCGGACGACCTCCAGGACGACCTGCTGAGTCACTCTGGAACGCTGGACCGTTCTCACTCGCCCATGGAAACGACCGAGGCCCAGTTCGCGGCGAGCACACCCTGTCTGTCACTCGACCTCTCCGACGCGCACCTAGACAACATGGAGTGGCTGGACCTCACCGTGCCCAGCGCGGCGGGGCTCGCGCCTCTCGGCACCGCCGCCCCGGGTATGTTCTCTGCGGACTTTCTGGACCCCCAGGACCTGCCGCTGCCATGGGACTAGTGCGGACTCCCCGTCTCAGAGGTCACGGGGCTCAGGGAGATAAAGATGATTCTGAAAGGTCACTTTTTAAAGACAGAGCCACAGCTGCATTGTCGCAATTAAAATATGTTCTCACAGAAAGGACAGATAGGTGGTCACAGCCCGGAAACCAAGCTTGGCAGCATTTCACTGCATCCAGCAGTGAATGTCTGCAGTTGAGTGCGGCACAGGGCCTTCTGCAAACTCACTCCTCAAAGACAACGCATCTGTTTCTCCAGACTTCAGCAAAGAACAGATTGTGTCTTAGGTGAAAACAAAGAAGGCCGTGTGCGCAGGGTAAGACAGGATTCTCTGGTGTCAGCTACACACACACCCGTGGCCACGCTAAGGCCCTGAACAAGAGGGGGACAGGTCCACTCAGAAAAGAACGCCGGTGACAGGGAGGTGAGAGGCCACCACACACAGATTTCCCACACTCAGCCTGAGCACAGCCCGGGACGCCGCGGGGTCAGAGGCAGCGGCGCCAGCCAGGCGACGGCTTCCGGCTGACGGCTTTGGTTCCATTCAGAAACCAGTGTAATTTTTTCCTCTTGTAGTTTATTTTGTGATTTTTGGAATCTTAGATTTCCAAATTGAAATGGAAGCTCTTTCAGCATAACCAGACAATGTCTAGAAAATGCTGTCATAAACAATCCACTGATAACACTGAAAATTCTATGAGCAGCCCCCTGGGTTGATTAGATCGATTTAATGTATAAACTAGATATTTGTACGCACACTCGGAAGTTGTGGTTTGTCCAGCCTGCGTTGGGTAAGGAATTGGGTATCCGTCCAGCAGCCCTACTTCTTTAACAACTCGACTGTTTCTAGAGTACTTGAGCCACGCGTGTCTCCATGTTTAAAGAACCGCTGACTGACTTTCAGGTAACCAGACGCATCTCAAAGAACCAAGAAAAGGCTTCAGTGTAAAACATCTTTCTGAGCTGGTGAGCTGCAGAATGGAAACCAGGGAGAAGTCTTTCTTCCGCAGGATGCTCCCGCACGGTTACAGGCTAGACTGTCACCAGGGCGGCCTCCAGTCCCCAGCTCCGTTCTGGCTGTCCTCTCCTCTGTCGCTGATCCTGGTCATCGTTTTACAGGCTTGTAACTGGATGCAGTACCCAAGCTCTTGCTAATTATCAAGCCGGAGATTGAAAAACTGGAGGTTTATTAGTTTTTATATAGACTAAAAGTTATCAAATATTTGTTGAGTAGTTTCTTAAGAATTTTCTAAAATGCCAACAATCACAAGATTTCCAAAATGATTTCTAGCTCATTGTTTAAATACATGACAAAATGTACATAACTGAAAAAACCTGAAATCTACCAAAAAGTGTGGAGGTTTTTATTAAATAACATTATTGTGCTTTCCACCTCACTTGTGTAAACCCTAGGACCAGGCTGCTTTCTCCAGGTCATTAAATGGTAACTTCCCACAGTGACATGCAAGAGGCAGCCTGACCCATTATTCAAGAAGAATTGTGAATCATTTCTGGGTTTGAGTTCTGCCTAAGAGCTGATCTTAGTTCAAATTTTTATTGCAGCTTGTAAATTTCACTACAGGTAAGAAAAGACCGTTTTTCTAGAATTTGGTTGCTGAACACTGGGGCCCCTCTGCCAGCTGGCACGTCCATGTCCCGATGTGAAAGCCTCTGCTGGTCCAGGGCAGAGACAGGTACCCTGTGTGCTCTGTGCTGAGTAGTTAGGTGCTTCGAGCTTGGTCGTCCGACCTGGGATCCAGTCACCCATTACCCAGACCACCACCACCGGACCAAGCTCGGCAGGAGCCTTCGCCTCCGTGGGCGGAATGTGCATCCTGGCGTCAGCTCCTTTCAGAAGGGCCCGTCCCCAAGGGGCAGGGCTGCTGCCTTAGGAAGGTGCTTTTCTCAAGGGAGGTCTTAGCGATGGGTTTTTGTCTAGAGCTTATCTGGTCCACACCTGGACTCTGAGCATCATCTTCACTCAGATTCACATGGCTGCTTAGCGCCAATATCAGTGAGCCTGTAGGAGGCAACCGAACAGCTAGTGAATAACTTGGATGCTTGCTGGATAACCCTCTGCTTCCATCTTTCCAAACTCTGTGCACAGGCCATTTGCTAGCCCTCAGCTCCCCTTACTGCTTTTTAAATTAGAGTTTAGAAGCTGCCATAGGCAGGCTGCTCTCCAACACACACCTCAGCGCAGAAAATGCCCCTCATCAGCCTGCTCTTTGACTGTGTTGCTGACATGCCCACTTCACGTGTGTTCAAACTTTTATGTGGTAGCATCTCCTTAAAAGGCAGAGTCTCTGGTTTCCAAGTCAACCAGCACCCACTCGCACTGGTCCGCTGGGCAGCAGGCCGGGCATCTGTGCCACTCTCCAGGGTCCTGGCTACACGCTCCAGGTCAGACAGAGGACGCAGACCAGGTGTAGCCTGTGACGTGACCAAGGTGACATGGTAACCAAGGCCCCTCTGACCTGACTCAGTGTGCTTCGCGGTAACTGCAGTGGGAACGGTGTTTACTAAGAGGATGACTGCTGTCGGTGGCAGTGAGCCTCGTGGACTTTCAAGCCCAGGCCAGAACAGTGGCTGGGCTGTCGGTGCGCGTGCGTGTGGTTTAGAGGCGGCTGTTGTACGCCATCGTGCAGGATAGCGTGTTGCCAACTTCTAGAAGCGTGTCATCTCACAACCAGTCTCACTTCCCTAACTACTCCCGAAGCACAGTAGTCTGCAGCTCACGCTCCTCATAGACGTAGGTATCCGGTCAGACCTCTGGGGCGGGGGGCGGAGGGGACAGAAAGTTACTCCAAAGCTTCTACGAAGTCTGTGAGAGTCCAGGGTATGTGGTCAGCTTGTACATTTCAGCAAAGCGCGTGCTAGCAAACCCCTGCAAAGGCTCGTGGTCCCCTTGTAGTTCTTCCTGAAATGTGAGGTCCACTGTCCAGCGCCCGCCACTCAGCTGTACATAGACGTGCTCTGGATCTGTGAGGTTTCTTGCTCAGATACTATTTGTGTTTGTTTTATATGAATATTTTTATAATACTAAAGAGATCTTATTTAAACTTCCTTTTAAACTGCACGGCCCTGTGACCCGCGTGAGTGACACTTCCTTAAGTGCTGTTAAGGGTGGTGGCAAAGGCGGTCTGCTGCTGCCTCCAAGTTGCCACCTGTTGCAACGAAGTCGCATAATCAGACAGCGCCAGCGAACTGTGCGGTCGGCGGACACCGAGTGCTGTGTGAGGAGCATGTCACCCATTCTGTCACCAAAGCTGACGCAGGCTTCCTCTCCCTTCAACCCCAGATCATTCCAGGCCCCATGGCTTCAGAGCCCTTTCAGAATTCCCAGGCTGAAACGGGCCAGCACAGCTGACAAAACTGCTGTCCCCACAAGTGGTGGGACAGTCCCTTTACGTCTACAAACAGACCCGGCCTTGGAGAAGCGGTCAGGCGCTGTAGCAGGGTCGGTGCACCCGCACCCGAGCTGCGGTCAGCGCGGGGAGCGCGCGGCACCCCCAGGGGCTCAAGAGCGTTAGGGAGAGCAGCTGTGGGCGTCCACCAGCAAACGGGTCCCTCATCCGCATTCGCAGACAGCCCTACGTCTTCGCCTTCCGTCACCGCAAACGTGAGCCCTGACTACAGGCAATAATGCAGCAGAACACCAGACTGCCCGCTGCCTAGAGGCCACAGAATTCGCCCAGATTATCTAAAAACATTAACTGGAAGGTCAGGTTTATCTCGGAACACCGCTGGAGTGCAGCCGTGTATCTGGAGAGCATCCTAACTGCGTTTCAGCGCTTTTAAGTGGCTTCAGTCAAAACTGGAAAATCACAATTCAGATGTAGTCATTCTTTTTCAAACTTTCGATCTCTCTCTTGCTCAGTGGTCTTTCCGGGCTCCATTTTTATGTGTGAGGTGGCCGTCTGCATGGCAATGAGCGGGTCTGTGTGTTTTCCCCGTTCGCCCTTTCTTTCAGTGTTTGAGGAAAATATCCTTGCGAGGGGTTTCTACCAGAAATCTTTGGTTCGAGGCCTGTAGTTCAAAAAGCTGCACATGTTTACAGAAGCTCTCTTACCCTCCACGCAAACACACTGCTCTGTGAATCATTACTGAAAAATGTCACCATTTTGTGACAACAGGATGGCATCTCAGATCTACAAGGTGCTGTCTGGAGTCAGATAAAACCTGTCATTGGTGGTATCGACGCTGCTGTCGTGTTTAACAGAGCTTTGTGCCAACACTAAGACAAAGCTTTAACAAAGGTCACAGACTCACTGAGACTCGTACCAATTACCTCTATGTTACGCTCTAAGAAAACTTGCTGATTTGGTCGGAGGAGGAAGCATTTGGGAAAGGGTTTAGTATCTACCCAAAGTACTTAACCTCAAGTAACCAGTAGTAATGCAAACTCGCTTTAAAGGAACCAAAGGCATTGCCAAGTATTTGCCAAAAGGAGGCACTTTTTATTTAAAATTTGAGACTAACGAGATCTCAAAAATCAGTCCCATAAAGGTATTATCCATTTTAGGTTATAATTTTCACAAAGATGTAGATATTTCTCTCTTGTTTTGATGTAAAAGAGTATATAGATTTGTTCTGTTGGTTTAGGAATAGTACCTAATTTAGTAGCTAATACAAAGTTTTTTCCTTGCCACGTACGAGTTAGTTTTCCTCTCCTGCCTGCAACAGAAATGCAGCGTGATCGGTGTTTCTCTTCTCATTGTCATCGTCGCATTATGTCCTAGCATCTCACTTTATGAAAAAAAGGAGAAAGATACCAATCTACAGAGCCCTGCTTAGTAAAGCACCCATTTAAGAAAAAAAATTATGGCGATCGGGGGTCCATTCATGTATTGCCTTTATGTTGTTTTTTAAAAGAAAACCATGATGCCTTTGTATTTGCTGTTTGCACCCCTGAAATCAATTCCATGCCACGTTGAACGCCGTCCATTTTGCACATGTACTGTACATAGGTAATGCATACTGTATTTTTATATGTGTGCACATTTATCATCAGATCTTTTGTACATAGTGGCAGTATTGTAGCTGATCGGAAAATGTTTGATATCTCAGCAATTTTGCATTTTTGTGTCTCAAATAAAAAACATTTTGATGTACTACAAGTCTCTCTGTGCAAAGGAAAGACCGCGGGTGGGTCGGGGGAGGGGGGCCGTTGGAGCTGGGCGGGGCGGGGCGGGTTTGGGAGGAGGCGCCACCTTCAAAACACACCTCACGCAGACAGTCGCCAGACGGAACAAGTGGACTCGTCAAGGTGGGCTCTGTAGATCATACGTCAGCTGCACCACTCTTCCCCAGGACCACAAGATACAGAATAGAACCAGGGACTAGCTGAACTTGAACATGACGAGATTTACACCAAAATCATGTTCACTCTTCCACGATCCTAAGGAGACACTGAACCAAAGACGTGACGGACGGGTGTTCCCCGGGGGTCGGCACACGCTGACAGCAATAACTGCACCACCACCAAAATTCCTGACAGACCCAGATAATCCTTCGACTTAGCCAAGTTTCAAAAGCAGCTATTTATAGAGCATGCAAGATTGTTTTTCTTTAGAATTCACTACTGTTCTAGTAAGATGGCGTTTACTTTTCAACCCAAAAGCCCATGGTTACAGTAGAGTTTTGAGAACAGCATTACATTTTCCTCCTTGCTTTGACGAAATAAAATAATGAGTAAACTTGACTGACGACCATAACTTTCACGTAATTACTTGTTTATGGAAATGAGCAGCATATCAACCACAGAGAGAGAAAAGATCACTAACTGCCTACATACGGTAAAAGCTTCAGTACCCATGACACTTAGAGACCAAGAGAGAAACCTCAACGGACCAGTCGGTAGATGGTGCTTTCCAGGCGCTAAAGCATTTGTAACCTCACAGGTCTGCTGAGATCCTGCCCTTGGGGAGAGAAAACGGTGCTGGCGGGATCGCAGAGGGGGACGGAGCTGGGAGCTTTAGAGAAGGCACATGGAAGAGAGAGGAGGGGCACGCAGAGAAAACAGCTTGGGTCAAGTCCAAGTTAACAAGAGATGCTGGCCAAGGTGAGGCCCTGCTCTGTGCCAGGCCGCGGGCCAGGTGCTGCAGTGTGGCTGCCGGACAGTCCATGCAGGCCACAGTCTGGAAAAGTAGGAGACGGCTGGGCATTCAAGGGCCCCAGTCCTCGAAGGCCTTAAATCTTCTGTAGGTAATTGTTTCATTTGGGTAACACAGGGCCTTTGGAAGCTTTTCAGATATTGGACACAGTCATTATTTAGCATCTTTATCCTCCTCGACAGCAGCGGTCCCCGACCTGGCACCAGGGACCAGTGCTCCTATGAGCATCTAATGCCTGATGATCTGAGGTGGGGCTGAGGCGCTGATGCTAGTGCTGAGAGTGGCTGCAGAGACAGACGAAGCCTCGCTCGCTGGCCCGCCGCTCAGCTGCTCCTGCTGTGCGGCCCAACTCCTAACGGGCCACGGACCGGTACCAGTCTGTGGCCCCAGGGTTGGGGACCCCTCCTCTACATCCCATTTGCTTTAGAATCGAGGTGAACACCAAAGCATTGGTAAACTCAAACATACCCACACACTTCGGGATGGCTAAAACGAATGGCAGCCAGGCCACATTACAATACAACACCAGCATGGAACCAAAGGAAGACCAACTTCAAGACAGACGAAAACTACGCATCATCAACAACTTCTGGTGTCACACGATCCTCCTGAAGACGTCCCAAGTCACCTAGTGACCAATCCTTCCACATAAACAGCATATTAACTTTCAGAAAGAAGCCTCACCCTGACATCCTGGCTCTCTCTCCTACTAATTTTTATGACAAGTTATTAAAACTAAGCCCACACTGTATAATTAAACAAAAAACAAACACACCACCTTGTTGACTTCCCCTCTTGGAGATGACTGTGTGTCAGAGCATTCCAGGAGGGGAACCACTGCCCAAAGGCCCTGCACAGACAGGAGACTCAAAAACATCCAACACCTGAAGGCAGTAAATGCTGGCGTCCTGTCCAGGACTCAGGCCCGACGGGCTGTGAGGCGGGGCTTTTACCTGACGACAGCTGAGAGTTTAAGGCCTTCCCGTCAGAGGCTCGACTGCAGGCCTTGGACAGCTGTGCTGTGTTTTCCCTCCCACACTGGACGGGCTCCACGCCACGCTAAGCAGAACGGCAAACAAAGCTGTCTGTACATGAAATTCTCTAAACAGAGTGAGGTTACGGTGGTTTTGTTACAAGACTCATTTAAGCATTATAAAAGGTCTGCAAAGCTGTTTAAACAAGCATTCGTATTTTCTTTACTTAACTCATGTCTGCCAAGCAACCTGGAAAGTTGGCCAGGGCATCGCATTCACTAGAGATGCAGAAGCTACAATAGGGAGACCAGGGGCGCACGACCAAATGCTTCACCCTATACTCCTGGCACACAGTGCCACGGAACGGGAATGCACTTGGAGACAGGATGACAATGGCAGCAAACGTGAAATGCTGCTAGATGCCAGGCCCTGCGCCAAACACTTCATATGCATAGCCCCATGTAGCTGTAAGTCTATGAGCTAGGAACTCAGGATCCCCATTGTACAGATGTGGCAACTAAGGACAGAGAGAAAATGACTTGCTTGCAATTATAAAGGAAGCAGAGCGTGGATCTGAGACCAAGTGACAACCATCTGCAGATCACTTTGTAGCTCACAGCATGTGGCCCCGGGCAAGGCCCAGGCAGCAGCTGACCCTGGCCTGTACCAGAGCCCCTCCCAAGAGGCCCCAGAACCAGCATACCCTTGGCCAGCTTCAGACCACACCACAGCACCGCTGAACCACTTCCACAAACGACAGCCAAAAGGCAGACTCGGCAGGCACCAGAGCCCCGCTAAAGTGAACCCTGCTCCGTGGGGTCAGCCCCCGCACAGCCGCTCCTCCACTGCCATCACGGCCAGTCCTCAGCCAGTCTGCACAGACTGACTGACCCTCCCACTGAGTGCCAACAGCAATCGAGGCGCAACTTCAAAGGAGGGCACTCACAACCCACACAAGGGGCACCTTGGAGCACCCAGCTCAGGTGACTACAGAGACTGTGGCACTGGGCCCCACAGCACACCTACTACCTAAAGCCACTCTATCAAGACCAGGAGTCCTAGCAGCCCTACCTAATACACAGAAACAGATACAGGGAGGCAGCCAAATAGAGAGACAAAGAAATATGTCCCAAAGGAAAGAACAAAATTCCAGAGAAAGAACTAAAAATGGAGACAAGCAATCTACCAGATGCAGAGTTCAAAACACTAATTATAAGGATGCTCAATAATCTCAGTGAGAATTTCAACAAAGAGGACACATAAAAATGGAAATAGAAAACAAAAAAGAACCAGTCAGAAATGAAGAATAACTCAAATGAAGAATAATTAGAGGGAATCAACAGTAGATTAGATGAAGCTGAGGGTCGAATCAGCAGTTTAGAAGATAAGGTAGCGGAAAACACCCAAACGGAATAGCAAAAAAGAAAACGGAATCTCGCCCCTCCCCCCCAAAAAATGAGGGTAGTTTAAAGGGCCTTGGGGTACCAATATCAACCGTACCAACATTCTCATCATAGGGGTACCAGAAAGAGAAGAGAGCGAGCAAGGAATTGAAAATCTATTTCAAAACTTAATGACTGAAAACTTCCGTAACCTGGTAAAGGAAATAGACATACAAGCCCAGGAAGCACAGAATTCCAAACAAGATGAACCCAAAGAGGCCCATGCCAAGACACATCATAACTAAAATGCCAAAGGTTAAAGACAAAGAATCTTAAAAACAGCAAGAGAAAAACAGTTAGCTACCTACGAACAAGTTCCCATAAGACTGGTAGCTAACGTAGCACAGAAACTTTGCAGGCCAGAAGGGATTGGCACAAAATATTCAAAGTGATTAAAAGTAAGGACCTACAACCAAGACCTACCCAGCAAGGCTGTCATTTAAAATCAAAAGATAGAAAAAGCTTCCCAGACAAGAAGAAGCTAAAGGAGTTCGTCACCGCCAAGCCAGGATTACAGGAAATGTTGGAGAGAGTTCTTTAAGAGGAGGAGGAAAAAGAGGAAAGAGAAGGAAAAGATCAAAAATATGAATAAAATGGCAATAACTACATATCTTCCAAGAATTATTATGAATGTAAATGCAGTAAATGCTCCAGTCAAAAGACATATGGTGGCTGATGGACAAGAAAACAAGACCCTAACATCCACTGCCTGAACTGACTGAAAGTAAAAGAGTGGAAAAAGATATTTTATGAAAATGGAAAATTTTTTAAAACCTAGGGTAGCAAAGTTTATACCAGACAAAATAGACTTTAAAACAAAGGCTATATAGCAAGAGACAAAGAATGACCCAGTAATTCTACTTCTGGGTATTTATCCAAAGAAATCCAAAACACTAATTCAAAAAGACAATATGCACCCCTATGTTCACTGCAGCTCTTCACAATAGCCAAGATGTGGAAGCAACCTAAGTGCCCATCAACAGCTAAACGGTTACAGAAACGGCATACATATACAATGGAATATTATTCAGCCATAAAAAATGAAATATCACCATCTACAACAACATGGATGGACCTAGAGGGTATCGTGCTAAGTGAAATAAGACAGACAGAGAAAGACAAATACCATAGGATTTCACTTATACGTGGAATCTAAAAAATGAAATAAATGAACAAACAAAACAGAAACTTGGATACAGAGAACATTTTGACGATGGCCAGATGGGAGGGGTGTGGGGGGCTGAGTGAAAAAGGGGACAAAAGAGATCAAGAAGAACAAATTGGTAGTTACAAAATAGTCATGGGGAGGTAAAGTTCAGCATAGGGAACAGAGTCAATAACATTGTAATAACTACATGGTGTCAGATGGGGACTAGATTCATCAGGGTAATCACTTCGTAAGTCATACAAATATTTAATCACTATGTCTAATCACCTGCAACTAATATAATATTGTATGTCAAATGCAGTTGAAGAGTAAAAATTTATTTTAAAAAATAAAAATAAATAAGTGTAACCAGAAAATACAACAAAAATGCTGTATATTTTTCTACGTATAAATATATAAAGTATAAATACGTGGGTGGTAAAGACACCTGTCAATGTCGAGATTCACGATACTTCTGGAAAGAAAAGGAATTGGGCGTGGAGGTTGTAAAGCAGGCTTCAATTAATACTGAACATTTATCTCTTTAATTTCATCTATGTTTTATTCCCTTAATAATGCTATAGCCATCTAGAAAAATACTAACATTTATTTACTGGCAGTGAATTTCTTTATTCTCCCCATTCTTTTCTGTGAGTTGGAACCATTTCATGTAAAAAAAAGATTAGTTTAAATGTAAAAAGAATTACAAGAGAATATAACTGCATGCCAATAAATTAGTTAACGAAGAAAAAACAGGTAAATTCCTAGAACAACAAACTACCAAACATTGACTCGAGAACAGAAAATTTGCCTAGACTTGTAGCAAGTAAAGAAATTGAATTAGTAGTTCAAAAAACTACCAACGAAGAAGAGCCCAGCTCCAGATGACATCACTGGTGAATTCTACCAAACATTTAAAAAAGAATTAACACCAATTTTTCCACAAACTCTTTGAAAAAAATAGAATAGGAAAGAACACTTCCCAACTCATTCAGTTAGGCCAGTATTATCCTGATGCCAACACCACAAGAAAAAAAAAAAAAGAAGACCTATGTTTCTAATGAATATACAAACAAAAATCCTAAACAAAATTCTATCAAACCAAATCCAGCAACATATAAAAAGTATACACTGTGACCAAGTGGAATTTATCTCAGGAACACAGAGTTGATCTGAATATCAACGTAGCACACTATATCAACAGACTAAAGCTCAAAAGCTACACAATCATCCCCACAGTTGCAGGAAAAGAATTTGACAAATTCAACACCCCTTCATCAAGTCATAAACCTGTAGAAGATACACAAAAGATAAAGGAATCAAAGCATATTGCAACCAAAAAAAAAATCACAAAAGAAGGAACAAAATAAGTATATAACATTCAGAAAACAATGAACAAAACAGGAACAGTAAGTCCTTATTTATCAATAATATTTTGAAATTAAATGGATTAAATTTTCCAAGTCCAACGACACAGAGAGGCGGAATGCAGCATAAAAACAAGATCGAACAATCTTCTGCCTACAAGAGCCTCACTTCCGCGTTCAGGACACACACAGGCTGAAAGCAGAAGGATGGAAAAAGACATTCTGTACAACCGATAACAAAAAGAGCGAGAGAACTATATTTAGATCAGATAAAATGGGCGTTTAGTCAAAATCTGTCAGGAGACAGAAGATCACTGTATAATGATAAAGGAGTCGATTCGTCGATAGGATATAACGACTGCAAATATATACGTACCCAACACTGGAGCACCTGAATATACAAAGGAAATATTAACAGAACTGAAGAAAGAAAGAAAAAGCAATACAACAATAGCAGGTGACTTCACTACCCCACTTTCAGCAATGGATAAATTATCCAGACGGAAAATAAGAGAACTGTGGACATAACATTACAAACCAAATGAACCTATCGCCCATCAGACATATAAAGAACATCCTGCTCAACAGCACTGGATAAGAACACACGTCCTTCTCAAGTGGACACAAAACACTCTCCAGGACAGATCATCTGCTGGGCCATAAAACAAGACTTAACAAATTTAAGTACACTGAATTCATATCAGTGACCTCTTCCAACCACAGTGGCATGAAACTAGAAATCAATAACAAGAGGAAAATTAGAAAATTCAAAAATATGTGGAAATTAAACACACTCCTGAACACCAATGGGTCAAAGAAGAAATCAAGAGAGAAAAAGTATCCTGAGATAAACAGAAATGGAAACACAGCACACCCAAACATATGGGATACAGCTAAAGCAGTTCTAATGCCCACATTAAGAAATAAATGCCTTCATTAAGAAAAATGAAAAATTTCAAATAAACAACCTAACTTTATATCTCAAAAAAAAAAAAACAAATTCAGAAAAAGCAAAAAAGCAAGCACAAAATTAGCAGAAGGACATAATAAAGGTTAAAGCAGAAATAAATGAAACAGAAAATAGAAAGACAATAGAAAAAATTAACAAAACTAAGAGTTGGTTTTTGAAAAGAAACAAAATTGAAAACATTTAGCTAGAGTAAGAAAAAAAGGAGATCAAATAAAATTATAAATGTAAGAGGAGATATTACAACTCATGTCACAGAAATTCAAAGGTTCGTAAGAAACTACTATCAACAATTATACCAACAAATTGAATAATCTATAAATAATGGATAAATTCCTAGAAACATACAACCTGCCACGACTGAATGAAGAAATAGAAAATCTGAACAGATCAATAAAAAGTAGAGACTGGAGCAGTAATCAAAAATCTCCCAAGAAAGAAAAGATCCAGACAAGATGCCTTCACAGAAGAATTTTAGTGAAATTTAAAGAATTAATGCCAATCCTTCTCAAACTCTTCTAAATAACTGAACAGAAGGGAACACTTCCAAACTCATTCTGCAAGGCCAGCATTACCCTCCTACCGAAGCAAGATAACACGAGAAAATTACAGGCCAATATCCCTGATGAACATAGATGCAAAAATCCTCAACAAAACACTAGCAAACCAAATTAAGCAGCACCTTAAAAGGATCATACACTATTATCCCTGGAATGCAAGGCTAGTTCAACATATGCAAATCAATAAATGTGATACAACGCACTAACAGAATTAAGGATAAAAATCATGTGAGCATCTCAATAGATGCAGAAAAAGCATTTGACAAAATTCAACACCTATCATGATAAAAACTCTCAACAGAGTACAGAGGGAACATACCTCCACGTAATGAAGGCCATATATGACAAGCCCACAATTAACACTATGCTTAACAGTGAAAAGCTAAAAGCTTTTCCTCTGAGATCAGGAATAAGGTAAGAGTGCACATTCTCGCCACTTCTACTCAACATAGTACCGGAAGTCCTTGTCAGAGCAATTAGGCAAGGAAAAAAACTATCCAAATCATAAAGGAAAAAGTCAATGCATACCAGTTTTGCAGATGGCATGATATTTTATATAGGAAACCCTAAAGATTCCACCCCAAAATTTATAACTAATACATGAATTCAGTAAAGTTGCAGGATACAAAATAAACATAGTAAAATCAGTATCCTTTCAATACACCAACATGAACTATCCAAAAAAAAATTAAGAAAACAATCCCATTTACAATAGCATCAAAAAAGTACTTAGGAATAAATTTAACCAAGGAGGTGAATGATTTATAAACTGAAAACTGTAAGAGTTTGATGAAAGATATGGAAGATTTGTGAAGATACAAATAAATGGTAAGATATTCCACGTACATGGATTCGAAGGATTAATATTGTTAATACCCAAAGTGATCTACATATTCGACACAATCCCTATAAAAATTTCGATGGCATTTTTCACAACAGAACGATCCTAAGACTCATATGGAACCACAAGTGACCTCAAGTAGCCAAAGCAATCCTGAGAAAGAAGAACAAAGCTGAAGGTATCACGTGTCCTGACTTCAAACTATATTACAAAACTACAGCATGGTACTGGCATAAAAGGAGACACACAGAGCAGTGGAACAGAATAGAGATCCAAGAAATAAATTCATATATATATGGTCAACTAATCTTTGACAAGAGTGCCAAAAATAAATAATGAGGAAGAGTCTCTTCAATAAATGGTGCTGGGAAAACTGATTATCTACATGCAAAGAATGAAATTGGACCCTTATCTGACACCACACATAGAAATTAACTCAAATGGATTAAAGCCATAAATGTAAGACCTGAACACATAAAACTCCTTGAAGAAAGCATAGGAAAAAAACTCTCTGAGACTGGTCTTGGCAATAATTTTTTTGGATATAACAATGACAGCACAGGCAAAAAAAAAAAGCGAAAATAAACAAGCAGGACTAAAAGTAAAAAATTTCTGCACAACAAAATGAAAAAGGCAACCTACAGAATGGGAGAAAACATTTGCACACCATATATCTGATAAGGGGTTAGTATCTAAAATATATAAACTCATACAACTCAATAATAGCAAAAACAAAAAAAAAACAAACGAATGACAGTTAAAAAATGGGCAAAGGATCTGAATAGATATTTTTCCAACTAAGACATATGACTGGCTAAAAGGTGTATGAAATAGTGCTAAACATCACCAATCAAGGAGCTGAAATCAAAGCCACAGCGAGACGTCGCCCCACACTGCTGGCACGTCAGTACAGCTATCCCGAAAAGACGGGAGAGAGGGGTCGGAGAAGGTGGAGCGACCCCTCCCGCGCTGCCGGCAGAACTGCGAACGGCTGCAGCCGCCGTGGAGCACATTCCGGCAGGGACTCGAAACGTCAAAAACGGAGCTACCGTATAACCCAGCCATCCCATTTCTGGGTGGATGCCCAGAAGAAACAGAGTCACTAACTCAGAGAGATATTTTCACCCCCATGCTCATTGCACAAGAGCCAAAATATGGAATTAACCTCAGTATCCATCAACAGATGAGTGGATAAAGAAAATGTGATACATGCACGCATATGACATATACGTGTATACGCACGTACATATGTACATATACATACGCACACAATGGACTATTATTCAGTCTTAGAAAAGAAGGAAACCCTATCATTTGACACAACATGGCTGAACTGAGGACATTATGGTACGTGAAACGAGTTAGAGAAAGATAAATACTACATGATCTCCCTCATTATGTGGAATCTAAAACAGTCAGACTCACAGAAGCACACAGTCGAGCAGTGGCTGCCAGGGGTTGGGAGGTGGGTGAAATGGGAAGAAGCTGGTCAAGGCTACAAACTTCCAGTTATAAGACAAATAAGTTCTATGGTGACTCTAGCTAATTGTGTTGCACTTTGCTAAGAGAGTGGATCTTAAGTGTTCCCATCACTCATAAAACGTGGTAACTGTGTGAGGTGACAGATGTGCCAGTTAGCATGACAGCGCTAATCCTTTCACAGAATACACGTACATGACATCATCGCACTGGTACACCTTAAATGTACGGTTTTTATTTATCATTATACCTTAATAAATCTGGGAGAAAATAAAAAATAAAGTGCTAAAAGCAAAGAAAAGAACTATCAACCAAATATTCTATATATGACAAAGTGCCCATCAAAAAGGAGGGAGAAATTAAGGCATTTGCAGATAAACGAAAGCTGAAGGAATTCGTTTCCACCACGCCCGGCCTGCCAGCAAGGCTGAAGTCCTTCCAGTCGAAATGAAAGCATTCTAGGCAGTAACTCCCGGTCATATGAAAACACAAAAGTTCTCCGGTAAATATATGAACAAATAAAAACCCGTATTATTGTCACTTATTGTCACTCTACTTTTTATTCTTTCTTATGATTTAAATGACAAAGGCATAAAAATAATTCTAAACTTATATTAGTGTTTACATAAAATATAACAATGTAAGTTGGGGCACCAATAACATAAGTGGGAAGGTAAATGGAGCTGGAAGGAAAGAGAATTTCTGTATGTGAATGAAGGGAGCTATCAGTTTAAGTGGACTGTTATAACTTTAGAATGTTCCATGTAACCCCCATGGCAACCACAAGGAAAATATACAGAGAACATATACGAAAAGAAATGAGAAGGGAATCAAAACGTGTCACTAAAGAAACAAATTAAACAGAAAGGAAAGCAGTAAGGAAGGAAATGGTGGACAAAAAGTCTCAAAGACATATAGACAAATAGCAATAATAAGTCCTTCTCTATCAGGAATTGCTTTAAATGTAAGTGAATAACACTTCTCAATTAAAGGACACGGATTGAAAGAATGGACTTAAAAACAGGATCCGACTATATACTATCTCTGAGAGGCTCACTTTAGACCTAAGGATATACACGGATTGAAAGTGAAAGGTCAGGAAAAGTTATTCCATGCAAATAGTAACCACAGAGAACAGGTGTGGCTACACTAACATCAGACAAAATGAACTTTAAATCAGAAACTGTTACAAGGAATTTTTTTAAAGACAGTATATAATGATAAAAGAGTCCATTTGCCAAGAATATAATGATTATAAACATGCAAACATCACAGATACTAACTATATAAAGCAAACATTAACAGAACATATAAAGAACTCCTTTAGCTCAACAAGAAAACTAAATAAACAACCCAATTCAAAAATAGTCAAACAAGTAGAATAAACATTTCTCCAAAGAAGGTGTACTAATGGTTAGTAAGTACATGAAAAGATGAGCAACATCATTAATCATTAGAGAAAGGCAAATCAAAACCACACGACATACCACTTTACACATATTAGGATGGCTACCTACCACAAAAAACAAAAACAAAATCAAAAACATAAAATAACAAGTGTTGGTGAGGATTGGAGAAATTGGAACCCTTATGCGTTGTTGATGGGAATGTAAAATGGTGCAGCCACTACAGAAAACAATATAGCAGTTCCTTCAAAACCTAGACATAGACTACAATATGATCCACTCTGGGTATACACCCAAAAGAATTGAAAGCAGAGTCCTGAAGAGATATTTGTATACTCCCGTTCATAGCAGAATTATTCACAATAGCCAAAATGTGGGAGCAACCCAAGTGTCAATCAACAGTATATCCATACAATGGAATCTATTATTCAGCCTTAAAAAGGAAATTCTGGCACATTCCACAGTGTGGGTGAACCTTGAGGATCTGATGCTAACTGAAATAAGCCACTCACAGAAAAAGACAAATACCGTGTGATTCCGGGCCAATGAGATACCTAGTGCAGTCAGACTCATCGGCAGACAGAACACGGTGTTGCCGGAGGCTGTCCTAGGGGACAATCAGGTGTTAGTGTTTGTTTAATGGATACAGTTTCAGTTTTGCAAGATGAAAGTGGTTTCGGAGCTGGACGACGGTGATGGTTGCTGCATAATGTGACTGTACTTAACGCCACTGAGATGTACATTTAAAAAATGGTTAAGATGGTAAATTTTATGTTACGTGAATTTTACCATCTTTAAACAACTTTTAAAATGCAGCAAGAAGAAAAAACACATTATGTCCATGGAGCTAAGGCAAGGATGATTTCCTGTGGGAGACAATGCAAGCTGAAAGGTAGTGAAGTACCGTCTCTAAAGTAAGGAAAGAAAAGAAAACTATCAAACTGCAGTTCCATATCCTATAGTATATTTTTCAAGAATGAAGACGAGACTTTCTCAGGCATACAAAAGCTGAAACGATTCATCGTCGTCAGATTCTTACAATAAGAAACATAAAAAGAAGTCCTTCGGGCAGAAAGAAAATGATAGCAGACGGAAGTCTGGACCAAGAAGTGAAGAGCACCAGAAATAGTAACTATATAAGTAAGTATATGACACTTTTCTTAGTATTTAAACCTTCCAAGGGATAAGTGGCTGTTTAAACAAAAATAACAATGCTGTGCGGGGTTTACAACACATGTGAAAGTCAAGTAGGTGACGACAGTCGTGTAAAAGTCAGGTTGAGGGATTGGGAGTATAATACTGTGAAATGTTGATATTATACGGGAAGTGGTATTAGATCACTTAATGGTAGCCTATGATAAGTTAGAGGTGTATTTTATAAATTCTATAGCAAAACTAAACGAAGAGTTATAGCTAATAAGCCAAGCAAGGGGATAAATGGAACTATACATCTCAATAATTCCAAGCTACGTAAAAAGAGAGAAAAGGGAACAAAAAACAGATGGAACAAATAAAAAACAAATAGTAAGACGATAAATTTAAACTTAACCATATCGACGGTCTCATTAAATGTAAATGGTTTAAATAATCCAATTAAAAGGCAGAGATTTTCAGAATGGCTATAAAAGCGAAACCTAACTCCATGCTGCCTACAAAAACTACATTTCGAATATAAAGACAGAGATACAGGTTAAAAGTAAATATACAGAAAAAGGTATACCATGCTAATATTAATCAACTATTGGAGTAGCTACATTTATATCAGACAAAATTTCAGAGATTCTAGAGCAAAGAATATTACCAGAGGTGGTCATTTCATAATGATAAATTCATCGAGAAGTCAACAAAAGAATCCTAAATGTTTACACACCGAATGACAGATTCAAGCTGCATGAAGCAAAAATTTTCAGAACTTCAAGGTGAAACAAACACAATTATAGCCGAAGATTTCAATACCCTCTGTCTCAGTAATTGACAGAACAAGTCTACAGAAAATCAGTCAGATTTTTTTTAAAGATTTAAACAATTCTAGCAACCAATTTGACCTTAGTGACATAATAGAATGTGTCACCTAACAATGACAGAATACACATTCTTTTCAAAGGCACACATTCCACTACCGCAATGGAGAGGGGGGTTGGGGGCTGGGAGGATGGGGTGAAGGGTTAAAGAAGTACAAACTAGCAGTTGATAGATGGTCACAGGGATGGGGAGCACGGCATAGGGAATGCAGTCAGCATTAATGTAATGGCTAAGTGGAGAGAAAGAGCAACTAGGGGGATCATTTTATGAACTACGTAAATGTCTACCCAATGTACTGTATACCTGAAACTAATAAAATTTAAAAGAAATTATAAAAAAGGAAGATTCTTTTGAAAATACTCAAATATTTGGAAACTAAGTAACATCCTTTTGAGCAACCTGTGGTCAAAAGAGAAAATAAGTATTTCGATCTGAATGAAAATAAAAACAATATATCAAAAGGTGTGATATGTTGCTAAAGCAGTACATGAAGGGAACTTTATAGGACTAAACACCTATACTACAAAAAACAGTCTCAAATCAATGGCCTCAGTGTCCACCTTAAAAAAAAAAACTAGGAAAATAAAAGCAAAATAAACCTAAAGTAGAAGAAAGTAAATAATAAAGGTCATAGCAGAAATCAATAAAATAGAAAACAAAAGAGCAATAGGGAAAATCAGTGGAGCTAGAAGTCAGTCCCTGGGTAAGATGACTAAAGTGATAAACCTTACCAGACAAATCAGGAAAACGAAGAGAGGGCACGAATTACCAATATCGGGAATGAGAGAGGTGACAGCGCTACAGATTCTACAACTATGAAAGGGATGAGCAATAACAGCTTGAAAAACTCTGTCAATGAATTCAACAACTTAGATGAAACAGTTTCCTTAAAAGATACAAACAATGAAAGCTCACTTTAGAAGAAATTGATGACCTGATTAGCCCTATAGCTATTAAACTGAATTAATGGTAAAAAACCTTTTCACAAGGAAAATCCCCAGCCCAGATGGCTTTCCTGGTGAATTCTACCTATTATTTAGGAAGAAATCATAGAGACTCTGCCAGAAAACTGAAAAGGAGGGAATCCTTCCCAGCTTATTCTGCGATGTCAATAATAGCCTGATACCAAAGCCAGACAAAGACATTACCAGGAAGGTAAATGACAGGCCAACGTCCCTCGTGAAAATGCAAAATTGCTAAACAAATTTCTAGAAAATTGGGTCCAAAAATATATAAAAAGGATAATACCTCCTGACCAAGTGGAGTTTACCCAAGGAATGTAGGGATAGTTTGACATTAGAAAAAAATCAATATAATTTACCTTATTAACAAACTAAAAAATTAAAGACCGTGATCATCTCAGTAGACACATAAAACGCATTTAAAAATCTGACATTCATTTCTGATGATTTTTAAAAAAATTTCTCAACAAAGCAGGAATAGAATGAGGCTTCCTCCACCTGATAAGCTGACCTCACGCTTAATAGTGAAAGCTTGAAGGCTTTCTCCTTAAGATCGTAAGCTAAGTCCATCAAAAATATGAAATATATAAGGATCAATCTTACAACAGATATGAAAGATGCATACACTAAAAACCACAAAACACAGCTGACCGAAGCTAAAGACCTAAATAAATCAAGAGATATATCACATACAAGGATTGGAAGACTCAATATTGTCGATATGTCAGTTCTCTCAAATTGACCTACAGATTTCACACATTCCCAGAAACTTTTTTGTAGACACTGTTATCAGATTCTAAAATTCACAAGGAAACTTTTTTGTAGAAACTGTTACCAGATTCTAAAATTCACATGGAAATGAAAAGGAACTAGAATAGTCAAAAAGAAGAACCAAGTCAGAATACTAACATGACCTGATTTCAAGACTTATTATAAATCTACATTAATTAAGACAGCATGGAACTGGTATAAAAATAGACAAACAGATCAATGGAACAAAACAGAGCCCAGATTTGCTAATGATACATCGCATAAGAGGTTAATATCCAAAATATATAAAGAACTCATACAACTCAACAACAAAAAAACAAACAACCCAATTTAAAAATGGGCAGAAAACCTGAACAAATACTTCTCCAAAGAGGAAATACAGATGGCCAATAGACATATGAAAAGAAGCTCTAGGTCACTAATCATCAGAGAAATGCAAATTAAAACCACAATGAGATATCACCTGACACCTGTCAGAATGGCTATCACCAATAAATCAAAGAACAAGTGTTGGCGAGGATGTGGATAAAAGGGAACTCTCATACGCCATTGGTAGGACTGCAAATTGGTGCGGCCGCTATGGAAAACAGTCTGGAGATATCTCAAAAAATTAAAAATGGATATACATTTTGACCCAGCAATTGCACTTTTGGGCACTTATACAATAATTTGTAACGATCTATACACCCCAATCAATATTCATGGCAGCACAATTTATAATAGCCAAGATATGGAAGCAACCTAAATCAGACCATTGGATAAAGAAGTTATGGTTCATATATACAATGGAATATTACTCAGCCATTAAAAAAAAATGAAATCCTACTGTTTGCAACAATATGAATGGACCTAGAGATTATTATGCTGAGTGAAATAAGTCAGTCAGAGAAAGAGAAATACCATATGATTTCACTTATATGTGGAACCTAAAGAATAAAAAGAACAAACTAATCAAAAACAGACTCATAAATATAGAGGACATTTTGGTGATGGACAGAGGGGAGGAGAGTTAGGTGGCTGGAGAAAGGGGTGAAGGGTTAAAGAAGTACAAATTAGCAGTTGATAGATGGTCACAGGGATGAGGAGCACAGCATATGGAATGCAGTCAGCATCAATATGTTGGCTACGTGGAAAACCAGAGGCGTTAAGGAGCAATTAGGAGGATCGTTTTATAAACTATATAAATATCTAACTAATGTACTGAATACTTGAAACTAGTTTAAAAAAGAAAAAAAAAAGAGGCCAGAAATAGATCCACACGTATATGGACAACTTATTTTCAACAAAGGTACAAAGACAATTCAGTGGAGAAAAAATGTTCTTTTCAACAAAAGGTAATGGAAAAAGTTGATATCTGCAAAAAAAAAAAAAGTGAACTTCAATTCATAACTTACGTCATATATAAAATTAACTCTAAATGGAACATTAGACCTAAAGGTAAAATCTACAATTATTAAACTTCTAGAGGAAAATATAGAAAAGATATCTTAGACATAGCAAGAAAAGAGTGAAGCACCAAGGAATAAATAGATAAACTGGATTTTATCAAAATTTAAAACTTCTGCTTCTTTAAAAAACAAAAACACAAACACTGTTAAAAGAATGAAAAGAGCCACAGACCGGGAGAAAAATATTTGGAAATCATCTATATGATAAAGGATTTGTATCCAAAATAAATTGAGAACTTTTGAAATTCAATTAAAAAAAAAATCCAATAGAAAAATGCATAAGGGATTTGAAGAGACACTTCTCCAAAGACAGATGAATAATAAATAAACACATGAAAAAATGCTCAACACCATTAGTCATTAAAAAATGCAAATTAAAGCCACAGTGAGGTACCATTGCACACTTGTTAGACGGCTGAATTACAAAGGTCGACCATACCACAGGTCACTGAGGACGTAGGGGAGCTGGACCCTCGATGATACTGGTGGGAATGGAAAACAGCATGACCACTTTGGGAAGCAGCTTGTCAGTTCCTTCAAAAGATTATTATACAATCCAAGCATTTCACTAGGTATTTACCCAAGAGGAATGAAAGCCTTTTAGTGTCCTTTCAAAAGTCTGTGCATGAACGAACGTTCAGAGAAGCTTTCTTTGTAATGGCCTAAAACAGGAAACGACTCAGATGTCCGCACCACTCAGCGATAACAAGAAGAGAATTCCTGGTATACAATAACGTACAGCACGGTTGAGTCTCGAAATTATCATGCTGAGTGAAAGAAGCCAAAAAAAAAAAAAAAAAATACATACTGTTAGATTCCGTTTTTATAAAATTCTAGGATATGCAAACTAACTTACAGTGATGGAAAGCAGAAGGGTGGTCGTTGGGGGTGGGGTGAGAGAGAAGGATTATAAAGGGGCAAGGAAAGACCAATCAAATAAAGCCAAACGATCCAATTCATAAGAAAGAAGCCACACTGGATTTCTACAGGTGTTTTTATCTGAATGAACTAGCAGGTTTTATTTGAGACAAGCCAAAGTCTGGGTGCAGTGCTTATACTTTTTCTAGATATTTTTC
Organism: Pteropus medius; assembly: GCF_902729225.1. Taxonomy (NCBI): domain Eukaryota; kingdom Metazoa; phylum Chordata; class Mammalia; order Chiroptera; family Pteropodidae; genus Pteropus; species Pteropus medius. The sequence continues at coordinate 13,462,276 of NW_024349798.1, forward strand.
CTTGCATAATTTTTAAAGCTAGCATGGGATTAAACAGCACTCACTAATATACCATGGCAGCTGGCAAGCACGTGGAGGTAAACATGAGAGAAGCCATTCACACCTCCAGGGCATCTAGCTGACATCCAGCAAGCACCAGCTACAGAGACAAAGTGTCACAAGGAAAGACAGTGACAGCTTTTTAAGAACCGTGAAATGAGACGGAACAACAACAGAATGTTTCCGACAAAATCTTATTCATGTTTCTGTAAAAGAAATTCTTACATGTATGTAACAGAATGAGGAGAAAGGAAAAAGTCATATTTCGTGTTTGACATTTTTACACCTGAGTTTCACATATACATTTACGGTTTTACAGCACTAAAGTAAATCCACGAGGGGAAACTGCAAAAGCTGTGTTCGTCTCTGTAAGTCAGTTTATCATCACATGTGCTCTCACGTCCTTCCACCCATTTATCTTTTCACGTTGCCAAGAACAGCCCTGGGAATAATCGCCTCCCACGCCAAATGCTGAGGATATGATAATTGGCGTCTGATGATGGGAAATGACATTTTAAAATAGCACTTTGAACTTCATCACATATACTTCGTCTTTAACTGTGTATACACTGCTTCAACTCCTAAATTTTCTAAGGGGGGACGGCATGTTTGTGGAAGATGGCCCAATAGCAAGCATTAATTCATCAAGACTTTGTATTGGTTAAAAACAACTTTGCAACCCATCAGGTCAAGTGTCTCTTGTATAACAGTGATCTTAAAATCCGAGGCCTAGCAAAAGGTCATGATATACCTATTTGTCTATCAAAATGACTTTCTGGTTTATGTGAGTAAAGATTTGAGTTTTTCAAATATCAAATATGCTAATAAATCAAAAGGAAATAAGTGATTCTTTGTTGTATTGAGAAACACATACCATGTGCCATTCATGTGTGAGATGCTGGTAATACTTTATAGAAAGAGACAACTTATGTGAAGGAACCGATTTGGGCATTCACATATTGATTCTTGCAAGCTCATAATACTGAAAAGAACCCAAGGAATTTGCTCAGTTTGATCCACGACAAATCTCCACCAGTTGGGCAGACCTCGGCCATGCAGTCACACAAAGTGTGTGGCTGATTGTCTGCTTCATCCCAACTAACCCTGCACACACAAGTTTACGCACAAAGTTAAAAAAGAGAGACTTGGGCAAAAGCTAATATTGCTCCTGTCAGCCAGTGGCACCGAGTGCCAGCTCACTCACAAGCAAGCAGGTATTTGCAGAACGGTTTGCTTAAGGCTACAACACAACAGAAAAGATATCTTAGAAAAGCAATGACTCCGACACCTATGCTAAAGAACCCTCCACACATACGCATAGGGAGGCGCATGCAAAGATCCAGGAGAGGCTGTGTCTGTAATGAAGAAAAGTCATGAACAACCTAGGTGGTTGGCATTAGATGATTTGTTAAAACCCCTGCCGCAGTCACCCAGCTGATTAGAAGGCAGCAGTAAAACGAAAAGAGTTAGAGTCATAGGGAAGGATAGGGCTGAACCTCTGATGCTTTGAAGAGTTTAAAAAAAAAAAAAAGACATGTCAAAAAACATGTCCAAGATGATGCCATTTGGGGAGAAAAATCCCACCCAAAACACTACGTTTCCTATGTATAAACATGTATCAGCACAAAAGCAAAGGAAAAGATCTGGAAAGAGCCAAAATAAACTCATAAGAGTGGCCCCTTCTGAAAGGAGAACGCGGAGGGAGGAGAGAGGGCCGTGAGGGCTGAGACACTAGGCGTCTTCCGCTAAATGCAGAACGAATAATAAACGACAATTTTATTCTGGTCCTGTCTACCGCTTTTTATATACATAAAACCGTGGTCATCTCTGCATGCTAATCTGCACCTCAGATAATCTGGTTGACCTTTTTAGTTTATCTGCTAAATCAAAAGAGAAAAAAGAACGATATTTTGTATTATTTATAGCCGTCAGCTTGATCTTATTCCGGCTCTGAAACGAACCAACGAAAACATACTTTCCAAGGTTAGAGGTTGATTCTAAGATTGCTTTGATGACAACATACCGATGTCATTTTTCTGCAGAAAAATTTACTTTTCGTCTTTACAACTTATTATGCATGGTTGAGATGATGTGTTCCCGGTGTCAACACAATAATCGCGTCTCTAACCTGGGAGACCTTCGCTTTGGCTGAACTTTGTCTCAGCTGTTGCACAGGCAACACATCTTGCGTCCCTCATCTTGGGGCGTCCCCCGAGGGCCCACAGCAGTCCTACACGTGGCAGGGATCTGTGCTTGGATGGAGTGCCAAAAGGTGAGCACAGCTACCAAACATTGCAGCTACTCTCCCACTGAAAATCCCAGGAAACTCACAGAATGAAATGCCAAAGAAATTAATTCAGACTCCAAGACTCGTAGGCCCCAGCAACAAACAACTGAAATATTCATGGATAGGAGAACTCAAGACAGCAATTTCCCCTAAACTCATCTATAGAGTCAGTGCAATCCCCATCCAAGTCCCAGCAGGCGTTTTGTAGAAACTGATGAAATGATTCTAAAAATCAATGAGGAAACGCAAAGCACTAGAACAGGCACCAGTTTTGTAAAAGGACAAAGTTGGAAGACTCACAATACTTGATTTCAGTACTCTCCGTAAAATAAAATAATCGAGACTGTGGTAATTAGAATGAAGATAAATGTACAGATCAATGGAACGCAACACAAATTCCAGGAATAGACCACACGCACACAGAGTCGACTGAATTTTAACAAAGGTACCACTGCAGTTCCATGGGGAGAGAGTAATCATTTCAACAAATGGTATTGGATATCTGTATGGGAAAAAACGACCAGCAAGCCCTACGTGACACCACACACAAAAATTAACTCGGGACGGAACACAGACCTAAATGTAAAAGCCAAAATGATAAAAATTCTAGGAGAAAACCTTCGTGACCTAGGTAGACAAAGATTTCTCAGCACACAAAAAGCATGATGCATAAAAGAAAAACACTGATAAAGTGGACTTCATCAAAATTAAAAGCTTTAGTACTTTGACTGCCACCACTGAGAACATGAAAAGGCAAGCCACAGAGGAGAAGATATTCATGGTACATCTGACAAAATGTACAATGAACTCTGATGAACAACAGGAAGACAAACAATCTATAAAAATGGGCAAAAGATGTGAGCAGACACTTCACCAAAGATGCGACAAACAGATACCAAGCACATGGAAAGGTGCTTCACATCATTAGTCAGCCGGGAAATGCAAATTAAAACGAGACACCACTGCACACTCACTAGAAGAGCTAAAATTAAAAAGACAAGCTGTGGAAGTGTGAGGTCACCGGAACCCATACATTTCCGGTGGCACGCATAGTGGCACCAGGTTTCCATACCGTGCCTGGCCCCACCAAGCATCTGAGGTGTCCAGCCTGCTCTAAACCACTGAGTGGGTCACATCGAGCATGACGGGATGGCCTTGCTCTCTGCCTTGGGTCCTGGGCTCTAAACAGGCCATCACTAACCCTGTGCTCGCTGGCATGCTCTGAGCAGCTCCTAGAGCTTTCCTGAGGTAAAGCCTTGATTTAGGTAATTAGTAAAAAGCCTGCTGTCATCATTACCTCAGGTGACCTAAATATCCAAGGCTGGGTCCCCTCCACCCCCCATACAAATGAACTCCTCCAAGAATACTTTAGAGGGGTGGTTCTCAAAGTGAGGGCAGGGACCAGCAGCCTCAGCGTGGCCTGGGAGGGTGTTAGGAAGGCAGAACCCTGGACTCCAGACCGCCCCCTCCTGCCGGGTCAGTCTGCATCCGCGTGAGAGAGAGAGAAGCCTGTGAGGCCACAGCTAAGGCGCCACTGAGGAAACAGGAGAAAGCTGCTAAACGCTCTGCAAGGAGGAGGCGGCAGGCGGGGGCAAGGGTGGCTGGGATGGAGGCACCGGCCACAGCAGGAGCCACCCTGGAAAGGGTGAGTGTCTCGGAGACATCTTAGTTTTCCAAACAACCTCCGCTGTGGCTAAACAGCTCCGACGCTGCAGCTTGGTGAGGTCTGAGCGCGTCTCGGACTGCAAGAAACGGAGTGAAGAAGGAAAAGTGCTTGAAACTTTCTCAGACCTTCAGGAGATCTGTTTGAAAACCTGATCAAAATGGTGACGTCCCTTTCTCAAGAACACACACACCCGTTTTACATGCTCTTGGGGAATTCACAGACCTCCTGGTCTTGAGTGCGCATTAGGAATTCCTGCTTTGGGGACAGACACAGAGGTGCAGAAGAAAAAAAGATTTAAAACTAACATTTTTTTTCTAAAACGGAAAAAAGTGAGGAAGTTTCAACACAAAAGAAATGTAGATGCTTATAAATTATTCGATCTAGGCAACTTAATTACACAGAGGAAACAAGATCAAAAGTATTCCATCATGTCACCTGGCTTTGTCACCAGATCAGTTTTGACACTTTCTCACTTAAAACGTCAACTTCTTAGACTCCTCAAAGCACGGTCTGCTTCACCCAACCCTGGTTTCTCGACCCAGCATTTGGGACACCTGGGATCGGATCACAATTATTTATGTGCCATTGGGACCCATCTGTCCCAGAGACTCTGTATGGGCGAAGGAAACATTTCTTTCCATAAAAGTGAACAATGGAAAACTCCTTATCACTGAGAAGCTGAAAGTTTCTGCTTGATCAGGGAAGTTCAATGCCAGGACTGTCCTGGCTCTGTGGTTGGCAGGCACTGACCAAGGAGGCCCCCCAGAACCACACGGAGGACCACGGTGAAAGGAACCTCGCATATTAACTCTTTCTGTAATACTTTCTAAGGGCCTACCTTGCACAGGCATCACTCTAAGACGCCAGGACAGGCCGATCCTCCATCCTGTTGTCCAAGATCTATGGCCTCCCAGGGCTCTGTATACCTGTGAGATAAGTAAAGTCAGACCATTCAGCACCTGTGCTATTTTAGGGCTCACAAAAGGATGGAGGACCAGCCTCTCTTAGGCAGGTCCCTGCCTGGACCAGCCTCTCTTAGGCAGGTCCCTGCCAGGGTCCCTCCCAGACCCTGGATACCTTGGGCATCCCACCTGCCCATCAAGGTACAGACACACCTCCATCATTCAATTCCCTCCCGTCCCTCCGAAGACAAAGCTGGAAGAAGCACCTGTTAGACTTTGATTCCCACCTACCTGCCAGTTACTTCTAGGCTCAGCTTCCAAGTGATTTTCTGATTTGCTAATTTCTTTCACTTTCTATAAGCCCGTGTCACTTCTGCACCATAATTTCAACAATTCAATGAACACCAAAAAAAAAGAGGGAGACAACAGAACCAATTTTATCATCGACTAGTCGGAAGCAATGCTCAGTAATGCATGTTTTAATTTTAAAAATGTTCAAAATTTTTTTTTTTTTTAAATTCAGGAGCTGCAGTGAGGTTTGCATGCAGATCTCAAGCCCTCTGGGCACAGTGTCTCAGGGCCTCTGCCCCAGTGTTTGAGGGTATATGTCAGGGCCTTTTCCAATCATCTGCCCAAACCCTGACATTTAAAACAACGTGGTGAAAACAACTTCCTGGCATTTTTTAAGTTTCCTATTTGCCTACACACCTGCCTGGTGGACTGTGGACATTTTAAATAAATGTCTCCATAGGGGGCATCACTGGTGCCAGACAGCAAAGAGGCATATAGCAGAATGTTCTGTGCCTCAAAAAAAACTGCACACCAACCCAAGGCCCAAGTCCCGAAACTGATTAAATCAACTGTGATACAGCCACTCAATGGAAAACCATACAGCTATGAGAGACTACAGTAACCCGTCCGTGCATAACAATATAGTATATACTGCAGTATATATAATTTGCTATATACAATATTATATTGTGCATCATATTAATGAACAGAAATTGTTGATTATATTTATCAAATAAGTACTATTTATTACGATTATATTTTATTATGTACCACAAGTCATTGCAGTAAACACATTATACATTAATACATGAAAAATCAAATGGCAGAGAACTGTAAAGTCATCCCATTTGGCTAAAAATAAAAGAGCACATTTTAATCTATAAATAGGAATATGCGCATCAATTATCTGGGGCTCAGTCTTTCCTGCGCATCAGCATCACCCTGAGGACTAGTTAAAACGCAGACTGCTGGGTGAGCGGGAGAAGCCGCATTTCTAACACGCTCGCGGGCGATGTTGCTGGTCCCAGGACGCGCTCACACCCTGAGTTACAGGGGCAGTCGGGAGGAAGGGGAACTTTGGGCTTTTAATTTCAGAAAACTTACGTATTCATTCAACAACCCTTGCAGAGTGCCTGCGGGGTGCAGGGCAGCCGTGGACCGCCCGGGGTGGGGATGGGGCAGTAACGAGAACTGCCACCATTCCTCCGCCTCCCGGGTGCCTCGACCTAGAGGGGAAACTGAGGCTCCGAGGCCGCAGACGGACTCCGGCAGAGCAGGGTTTCGAACCCCAGGCCCTGAGACGCCGGGAAGCATCCCGCCGCTCCCAGGTTTCGGGTACGGTTCCTGACGAGGCCCTGGTGGGAGGACTCCGGGGAGGCCGCGCTCGGGGGTACCGGGCCGAGGGAGAGCCGGGTGGGGCGGTCTGGTCCGCGGGGAGCGGCCGGCTTGCGCCCGCGGTCGCCCCGCCTTAAGCGGCTGGCCGTGGCGAGGGGGCGGGGCGCAAGGGCCCGGCGGGTGCGCGCACGCTCGTACTCACGCTCGTACTCACGCTCGTGCTCACGCTCCTGCTCGTGCTCGTGCTCGTTCCCGCGAGACCGGCTCATGGGAGCAGCGCCAGGATAGAGGATCGCCGAACAGCCTCCGTAACGCAGGCGCGGTGGCCAAGTGGTAAGGCGTCGGTCTCGTAAACCGAAGATCACGGGTTCGAACCCCGTCCGTGCCTGCCACTTGAGTCTCCTTTGCTGGGGAGACTTTTTAGGAGTGGGGACCATTCCTCCCGAGTGTTCACCCGCAGTGTGCATCTCCCTGATCCCGCGATCAGATCCTCGCCCCCGCCTGCCACTGGACCAACTGTTTTCACCAGTTGGGCTGCAAACTCTCCTCCCGCGCTCGCAGTTCGGGGGGCCCGGCCGCGACACCAACACACTTGGCGCGGGGACTTCGAGCTCCCTGGGCGCCTGGTGCTCTGGGGGAGGTGGAGGGCTCCGGGCCGGCTGGGGTCGCAGACTCCAGGGCCCCAGGGGTCACGTGGAAACCGTGTCCCCCGCGAAGGCCCAACACCCTTCGGACAAGACACTCGGAGCCGCTAGGCTTTTTCTGCACCCCGAAGTCCCGTCTGTCCTCTGCGGCGAGCCCTGCCGCAGCCGGGCGCCCGCCCACAGCCGCGCTCGGCAGAGGGAAATCCCTTGTCACTCCTGCGCCAGCGGGAGAGGAACCGACGCGGAGCCGCCCTGACGTGACCACGGAGCCCTCCCTCTGGGCCTCCGCTCGCCCCGCGGCGCAATGGGGCGCGGCAGCTGCCAGGGACAGGCCTCTGGAGCAGCGGCGGCGACGTCCCACGGCACCTGTTTGCGTCGCACCACGGGCCTCTCGGAGGCAGGGACAGAGGTTTCGCGACGACCTCAGCCGACCCCCAGGAGCTGGCGTGTTGCAGGGTCTGAAAACCAGCCTCCCCTAAAGGGGGCTGAGACTCCTAACTGAAAGGCCGGGTCCACGGAGCCCTCGCTGTACGCCTGGGGGGGCCGGGTCTGGGGCGTCCCCGGGGAACCAGCCAGACCGGGCCGGGGGGAGGGGCAGAGAGGGAGGTGACGGCGGGGGAGGGGAGCCTGGCAGGAGCGACCGAGAAGGAGCTCCGACTCTCACACTGGCGGTGCAGCAGCACCCCTGGGGGGCTCGTTAGAGCACGGCTGGCCGGACCCCCCCTGAGCGGCTGCATTCAGGAAGCAGGTCTCACGCCCCCGGGGGTGCTGACGCTGCCAGCGCGTGGACCACACGAAGCACACGCGCTCTTCCGAGGAGAGCCATAGTCCAGGGCCGCGTTCTAAGCCCCGGAGCACGTGCGTTTGCGCGTATATATACGAATGTGTAAGACGACACACAGGGACACCGTGAACGCCGGCGCTGCTCGCACGTCAACCTGGGGATCGCGTTAAATGCGGGTTCTGTGTGACTCGGGGGTGGAGCCCGAGACTCTGCCTTTCTAACTTGCCTCTGGGCGACGCCGGTGCGGCTGGTCCCCGCCCTCACGGAGTAGCCAGGGAACAGAAGGATCCACACCAAAGTAACAGTCCTTGCCTCTCCCGAGGGAAGTAGCCCGGGAGAACGGTTAAAAGGCCTCCTTCACCTCTTACCCCGTAAACTTTTACATTCTTTGGATTTCTTACAAGATGACTGTATTATAAGCGTGATTTTTTTTCTCCCCAGAAATCACCTACAAAGCCCACAAACACAAAGATAACCTATTAGAACGCAGGCAAATTGGAACCATCTAGAATTAACACAGATAAAATGATTAAATGTTCTCTTTTCTCCACGAGGGCCGTCCATTCGTTTCTTTTTTAAGAAGTGCCACAAAAGAACACTTACTTTCCTACCTGTTAAAAAATAAAAATAAGACCACACTGCTCCCCCCCGCCACCGCCAAAGGCCATTTTCTGGGAAGTCTGCCCATACAGAGTTTCCTGTCCTCCCCAAAGAATGAAGTGGCACTCTCCTGTGACATCTTAGGAAAGAGCCCATCGTCATCCTCCCTCCCCCGCCACTGTCCGCACTTCACCCTACAAAGGTGCCGCACCCTGTGCCCCAAGTAAGAATGGACTTTAGAAAAAGGCAGTTTACAGAATGTACTCTAGTGCCATTTATGTCCCCCTTCCTCATCGCAGAAAATAGCTAAGGGTATATACTCATGTGTGGACGCCTGCTTGCTGTTTTGTTTGTTTCGTTTTGAAGCCTGGAAGACTACACCCGAATCTCAAAACTGTCATGTCTAGTTGAAATCTGGGGGTGCCGCGGAGCTGTAAAACCAGTTTGGCGCAGACTGCAGAATCAGAAACTCCGGAGCAAAATCCTCTGTTTGGGTCCTGTTGACTCTTAAATGAGTAAAGCCAATCATGTGTCTGAATAATCAAGACGTTTTATGTTGATTTAAGCCATGTTCATGAATATTTAAAGTTGTGTTTGGATTTCTCTAACTTTTGTATGAATTTCATGCCTGGAAGTCACCTGGAAGTCACCTGGAAGTCAGGAGTCTTTGTTCTGAGAAAAATCACTCTCCGGTCTCCCCTAAATATGTAAAGGGAAGATAAGAAGGCCCCTGATGAGAGCCAAGTAAATGTAACTGAGACCTCGCTGTGCAAACTTGGCCACTGGGGAGAGAGTGGATTTGCACAAAGAGCCCAGGGTTTCCTGGGAAAGAAGTTAAACTCTTCCAACTCACCTCTCTGTTATTCAGTTAGAGAGATCTGTAAGGGATAGATCATGATGATCAGTGGCAGAAAAAGGGTTAGTAGGACTTTGAAACCGAAGAGAGCCCGGGATCCTAGCGTTAGCAAAGGGAAGGACTGTGTGTCAACAGAGGCTGCGCAGGAGCAAGTTTCAACAGTGCCGCCTTGTGGCAGCATGACGCAAGAGCACTGCGGGATGGATTCTCTTCCCCACACCTACCAGGAATGGGTGGGAGCCAGGGACCCACCACAGAACCTCTCTGTGCCTCAGTCTCTTTCCCATTCTAAAACTGGAATAACACACATTCACCCGCTTCGCCTCTCATGCAGTTCATCTGACGACAACACTGTAAACATCCACTGGCCAGGATGTAAATGCGGATCCATGGCATCATGGGCAGTCATTAAAAAGAATGATTGGTTGATCTGAAGGGGTGATAATGAGATACAATTGAGTGAGAATAGTTGGTGTCCTGTTTTTTGGTTTTGCTTATACTGCTTTATTGAGGTATAATTGATATACCAAAAAACTTTACATATTTAATGTATATGATTTGGTGAGTTTGGACATACGTGATACCAGGACCACAGCCAAGATAACAGTCATATCCATCACCTTCAAGTGTCCTGTGTCCCTTTGCTTTTTTTGCATATGTGATGGAAGACTTAACATGACATCTACTCTCTTAACAAATTTAAGTACACAGTATAGTATTATTAGCTCTAGGCACTATGTTATCCAGCAGATGTCTAGAATTTATTCATCTTGTGTAATAGTATCTTTAGCTGATTCCTGTGTTTGTAAAAAATAAAGAAGCGTATTTATCGATATACTTGTATGGAGATTTATATCTATAGATATAGTTAGATATTTCTCAGAATTTGAAGAAAGTCCACCCCCCACATGGAAGTTTCCATGTCATGCTGTTGACCATGAATACCTCCAGGTGGGGTGAGAGATGGAGAGGAATTGCAGAAAAAAATTACTGATTTTTTCCCTAATATCACAGCATCAGAAAGAGAATCTATGTTACTTTTGGAGTCACTGTTTTTGCAACAGAAACTTGTAACATTAACAACTGAAAAAAAAAAAAAGTGTAATGAGCATACAGATGTCAGGGCTCCGGAGAGCACAGGTGTTAACCCAGAGCTGGCGCTGCCGTCCGTGAGATGCCAGGTCTGCAGGGAAAAAGTTTGCCCTTGTCATCCGAACTGACCCTCTCCAAGGAGAGGCCTCCAGGCCACTGCTCTGGCATGCCTCCCATCTGGGCTGACATCACGCGCTTAGAAAACCCATATCATAGGATAAAAAAAAATGGGACTCGTAATAAGGGAGCGAGTGGTTTGTAGTTGAGCATGAGCTGAGAACCACATTTCAAAACCAGAAGCGTATTTCAGGCACAAGTAGCACTTAAAAGAAAATATTGTGGCAGGCCCCTGGAAGCAGCAGACGTTGTTTATGTCACGTCAACTTGAGTTTTGCTTAGCAAATCACCAGGCTGGCGCATGATGAACATTTCCTGAGACTGTGTTCGCTTCCGTCCCCACCCTACCCTTCCAACTCAGGTGAGCAGACATGATTTTCACCTAACTGTGGGCAAAAACGAACCCCTGAACCTGAGGCCTCGCGGGGATGAAAAATCCGTTAATACTTCTTGAAACACACTCAGATAAGAAACCCACATCTCCCTTCGAGAAGTGTTGGCGGACAGACTCTGAGGTGTCCCCACTTATCCGTGCCTTCAGGTGTTCACACCCTCATGTAATTCTTTCCTCTTGAGTGTGCGTGGGACTGTGACCTGCTTCCAACCAACACTGTACAGCAAAGGTGACGTGAAGTCACTTGTCTGTTACATAAGCTGGCAACACCCATCTTGCTGGCAGACTCTCTCTCTTACTGGTTTGATGAAATAAGGGGCCATGTTGGGGCAGCCATGATGACCAAAAAAAAAAAACAGAGGACATCATCTGGCCTACAACCAGCTGAAGCCCTCAGCCCAGCAGGTCACAGGAACTGAATTCTGTCAACAGCTATGTGAGCTTGAAAGCAAGTTTTCCTTCGTTGCTGTGAGCCGAATGCTTGCGTCGTCCCCCACCCTCCCCCCCAATTCATATGTTGAAGCCCTGGTCCCCAATGTATTTGGAGGTGAGGCCTTTAGGTGCTGACTAGGGTAGATGAGGTCATGGCGGTGGGGCACTTATGGTAGAATTAATGCCTTGTAAAAAGAGGACAAGACATGGGAGACCTCCCCCCACCACCACTGTATGAGGACACAGTGTGAAGGCACCATCTGTAAGCCAAGAAGAGGGCTGTCACCAGACACTGAACCTGCCAGCACCTTGACGTTAGACTTCCCAGCCTCCAGAACTGTGAGAAATAAATGTTTGTCGTTTAAGCCACCCAGTCTGTGATAGTTTTGTTATAACAGCCCAAACTGATAAAGACACTGGCTGAGCGTTGAGGTGAGCGCAGCCAAACACTCTGACTGCAGCCTTGCAGAGAACCCAGCTACGCTGTGCCTGGATTCCTGACCCGCAAAACCAGGAGATCATAAGCGTGTGTTGTTCATTTGTAACGTAGGCTGCCAAGTCTGTAGTGATATTGTTATGCAACAATAGGTAACTCTCGCAGAAGGAGTCTGATATAGAACATCAAAATCTGGTCTCCCACACAGGTCCCCCCGTGGTTCATGGCGAAATCTGCCTGAAGCCCAGATAGAAACCTGGGATTCGCCCTTGTGGTCATTTTCTACCACGGCGGTACCAACTCATCACAACCTTAGAGGCTGAAAGCAGCAGTTTCTCTAGGCCAGAAGCCCAGGTTGCCTTGCCCAGGTCACTTTGCTCTGGGCTTCACAAGTTCAAAGTTAAGGTGTTGACAGACCGGGCTATTATCAGGAGGCTCTGGGAAGAATCGGCTTCCATGTTTACTTAGACGCTTTGCCAAATTCACTTCCTTGCACTTGGAGGACTGAGTTCTCTGTTTCCTTGGCTCCAAGAGCCTCTCGCCAGTCCCTGCACATGGTGTCTGTACATCTGCGGCTCGCGTTTCAAATGTGACTTCTCCTTCTACTGCTTCGTGCTCCTGTGAGCCAAAGCGAGTTCTCTGCTTTTACGGGCTCATGGATTTAGACTGGGGGGCCCCCCTAGATAATCCGGACTAGTCTCCCCATTTAAAAGTCTGTCACCTTCATTACATCTGCAAAGTCCCTTTTGCCATGAAACATCACACACTCCTAGGGCCCTGGGATTAGGGTGCGGGCATATTTGGGAGGGCATTATTCCGCCTACCCCAACCCTAGACTCAACGCTCCATCTTCACCTGCATACGACTGGTCTCTGCCTAAAACTCTCTCCAAACGGTCACCGCTGTGACTGTCCCACTCCTCCTCTGAGGTCTGGCGTCTGGACCGGGGCCGCCGACGCCTCACTGGTATTCCTGGCTTGCAATCTTCTCTCTCGTCCATGCCTCTTCCACTGTCATCTCTCGAACACAGGAGTGAACACGTCGCTCTCATCCTTCGGTCCTTCGCAGCTGTGCCACCTGCCATCGTCCCTCTTGCTCTTTTCATACCAGCCTTGCTTATTTCTTCACTGTGACTTGTTCCTTAGTCCTCTGGGCCTGGGCTGCTCCCTCTGCCTGCAATGTCCTTCCTCCGCCCTCATCTTCCTGGAAAACTCCTGCTCACGCCACAAAACCTGACCTCGCTGTTACTCAAGTAACCATTAATTAACTCCCCTCAGTCGGAGTTAATTGCTATTGCCTCTGTGCACCACCACCACCTTGAGTTTATTGCTTTTATGGCACCAATTGCAAGAAATTACAATTACTACCTAGCATGGACATTGTTATCTCCTCGGAGAGCAGAGGCTGAAAGCTCAAATGTCCACAGGAGCCAGACAGATCACGTGAACATAGGAAGCCACTTGGGTATAAGACAACAGGAACTAGTGGGGACTGAGGAAAACTTGAGAGAGTGTGCCAGGCTAAAGGCCACCACGTTTCTGAAAACCCCATGGAGACGAGACCCAAGAATCCTACTCTGAGATGTTAACTGTGCAGAAGTTCTCGTGTGTGTACACCAGCCATGCACGGCAGCAGTGAGGAGAACGGAGAACTGGGGTGGGCTCAGAGTTAAGTGCAACCATTCAGATGAATGAACTAGAACTACATCGCTCAAGGTGGTTAAAACTCACAGAATACGAGACAAAAGGCAGCCATAGAGAGATGATTCTCTACGATACCATTTACACAGAGTCGATATTGTAGAAACAATGCCCTATTTGCTGTTTCCGGCTGCACAGGTAGTAAAAGCATCAGAAACGTGCCTGAAAGTGGTAGCATCTAAATTCAGGATGATGTTTGTGGGGATGTCAGACAGTGGGCTAAGATGCAGCAAGGGCACGCAGAGCTTTGGTCGTGGATGAATATGGGTTTGATTTATGTAGTAATTAAGCTGGGTGGTAGGCACATGGGTGTTTGTTCCTTTTATATCCTTTTAGGTTGGTCTGAAATATCTCATAATTAAAAGCGAAAAAAAAAGAAAAAAGAAAAAGTGGGTCTAGTGTGCTGGAACCCCCATCTTACCACTTAGCACAGAGTCTGGCACATAAATGAGGAAGAAAATACTACTTTCATTTTCCACGTAAAATAATTGAAAGAGAGAGGTGGTATTTCCCCCAGGTTCTGGAGGGTTTATTGGTGTTGGGTACAGGGCAGGAGAAGCGTGGGGAGAATTAGAAACAGCCCATGCCTGGGCCTCCCCCAGACCCAGACCTCCCTGGCTCAGAGGTATGCAGACCCTTGCAGAATGTGGCATGCCAAGGCCACACCAGTCCAGTTTCAGAGAGGAACTGAATGGCCATTTAAATCTCTACTATCGACACCCAGAAGATATCAGAGCGGGTGGGGGTGGGGAGGGGCTCCAAAATAACACAGCTCAACAGCTTTAAAAATTCTCCCGCTCCTCTTCCTCCCTGGGCCCCACCTCAGTGGGAAGCCGCCTCTGGCCTCTTCCCAGAGTCTGTCCCAATCCAGCCGGCTGACTTGCCTCTGTCTGACCAGCTCCACACTTGTCACATACACGATCCAGCCTTTTCCCAGACTTGGTGTATCTCCAACCTGTCCAGGTGCCTTTTCATTGGCCCCGTCACCCATGACCCTTAAGGGTGTATCAAGATCCTGCTCACGAGGCTGAGAGAGAACCCTTCCGAGTCTCTGGGAGAGGCTATGAGTATTCCAGAGACTTCCGTTTACAACACCGGCGGCTCTCTCGGACCTAACCCTGTCCCAGTTTTACCAGTGAAAGTCCAGTGACTCTGGAAACCACCGAGATGACAGGTCACCCTACCTGTGCTCTTTTCTACAGGAAGCCAGTTTGCACGTCATCTCAGGGACTCTCTTAAGAGCTTGGGACAGGCAACCACAGCCCTCATCGCTCCTGTTAGGAAGGACTGCCAGCCTCCGACCTCCCAGGAAGGCCCTGCCCACACTGGACCCCCGGGCCCCACGGTTTTCCCTGGTGAGTGCCCCAAGCTTCAGTCAGTCACACCCTACCTTCTACATTTCTGCTGTAGCATCCACCTCCTGCACTATATTCCGCCAATACTTTTATTTAACTTAACTCACCTTTGTAACCTGGCCAATTTTATTTCAAAAGGAAATGTTATTTCGCTTCCACAAATGGAAAAGAACATCATCTGCCAACAATAGACGATGATGACTTTAAAATGCAACGAAAACCAAAAGGTGTTCATGTATTCTGTCTTGATGCTGCTACAGAGGAAAAGTTCTAAGCCAGAAGCCTGTGTTTCTTTCCTTAACAGTGAGTTTAGTAAGTGCTGGGAAGATGCTAAACATGGAGCAGCACATAACCGAGACTCTCTCCTTCACAAGAGCCAGAGTGTAAGTGAAAGGGAATACATTTCTACTGGGTTATTCAGAGCTGCAGAAGCCTCCTCTGTGCAGGATCTAAAATCCTTGTCCCACTGTTCGGGCCTCACGTTTTAGGGCTGGGTCCCCCCTAATGTCCCAGGAGTTGGCAGCCAACCTCCCACCATCTGATCACTCAGCATCTTGGCTGCCAGGCAGTGACCAGGCCACTCTAGCCAACAGCTGCTGTGAACTCTCTGGGTGCTGAGCCTCAGGAAAGAGCTTTTACGTGTCTGACCACTGAATCTTTCAGCCATGATCGCAGCAATCCACGTGTGAGCTTCGTGTTCAGTGGAGGGAATGAAGCCCGGAGACGTGAACTGGCTTGCCCAGGTTCACACAGCTAAGAAGTGGCGGAGCCTGGGCTCCGACCCACACATGCTCATCCCATGGTCAGTGTCATGCATGGACTGCTGCATCCCCGAGATGCAAGTGGAGATCCGGACCCTGGATGGGACCACACTGTCCCAGGAAGCACTTGATACTTGCACGTTGCACCCTCAAGTGGTAGACACTGGGTAATTACTATCTCAGGCCGTGAAGGTCAGGGCTGGCCAAACTGACCTCAGCTCTGCATTGGAAGAAGAGAGAATTTTAAGACAATGGGTCAAAACTCAAATACCTACATGGCCAGGCAGGTGAACCTACATGACTCTAGCCAGCCACACTACTCCCTTATCAGTCTGGGTACTTTATTTTTCAAAAACAGGAGCTCCCCTGTTTCAAAGCGGCTTAGCCAGTAAGGGAATTTATTGTGTATTGACCAGGAAGCAACTCCACCAGGTCAGCAGAGACATTAGTTCCTTCCATCTCTATTCTTTGCCATCTCGTGCTGGCTTCGTCCCGAGGCTGGTCCCAAAATGGCTGCTGCAGTTCCAGGCATCAAATCCCAATTCCTCATGTCTCATCAGCTGGGATTGTATCACATGGCCATTCTTCAACCAATGACTGGTGGTTCCCCCTGAGCCAAATGGCCATGCTGGGGAGGAGTGAGGAAGGACGGGAAGAACAGGACTTCCATGACCAAGTAGAGAAAGCACTTGAAACAGAGACGCTGGTGCTTATGAGCCTCTGGGTTCTCTCTCCTCCTCCTCCTGGGCCCCGAGCCAGGCACCATTTCACAGCCCCCTTGGGTCCCTGTTGGGCCTCATGACTGGTTCTCACCAATATGGGACATTTCCTAGCTGATGCAATTAAAAGCTGGGCTGCTTTCTCCGTAGCCTCTTTCAGCATCCTCCAGCCCAATTAGAAAGAATGAAGTCCCAGAAGACAGCAGAGCCATGAAGCGGAAGGCACCTGGGTTCCTAAATAACCTGTGGACACCCCTGCCCCCCACTTCTTGGACTGCGATATGAGCGAAAAATAAAATTGTCCTGTCGTAGCCATCGAACGCTGTTCGTCACAGCGGCGAGCCTTCCCTTACAAATAGTCTATTCTCTATTCCGCTCCAACCAGCTGTTGCCCTGTGGGAATACAGGCCCACTGCTGCCAAATCTTTTCATCTGTTTTTTTTTTTTTTTTTTAAGAGAAGCCAGAAATTTGGATTTTTTTCAAAATGAAATTTCCTGATTTAAAAACATTGGCAACCAAATCAAATTTATGATTACAATTTTAAATGCTCCGCAGGCCAAATGCAACACATCTGTGGGTTCCCCTTGGCCTGTGAGCTGCCAGTTGCACCCTCTGGTCAAAAAACCCAAAGCCGACAGCATTTGTTTATAAGTCGGCACTGGTCTCAGAGGTGGCGCTAGGTCCGTGGTCACATGGACCCCAAGAGGAGTTCCGAGCTGCCGGCCACGCGGATCAACGCTTTCGTTTCCACCCAGGCTGGATGCGTGAAGCGTCCTTGTAGCTTCCTGACATAATTTGGCCACCCTACTGAAACTCCGAGAAGCTGACTCTGCATTTCTAGGTGATCGGGCCCAGGCGGGCCAAGCCGGCCCAACCATGGTACCACTTCCACTTCAGTTCCGCTGGGCTGAGGGGTAAGAAATGAAACTGACGCCAGGGCCACCAGCCACTTCTTAAAGGAGAGAAGCGGGAAGCTCCCGCACTTGTAAATCTGCTCGGAGCACCCACAGGCATGGCCGGTTCGTCACCCCCGTTTAACAGCTAATGGTAATTGCTACAATTTATTGAGCACTTCGTATGAGCCAGACCCCGCCGAGCACTTCGTGCGAATCGTGCAATTCGATCTTTTTAACATCCCCACTGTTGCCAATGAGGAAATTAAACTCAGGAGGACTAACGGTCACAGCCTGAGGCCTGGCTTCTTTTCTCATTGCAAAGCCTTTCTCAGCCAGCCTTTTCGGTGCCTGTGTCATGAGCCCCTGAGCAGGTGAGGATGTTGTTCCCAGGCCACCAGGAACCACAGACCTTTCAGCCTCACCACATGGCTGTTTGTCTTTCTGTCCACCTCCTGGGAGGCCCAACGTCCTCCCAGACGGAATGTCACCACGATCCCTGTCCCATAGCCTCTCTTCCAGTACTTCAGCTTCCTCGTTTTATTCATTTTCAAACAAAACTTTATCCGTCCTACCACGTGCCAGACAGGTCAGGGTACCAGGGCCATGGGACATGAGAGAGTGGTTTGTCCTTGTTTTTCATTTTGTAAAGGAACACAAGGCTGTAGGCCCACAGGGACCTGTGGCTGCGGGTGGCCTTAGCAAACCCAGGTGGGCCAAGCGCTCTCTCCACCCGCCATCGTGGAGCCCGAGGGCTAGCGTCCTGGACACTGTGGTTTCCCCACACCGTCCTTGACCCCAAATTCTGTAGCTCCGCACATGGGGGAACATCCGCCATCGTGCCAGGGCAAAATGAGGTATCTCAGAGTTGCTCCACCGCTCAGCATCCCATCGAAGGTCTGAGACTAGGGTTGGGGGAGTGGTGACCTCTGGTTTTCAGGGTGCTGCGGGCCTAACTTGTGAGAACCACTTGGCTCCAGTCCTCGTATCTGAAAGTTTTTTTTTTAGGCTAGCGTCTTAACATTATCTCCAGAAGATACCACAAGGGTGGTCACAGCCTCCTTCCGATGGGGTCGACGGCCATCGCGCCACTTCAGACTCGTGCCCCCTGATCCCCGCTGGAAGCACGTGAAAACGTGTTTTCTGTGAATCCTGCCATTGTCCCACATCTAGAAATAACTACATTGCTATTACTACATTACTCTTTGCGTGTGTCTCTTTCAAGCACCTACATTTGTTCAATGAAAACATTTAAAACCTACGGCACAATAATTTGTGTATGCCTGCTTTGGAAGTTCTTCATTTTTGAAATTCCGGGAGTCTCAGGAGATGGCAGTGACGGGGCGCTGGCGCCCTCCCCCCATCTCCCTCTTGCAGCCTCCAAGGAAACCCGCGGAGCGGCAGTGAGACCCGAGCCTGCCTGCCTCTCTCCCGGCCTGGGAGCCCGGAGTCCAAGCCTGTCCCGGAGGCTGCTTCTGCCTGGCGTGTCCCCTCCGCACTTCTGGCCTAGGCCTTGGCATCATCCCCGGGCCAAAAACCTGGGTGCGGGTGGGGCTCCTTCCTGGGAGAAGGCCAGAGCGGGCCTCTGGGGCTTCCGGCGGAGCGCGGGTTGTTTTCCAGACTCTGGCGGCACTTCCGGTGCTTAACTGGATTTCGGGCCGTCTCGAGCTTGAGTCACGGGAAGCCGAGCCAGAACGGGCATGGGCAGGCCTCAGAGGCATCAGGGGTGGGGGTTGGGGGGTGGGGGGGACATCCTGAGGGGCTTTCAAAGTGCAATGTAAGGCAGGGCCCTGGCCTGCCAGTAGGACCTCCCCCAGGCCTTGCTGGGGCCACCAGAGCCTGTTTTCCTTTTACATCCAACTCTTAGGGCCTGAACTGAGAGTGATGAGGGAAGCTTCCAGAATGCTGTGGCTCAGTGCACTGATGTGGGGGGGGGGGGAGGAGGTGAGGGGGAGTGGTCAGCTCCTGGAGAACCCTGAGCCAGGTTACTCAAACAAGAGGAAGCTATTTCAGCTCAGGCCTTTGCAGGTGCTATACCTGCTGCCTGGCCTCCACCCCTCCCGCTGGCCCAGTTTTTTCCCTCTTTCCCGTCTGAGCTCAGACACCCCCTCCTCCAGGTAATGGTACCAGGCACAACCAACACATCTCGTGAAGTCACGCAGAAGCCCTTCTCGGTCAAATATTCTGAGAGAAATCCAGTTCTCAATTCTGAGTTACCTCTGAATTTGGCAAACTTGCTTCTCTATCCAAGAACAAGAACAAAAAAGAGAAGAAATCCAAAACCTCATTCTGAAGCTGCAGGAAGATCAGAGCAAAGAGGAAAAAGAAGCATAAGGACGTTCGCTCAACATCTTAGGGGAAGGAACAAACAATATGTCAACAGTATGTCAGATTAGAAAACAACAACAGTATCTCAGATGGACCATGCATGACGCCTGTCGGTACCTGCCTTCAGGAACCAAGCGACCTCCTATGTTAGGTATAGATGGCAAAGAACCCAACTGCTCGCTGCTCAGAGTGCTTCGGAAATGTTAATGCTTGTATAAATGTCATAAAACTTATATCCAATGGCGTGTGTATTACGTACAAGTCAATATGTTAATAAAGCTGATTTTTCCAGCATTTATAATTATTTTTTTCGCCTGTTAGGACAGTTTTGTTACGTATTTCCTGCCGATAGTACTTAAAATGGCAACTTCTAAATCGAATAAATAGTAAGAAAACACGGATAGGAAGAAATGGGGGGGAAAAATGTACCCCTACTCGGATTTTGTCTCATTTAATCCCCCTACAAGTCCTATAAAGCCAGTATAACTACTACTTTCCCGATGAGAAAACTGAGGCCGAGAGGCTAAGCAGTGCCCGGGTCTCCCAGCTGGTGAGAAGATGAGGAGACATGAGGACAATGCCAGCTTCATGGAAACAGCACCTGAGGGGGACTGGCAGGGAGGGCCTCTCGTGGTGCCCTGAGCCAAGGTAGCTGGGCTCCAGACCACGACGGCAGCATGGCAATCACCAGCCGACTGGGTCTCTCCCCGAGATGATGAGTTCCTTGGGGGCAGGGGCCTTTCCTGTTTGCCACTGTGGCCCCAGCATCGCTGCGCCTCGTACACAGAAGGCAAGCAAGCGTTAGTTCAGCAAGCAGCTGACCTCTAAGCCTCAGTCTTCTCATCTGCAAAATGGGGTGAGTTTGGTTAGATTTTATATACTTCATGTGCTTGGCACACAGTAGGTCCTCAGGAAAACATGGAGACTGCCGATTACCGGTGATTAGGCCTTTGCCCTAAGAGAGCTCAGACGTAAACAGCCATCCCAGCCCCCCACCCCCCTCCCCTGTTTGCCACTTCCCGCTCCAGTCCGCTATTAGAGAAACCATCCTCTAGAGGTCCCCCAACCCAGAGTGAACCTGAAGACCCCACCATAGCCTTTCCTGCCTCACCCTGAGCATGGTCCTTCAGGCTTTCTGGAATAAGGGCCCAACGAGGAAGAAGGGACATGAGCCACAAGGCCAGTGGGTCAAAGTTCTATGCAGTGGCCACGAGCCAAGACACCCGGGGTGGGGGGTGGTCGGTAGGAATGCAGCAGGAGCAGAAGAGGAGGGGGCTGTCTGACCCACTCCCTCTGGCTGGGAGCCCCCCAATGGCATTAGAAGCACTATTGGGTTGGGTGATATGTTTTCTGAGTGTGACACATGTCGGCCAACAGAGGACAGCAAATACATTTTTTATGATCCTGGAAAGCTCAGTCCCGTCACGTTCAAGAGCGAAAAGGATGGGCGGTCAAGGGGGACAAGTCATGCCTCAGTAATGTGGATCCTCTTAGAGCAAAAGGGGATACTCCTGCCATTATCTGGGGGGTCACTGGGCAAGGGGTTGCAGGTGGGACAGATTTCAGGAGTGGCCGAGTATGGGGGAAGGTCTCCCTTACTGTTGGAACCTTAGGTACTTTGAGGGGGAGTAGCTCATGGGGGGTGTCAGCACCAGAGGCCAGATCTTTGCCAGGTGGAGAAGATGCCCTCACGCCTCACTCCCAATTCCCCAAGTACCTCCCAGAACCTGGGGCTGCAAAAGCAACAAAGGCAACATTATAAAGGAGAGGGGGAAACTTTTATCTTTTGGCCTGAAGGTGGGCTAGTATCTTGGGTTGTTCTTGGGAACAGAGCATGTTGGTCCAGTTTCAAACCTGAGACTTCCTGGGGACTGCAGTCATCCCAAAGGAGGTTAGGGGCCGTCAAGGGCTGGGTGGCAGGCACGGGAGGACGGTCTGGGTGCTGCTCCTACTTCTACGGTTTGTTCATGGGGGCAGGGGGAGTGTTGAAAATTGAAGGAAGAACTAAAAGCTCCTGCTGACACTGTCACTGGTGTTTCCGAAAGCGGGTGGCAGATCTGGGGACGGGTCTGAATCTTAAGTAGATGTGTCCCCATTCGGGCACCCCTGCACCCCCAGATGAGGGATCCCTGGAGCGCATTTGGAGGAATCCTGCCCGCCCCTTAGGGTGGAGGCCCAGCCCCGGCTCCCTTCTCCCAGCCATGGGGGTATTGGAAGTGGGGAATGTCCCTCCTCCCTCAACCCCCCCAGGTTTGGAGAACCCCAAGCTCTGCCCCCGCAGGTCGAGGCTGACGTCGCCAGCGTATTTCGAGGAATGCCCCTATCCACTGACTATATTTGGCAAGGGTTTCTAGGAAGGCACCCCTTACCCTGCCCGCCTCCCCCCCCCGCCGGAGCCCCCACCGGGGCAGGCGGGCGCGCTCGGCTCCATGCTCTCGCCCTCTCTCCCGGGCCGGCCAGGGAGGAGCCGCCCCGCGCCTGGGCCACCGCTGCCGCCTCCCCAGCACGGCCAACCCCGGGCTGGCCCAGCCCCCGCCCCGGGCTGGCCATAGGGCGTGGGGGGAGCGGGGGAGGGGGGACTGGGCCGGGAGGGGGGACGGGGGCGCGGCTTTGTGGCGGCAGCGGACCGCGGAGGCCGGGTGCAGCCCCGTCGGCTCTGTGCTCTCAGTAGGAAAGGATTTTCTGCGCCCCCCACCCATCACTTGGATCTTGTCTGTGGAGGTGATTTTCTTTTTTTTTTTCTGAAGTTCGTTCCTCCACACCACCACATGCCTGGAGGATTTGAGGCTGGCAATCAGCAGTGAGGCTGTGGGCCGCAGGGGTGCTTTTCCTCCCCCCACACTGCCCTCTGTTGCCCCTGGGCAGCACGAACCCTGGAAGGCGCAGCCCCCTGTACCCTCAGAGGCGGCAGCAGCGGTGAGTCTCCCCCTTTTTCCGGCATGGCACCCCGGACTAGGGCAGAACCCGCGGCAGGTGGGTGCCCAGGCCCCTAGGGCTGAGAGGGGTGCGGGGCGCGGCTGCCTGGGGCACGGGTGGGAACGGGAGCTGGGAGGTGGCGCCCGGCAGCTCACGGCTCTCCCGGGACCCGGCGCT
Source organism: Pteropus medius (assembly GCF_902729225.1). Taxonomy (NCBI): domain Eukaryota; kingdom Metazoa; phylum Chordata; class Mammalia; order Chiroptera; family Pteropodidae; genus Pteropus; species Pteropus medius. The sequence continues at coordinate 13,485,001 of NW_024349798.1, forward strand.
AGACGCCTGTCTGGGCTGCGATCCGCTGCCGCTGCCGCTGCCACCGCCCCCTGAGGCGGTGGGGTGGGCTGCACCCCTCTAAGCCCCCTGCCTGGCTCCCAAGAGGGGCGTGTTGGGCGAGGAGGTGGCATGGGGGTGAGGCGGCCCCCTACCTCCCTGATGCTCGGGCTGGGAAATTAACGAAACGGCCAGAAAGGCAGCCACCCTGCCCCCACCTCGGAAAGCGCGTTGGGGAAACGGACTCGCTGCGTGACCCCGATAGCAGTGCCGTGCCGGGAGCAGGCCGCCGCTCCACGTGCGCCCAGGGCCGCGCTGGCACGGTCAGGGGGACAGCGCCAGCCTCCCGGGGCCAGGCCCTGAGGACGTCCGGAAGAGCCGGTGAGGACAGTCCCCAGGGAGTTACCACCTCCCCGAAGTAAAGTTGGCTGCCCCCTCCCTCCTCCCCTCCCTCCTCCCTCCTCCCTCCCAGGAGCAGGCGGCCATAGCACGTTGGCTTTAGCTTTTGCTGGCAGGAGTTTAAAAAAAAAAAAAACCAGGTTCTGAGACGAATTGGGGTGTCAGGGCCCGAGTCCACACCAAGTTGCTCTGGCAAAAAGTTTGGGGGAGAAAAAGGGAAAAGGCATTCTGATTTGGGCTCGGGGGAGTGGCGTTTCTGGTTTCCCCTGCTCCTAGTCCCCTCGGCGGGGAGCGTTGGAATGTGCCGCTCGGATCCTCTGAGGACACATCCATATTTATAATTTATTTTTAGGAGAAGTTGTGAAAAAGGGAGGGGGTTTAAAGTGGGGAGAAAAGATGTGTGTAAGGGGGCGGCCTTTCCAGAACCCAGAGGCTAATTGAGCTATTAAGATGGAAATAATTTTCCCCAATCTGGGCAAGCAGCAAGTTTGACTTTAATGAGAGACAATTAAGGGCACAAATAACTAAACTTCAACTGGATTGGGGTGGGGGGGGAGTGTACCAGCACCATAGACACTCCTTCACGCTTTGCTAAAAGACATTTGGGGTGCCCAGCATCTTCCCTGGAAAGTATTCAGACCCAGCTGGGGCTGGGGGCAAGAGGGAAAAGGTCACCCAGCAGCAGGCAGATATGGTCCCCTCCCTAACACAGGACCTCTGCTTTTCCTTGAGATGAAATGTCATGCCCGTAGGAAAACCCTAGAATGAGTCCTTCGATTATCCAGGATTCTCCAGAATCCTGCCTCAAAGTCAGCCTGCCCCAGCGCTGCGAGCTGCGGAGGGGTCACTTCTTGAGAAAGGAGGTTTTGGAGGCTGTGGTCCCAGAATCGGGGTTTTGAGGGCGAGATGAGTTTATGTTTTATCCAACTGGCCCACAAAGTCCCGCTTTTGGGGTCATTCTCTACAGCGAGGGATTCAGGTGCCAGACGTTCCTGGAGAGTGAGGGAGAGAGCGGAACCCCCTCCCCAAAAGTTGCTGCTGGAAAAGTCCGTTGGAGGAAAGGGGGAAGGTTGGCTACCTTTGGCAAAAGTGAAAGGCCATTTGGGGGGACATATTATATATATGTGTGTGTGTGTGTGTGTTTTCTCAATTTATTGAACCAGGCTTTTTGAGGGCTCTTCCATTTTTGGGAGGTCAAAAGAGATATGAAGGCAAAAGCACAATTTTTTTTTTTTTTTTGCACAGTGGTTTGATATTTTCGTAGGTGGGATTGGAAGGGAATGAGGGGCACATTGGTAGTGTCAACGCATTTGACACCCCAAAATCAAACACAGCTGAAATCATGATTATATTAGATTTATCAGAGGAGCAGCCCTCTGCTTGCTTCCACGTGGAATCACAGTATTTCTTTGCCATTCTTTGCTACCTCGTTCTAAGTCATTTTATAAGAAACTCTGCATAAGGCGTTCCGAGAACTACTCTAAGGCTAGGGTGGTGAGGACAATGCCCCTCCCAGAACATTATCCTTATGAAGTTGCATCAATTTACACACATCCCTGCCCTCCAGTTGTAACCTACGTAGACAGCCACACACCTTAAATTTATTTACTTGCCAACCTGGATTTCAATCAAGTGTTCCCAACAAGGAATAAAAAAGTAAACTATACCTGAAAAACTTCTGGACACCGAGTCCTTGCTATGAGGCTGTTTAATAGATATGGCGCATGGACACACAGGTGACACCTGCACTCCTGGGGCCTCAGCAAAAGCAGTTCTTTACCTCGAGTTCTTCCTCTTTGTTACGGGACACAATGAAACAGCACAATTGTCAGGAGTCCACAATTCCGGCCGAGGCGGGGTGATGGGAAACTGTCACGTTGTGAAGTAAATTGTGTTTGTGCTTTGCTGAATCGTCACCCCCACCAGAGCACCGGCGAGCTGTCAGATCCTATTTGCTCTGCTAAATAAGGATATCTCACCAAATTAGCCTTTAATGATACTTCTACAAATAGGGCGTTTTCCGTGAATTACCAAGGCCGGAACCCTGAATGTTGCGCCCAGATCCTGAGCTATAATCAAGGCAATGAAGCTGCCTGTTGAAATTATTGAATTGTTAAGTGTGTAAAATCACACAGGATTTAGTGCTGAATGTGAATGCGAGCGTTTGCAACAGTTACAGTCACTGCTTAGATTCTGAAACCGGGCATGTAATTAATGAATACGTTTAGCAAACTTCACCCCCTCCTAGTCTGGAAACAGGCAAAGTAGTATGATGAAGAGATTATAAATCAGGACTTTGCAAGTGAGAAGACATCATTAATTCGGCGAAGAATCGCAGCTTTTCATATTCTTACCACCACCCCTCCCCCTCCCAGAAAAAAAGGAAAAAAACTCAATGTGGAACTGATGAACACACTGAGGACATTTTTTTTTCTTTTTTGCCTTTTTCTCCTTTTTTTTCCTCCCATGAAATTTCACAAGCAGCCATGGATCCTCACCCCACCACAAAGAAGTGGATTTAGAGGAAAAAATAGCAACTCTGAATTTTGTTCTTAAAATAACACAAGAAAGTCTCATGACTCAGATAAACAACGTTTCCTGTAGATAAGCAGTAATATATGGTACAACTCATGGAGGGGCTGGGGGAGTGTAATATTTTTAGAGGTGGAGCTGCAGTACAACTAATACTTCACGTGCATTTATGACGCAAACCAATGAAAATTGGAAAAGTCCCTACGAGGGACGATCCCCTCTGCTTCTCGCTTCCCAGCTCCCCTCCCCCACACCTTATATCAAGAACAGAAAGAAGATTCTTGCCAGATAATAGACTTACGGTTTCCTAATAAAGAGGCTTACCCTCTTTTAATTGAGATTATAGAGTAAATACAGCTATTTCAGAGGTGTGGACCGAAATTAGTGGAAAGTTAAGAAAAACTCAGTCCTTACAATCACTTGCCAGAAAAAAAGGGTGTACACAAACAAAAGAAAACATCGTTGATCAGAGTTCATCAAAGCTGGCGTTTTCTTCCTTGCCCAGACTCAGAAAAACCTGAAGACCTTTTTGCTTAGTTTAGGAATGAGATGAAAATAAACCCTGAACAAAAACAGCGGCATCAACATGATATAAAAGACCATGGGCTTTTCAGGCCTAGTAGCCACACAGGCTTTTCAGGCAAAAGGGCGGATGTTGAAGAGAGTTTGGAAGGAGTGGATTTGGGGGTCCCTCCGTCACCTCGACTCCCCTAACCCTCCTTGCGGTCTCTTTTCAGAGCAGTGAGTCATGAGATGCTGCTTTCTCAGTGTCCTCAATCGAAGGGGGCAGGAGCGAATATTTACAAAGCCCTCAAGTTTCTGATTTTACATCATCTTCTTTATATACAACATTTAGCGTTTAAGGAACCACAAAGCCAACTTGTTTCTCAGTGTCCTTGAATGGCTGCAGCAGATGAAAAGGAGACACACCTAGAAAATGAAAACTGATGTTGGTGTCACCAGAAAGCCATTTAAAAAATGCACTAGGAAGACGGGGCAGATTCGGCCTTTGCTTGAAGATCTGGCCTAAGCTGGGAAGGGCGTGAGTGGCTGGCTTGAGCCTTCGGCTAGCTGTGCAGCCTGGTGTGAAAGTTTCTTCCGAGGCGTGCAGAAAGCTAGGCTGCCTTGCTGGAATCGTGTGTGAGTGCAGTGCCCAGGCCTGCTGGCATCTCTGCCCAAGACTACCTGGACCACTGCCAGCACAGGCCTGAATGTGGCCTTAGAGCTACCACAAGAGCCCAAACAAGTGCCTAGGGGTCTCTCTCACTGGGGCCCGGCCTGCAACAGCATTCCTTGGCTAGAAACTGGGTGTCTGGCTCCCCAGAGCAGCCTCCTCTGAGACTCCCCAGCGTTTATTATCTGTTACCACGTGGGCTCAGAAGAGGGCGGAACCCCGCTTTGCTAATGAGCAGTCTCCCCAATGCTCTAAGGGAAACAGGGAGGCTGTCCTACAGGCTTAGAGCAAACCTGCCTGTGTGAGAGCAGACTCAGGTCTAGATGGTCCAGGAGCAGAGCTGTGCTTTGGCAGCCCAAGCTGAGGCTCCCCACTTTCCAGCAGCAGAGCCGTGATCCTTCCACTGGGGGTGGGCTAAGGGGTTGTGGCCAGGGGACAGCAACCGAGCCAGTGTGCACACATACAGCTAAGCTACCTGCAAGCTACCTGGGTGTGTGTTTGCTCTGGTCTCCTCCGGCCAGCAGGCCTCCCATCTACCAGGGAACTGAGCCCTGTTCTGTCATCAGGAAGTGAGGAAAACCAGGGCCACGAGCCCAGGGTTGCAGACTTGGAGCGGGGAGAAGACTTTGGGTGGGCCATCGGAGGGCCAGCTGGGCAGATGAGGGGACTTCTATGCAAGCCCCCCTGGGGGTAGGCAGAGAGAGAACTGGATGGGCATTGTGGGATAAAAACATGCAGGAAAGAAGCCTCCTCTGCTTTGACACCAAAAGGAACCTGCTCGGGAAGTTGACCTGGCCCTGAGTCAACCATTCCCACGGGACTCCCATTTGGCCCCAGGAACTGGACTCTAGGCCACCCAAAGGCCTCGTGGGGTCCTGATTGTATCTTAGAATAGCATTAAAAGGTCCAAACTGGGCACTCGCAGGCCATGCCATATTTAGCCTTAGGTTCACCCAAAGAATATTTTAGGTGCTGCTTGAAAGAAGAGATCTGGTTGCCGCTATCACATGGCAAGTGTAGAATCCCTCCCTCGCAGGCCTGGCCCAGACGGACGGTGCTCACCGGCACAGATGCTGTCGTCCTTGCCAGAGTTCCAGGGCCACACGACAGGTGCCAAGGAGCCAGCGAGTGCCCGGCTATTGGGTTCTGTGTCGGGAAGGCGTTTCGCCCCATTTTCGTCCTGAGGGCGATAAGGCTGCTTCCATTCACAGGACTCACAGAGGCTGTTTTCAGTGCCTCTTCTGCGATGGCCCAGTGTGATATGCCAGCTTGCTGAGTGAGCAGCCGCCTCCTCGGGTGTCAGCAGCGACTGTGGAGGGGTTCACTCTCTCACGGCCCGGGGTGCTGGCTGGCATCGGGGCCTCTGCCTGCAGAGACCTCAGAGGCCGCGCACCCCAGGGGAGCCACTGCCCTGAATTCCTTAATCCTCAGTCATTAGTGGCAGGACCTGAGCGATGGCATCAGGGACCTCAGCCGGGTGCAGGCTCTGGGAGTGGCCTGGCATCAGGGAGTGACCCTGCAACCTGCTCTGGGGTTCTGCACTGGTTTTCTGGGCCCAGAGGGGGTGCGTCTGCATTGAAGTCACTGCACTGGAGACACATTTAGCCAAATATTAGCCAGTCGTTATCAGCCCTTCGGGAGCCTGGGTGGAACCGCCGTACACTGTGAAAGCCTCGGCTTGTTGAAAGCTTGCTCTAACTTTGTACATTTTTTCCTTTCTAGTTTTGGCTCTTGGTGCTCTGAGAGCCACCACTTCCTGCCCAGCTGGTTCATTACCGCAGGGAAAATGAGGGACTTTTGGGGGCAGATGTGTTTCCATTCCACTATCATAATGCCCCTAAAAATCCTTATTGCTCTTGCAGTATTCCTCGGGGGCCCCTGGGCTGGCCCCGCACAGCTGGGGAGACGGCAGCTCCGAGCTCCTCCAGCAACTCAGAGAAGAGAGAAAGGTGTTCCCCCCAGTTCTCCCTTCTGGTCCCTGATAGATCTCCCCTCCCAATGCTCAGAACTGGTCAGCACCCCGAAAAATGAAAAGACTAGAAAGACGCCATCCACAGACACGGGTTACTAAGCACGCTTGTTGCCCTCCAGGGGCTGGATGCTGGAGGTCGGGCCTGGCTCCTGTCAGCGTTTGTTCTGGGAGCTCCTGGGGGGATTGTGGGGAGAGTGGAAAAGAAACAAGTGCTGCCTGCTTGACAAGGCAGAGTTCACACTCGGCCTGGTCCCTCCCGCAGTCTCTGGGATCCTCGCCTTGGCAGAGGCCCCTGCACAGCCCTGGCTCGCTCACCAGCAGCCTGAGACAGAGCGCTTTCCCACTCTCTGCCTCAGTTTGCCCTGTCTGCCAAGGGAGGGGCCGCACCCCATGCTCTGGCCTTAAAGTGTCCTTGGTTGTCCTCAACGTTCAAGTGATGTACCAGCTCTGAAGGTGCTCTGAAAAATGGGGCGGCTAAAGCATTCGGCAGGGACGGTGTCGGTGCTGGGACTGATACACGCCAGATGTGCCGAGATGACTCAGACAGAGGGGAGCCTGCAGCCCCACAGTAAGCTCTGGTTTCTGCAATCAGCTGACCCAGGCTCTGCGACTCTTCCCCCGTGTCACCCCATTTCCTCACGCACTATTAGGAATAGAAGTTTCCCACGCCGGATGCTCCCATCTCCTCGATGACTGTAAGTGGTACGTGGCTAAAGATGTGACTAGTTCTAATAGGTATTTCTCTGTACAGCTAATTTCTATTTATGGCAAGTGACTAGTTTTCAATTTTAGGTAGGGATAGAAGGGCTCTTTCTTACATCAATTTATATAGGTAAAGTGTGAGTTGCTTGGAAGGAAAATATTAAGCAAAGACAGTACAGGTACTTTGAGGATGGGGCAGAAATCAAGATGTTGGAGTTCCATAAATCCGCTTAAGAGTTCTTATTTGTTTTAGGGATTTTCAAGATGACCCCAGGTAGTTGGGGTGGGGAGGGGTGGGGCTGAGGGTCGGGTCGCCAACCTAAATCTTTGACAACCTGCGTGTCACGTGTCTTCCCTAGCGGCGGGCACCCCTTCCGTACTCAGCAGCACCAATGAGACCCCTCCGACCTTGGCCTCTACACCCGCCCACAGTTCTGATCTGTCTCTCATTTTAAGAGTCTGATGCCCCTGCGCCCTCCTTCCCTGCCAGGGCTCCTGTCTGAGCCTCAGTTTTCTCAGCGAAATGGGAGAATGATAAATCCTCTGTCTCAGAGCGGGGGCTCAATCAGACAGCTGTGATGGCTCACAAATAGGGCACCGGCAACCCTGGGACGGTCAGGGGGCACTCCTCAGACAGGCCCCCTCGTGTCAGGCCGGGCGCCAGCTCCCCGCCTGCCCCCTGAAATGGCAGCTCTGCAGGGAAACGTGGAGCGCTGGGTCCCTGCCTGCGGGGCGGTTTCACTCTCTGCTGTGTCATGGGCTGAGGGGTGGCATCGGGGCCCAGCTGGCCAGCTGGGCGGGCACCGAGAGGCCGGCACCGAGAGGCCGGCAGACAGCTGCCAGACCCGCTGCCAGAGCACGACCCACACCCACCCTTGCCCTGCAGTCTGCTAGGATGGAGGCTGGGCCCTCGGGGCACCCCTTAAATGCCTTTGCCCCGCAAAGTGGGGAACGCCCAAGTAAGAAAAGCCAGCAGAGCGGGGGAGACAGTTTCTGCTGATTCTAGATCAGAGTGCTCTGGACAGACACCTGCTTCCTGCCTCCCTTCACTGGGCATGTATCTTTTGAGGGCCTACTGTGTGCTCTTTGCCAGGGGACAGAGGTACAGCAGAGAGCAGGACAGCCCCTGCCTCACGGGGCTGTCAATTGAGGCAGGAGAGACAGACAAAAAAGTAAGCCAAGGAGGAAAGAATCCCATGTTATGGGGAAAATTCCACACTGTACGCTTGCTGTTAGCACCTTGGGGAAGGGGTGTGCATACGTGTGTGTATGCACGTGCGTGTCAGTAATGGTCAACTCCTGGGACACACAGGTAGGTTAAGAATGCAGACCCTGGGGCCAGATGTCCTCTGTTTGAATCTGGATGCTTCCACTGACTAGTGTGTGACCCCAGGCAAATTCCCATTCCTTTTTGGGCCTCGGTTTCCTCACTTATAGGTGCTAGAATAAAAGGATCTATGTGATAGGGCTGCAGGGAGGATGACATACACGAACGACCCGAAAGAACTAAGGGGAGTGCCTGGCATCGACCAAGTGCTACGTAAGTTTCGGCTCTTATCTAAGAATGATAAATGTGCACCGTTCTCACGAGGCGATGCAGCCGTCACAGCGGGCTGGGAACATCGGTGAGACCGCCGGGCCCATCCCCTCTGCTAAGTACTCTACAGGCTTCGTCTCACTTTAGCAGCCACAGCCAACCTTTAGGTGGGCCAGATGAGGAAACTGAGGCTCAGGCAGGTGTAGAGATGTGCCGCGAGTACCCAGTTGGAAAGGAGTTTGGCACCAGATGAAGGGCCGGCTTCATGGTTGGGGGCCCTGCACTTGGCTTAATCCTCTGCTATTGTCATCTTGAAATTCTCAATAATTTTGGAACCAAGGACCCAGGTTTTCATTTTGCAAACACGGAGCCAGTCCTGCCCAGATCTGACTTACTCCAAAGCTGTCATTCTTAACTCTCCCCATCCATATATCATACAGCTGGGTCCAGAGTGGCTTTCTAGGTCAATACGGTGTTCAGTATGGGACTGAAATCCTGGGGAGAATATGGAGACTTGCTCAATGCCTATGTGTTTGTCTGTTACCCCCGTTACTACCCCTGTTAGAAGGCAGGCAGGGCGAATGCCAAGGTCAGGGGGCATGACTCATTCATTGCTGTATCCCCAGGAAAGTGGGTCCTGAATGGTGCAGTGTTGGCCCTAGCCACTTCAGCAGGCTTCTAGACAGCCCCTGAAGGATGTGGAGACACAAGTCTCTTTCCTCTTCCTGTCCCAAACCTGCTTGCCAAACCCCTGGAGCAGCTCACTATTAAACAGGTTCTGGTGGGGAGCTCAGAGACAACACGAGTATTTAAGGACATGTGGGCCCGGATTCCTGAGCGCCTGTTATCTTATGGCACTGGGCCATAAGAATACTCAGGTTTTAGTTCTGGGCAGGTTCAAATCCCAGTCAGGAGGCATAATTTCCCTGTTAAATGAGAGGGTCTGGATTTTTGGATTAAAGGTCCTTTTATCTCTGAAATTAGAGTTCTTCTATACTCACAAAGCTCCAAATTATAAATATTACTAAGATGCAAGAAACCTTGAAGTTCTTAAATCTCAAAAGCCTTTAAGAGATTTATAGCAATAATAAAATTTAGCCCTTTCTGCCAACTGTTTTCACAGGCATTGTCGCCATTGCTTCAGATAGCCCTGTGATATAGGAGTTACTCTCCTTATTTTCTAAATAACATTATAACCACCAACATATACTCAGTGCTTTATATGTATGAGGCACTTTACACATATCAAGTCATTTTAGTTGCATAAACATATAAGGGAGGCACTGTTACCACCTCTGGCTTACTGATGAGGAAACACAATTAGAAAGAGTTCACCCATTTAAAGTATATAATAATTCAGTGGCTTCGAGCATATTCAAAGTTGGGCAACCATCATAATGATCATAATTTTAGAACATTTTCATCACCTCAAAAAAAAAAAAAAAAAACACCTCTGTACCCTTTGGCATTCCCCTATTCCCCACCCGCCCCAGCCCTAAGCAAGCACTAATCTACTTTCTGTCTCTGTAGATTTGCCTGTTCTGGATATTTCATATAAATGGAATCATAAAGTGTGTTATTTTTTGTGACTGGCTTCTTTCACTTAGCACTGTGCTCTCAAATTTCATCCATGCTGTAGTATGCATTAGAACTTCATTCCTTTTTATGGCCGAATAACATTCGCATTTTTATTTATCCATTTGTCAGTTACTGGACATTTGGGTTATTTACACTTTTTGGCCTTTATGAATAATGCAGCTCTGAACATGCGTGTGTAAGTTTCTATGTGCACATATGTTTTCATTTCTCTTGGGCCTATACCCAGGAGTGGAATTGCTGGGTCATATGGTAACTCCACATTTAACATTCCGAGGAACTGGCAGCGGCACATCTTAGATTGCCTTTTTCAGCTTTGTAGTCTGGAAATTTCCTACCAACCTGGAAGCAGAGGAAACACTGTACCGAGCACCCCAAGCTTATCATTCAGGTTCAACCTTTTGCCAGTCTTGATTCATCTGCCTTCCCTCAAGTCTCCTACATCCACATCATTGTGTGGATGAGAACTGGGGGCGGGGTGCGGTTGGGGCAGAGTCTAGAGTGGGTCAGCATGGGATGAGAAAGGAATAGCTCCGGAGTGAAGCAGGACCGAGTACATAATTTGCATTGGCAAAATGAAGAGCCCATTCAAATATTACTAACAAGTTCAAGATGACAACAGCAGAGCATAAAACCAAAAGTAGGCCCTCTGGAGCTACACAGATCACATACCCATGAGGCCAGCAAAAGGGTGCCCAGGCAGAACTGATTCAGTAGATGCAGGAATGTAGAGCCTTTAGTGCCTAGGAGAGACATAACCACCCCTCACCCCCAATCCTTGGAAAGTTTCCAAGGAAAGTTGGGTCTCCCATGGCATGTAAGACAGAGTTCAAACCCATTGCATCTGAATCTCCAAAAATAAGATGACCCCAGCTGACATGTGAGTTGTAAGTGCTTTAAAAAACAGCCATTTGTCTTAAGCCTTCTTCCCTAAGAGCCTGCAGTTGTTTTACTTGGCCATACCATTTTGTCCTGGACTCTGAGTATACTCTAATATCACGGCAAATGACAGGGCTGCAGGCTTCAGAACAGAGGCCTGCTGCTTAGCAAACAATCCAGAGCAGTGGCAGGACCAGCGATGCCCATTAGAAGCAGGTGGCCATGGCAGACATTGCCAACCCAAGCCGTCCCAGCTCAGACAGAGTTCCACGGCCCTTCCACCAACCAAATGAACCTTATTTCCTAGAGTCAACCCAAGAATTCACCCAGAGATTCAGAGCCTTCAGTGTGTGTCAGGCTAATACCCAAGTATGCACTTATCCTAACCACCATTTCATGAAGGGATATACAACACGCCTGGGAAGAGGAGGAGAGAGAAGAGGTAGGGAGAAGAGTAGGAGAAGAGGAGGAGGAGGAGGAGGAGGAGTGGAGAGAGGAGGAGGAGAGAGGAGGCGCAGGAGAAGAGGTGGGAGAGAAGAGGGAGGAAGAGGGAGGGAGAGAGGAGGAAGAGGGAGGAAGAGGGAGGAAGAGGGAGGAAGAGGGAGGAAGAGGGAGGAAGAGGGAGGAAGAGGGAGGAAGAGGGACTCCTTGAAGGGAGAACAGGTAAGGATGTTGCAGCTCCTCCTGTTCTCTGTGGGATGTTCAATGAATTAGCAAATGTTCATTCATTCATTGGAGTCCCTGCTATACATAAAGGCCTATATACTGGGCATGAACAATATAGTAACCAACAAGACAGACACAGTTCCTTCCCACAGGGGCAGGAGAGGCAATCATAAACCAAAGATGAACAAAACACTTTAAATGTGATTAAAATGACATAATAATAATTACAAAAAAGCAACTACAACAACAAGGTCTGAGTAAGTCCTGGCAGCTTTGGGGTTTCTAGACAGAGTGAATCTTAAAGCAAAGCCCGTGTTAGGACTGAGGCAATTCTTAGAGTGAATGCAGAAGCAGCACTGGCAGAAGTGAAGCCTCCAGAGGTAGGTGGCTCTGTTTTTGTTTGTTTCTTTTTTTCTGCCAGCACTTTGTCTCCCACTTCCGGGTAACAGACCTGACACCCAGTGGGAATATGGCCGAAGATGGCGACTGGTAACACCCATCCCTCAGCTACAGTAATTGGTCCAGGTGTGGACACGTGACCCAACACGACCAATCACAGCAGCCCAGTTTTGAGCCTGGCCACAATCATTGGTCCAAGTGTGGTCATGTGACCCAAGCAGAGCCAATCCAGGATCATCCTAAGTGGAGCTGGTGGGAAGGTTGCTTTTTCCCCCTTCGCAGCATCCAGAGCTACCAGTAGCCCCAGAGATTGGGGCCAATAAGCAGAAAGGAGGAGAAATGAGAGATGGGATGGAGGTAGTTGAGTAGGAACGAGACTGGCACTACATTCTGCCCTGAGCTTCCAGTCTCTGGATCGAAAAGCAGCTCAGCCTCTCTCTTTCTTCATTATAGCTACCTGAGTGAATAAATCCCTCATTTTACCCCAATAAGATCAACTCTGGCCCAAAGCTTCCCAATTTCAGACTTGGGGACTATTTCCCTCTTTATGGGTTGTGTAAAACTAAAAGGAGTAGGTTTTCTTCAGAACTCACTGTCCCCTCGGTGTGCCTGCTGTACTTGAGAATAAGAGTGTCCCGAGACACATCTCCATGTGTTCCCTGCCCCATTTAATTCCCGGCAAATCAGAGCTAAACATTTGTTATTGGACTTCAAGTCCCATCCTATTCCTGCTTGCCTCCATCTCCCCGACCTCACCCCCGACTTCACCCCCAACACACCACTTCTCCCACCCTGCTCTTCACCACGGACAGAGCAGGAAGCTCACCCTGACCTCTGCTCTGATGCCTACTGTGTTATATTTGCAATGATCTATTTATGACTGTTCGCACCATGAGTGGGGACCTCAAGCATGGGGACCCGGGTCTCACTCATTTTTGCACCCCCAGCTGCTGGCAAGCATGGGAAGGAGGGAGATAGGGAAGGAAGGAGGAGGAGAGGAAGGCGAGCTCATTCTTACTTATTCTGGTCCAACCAGTGGGTCACTTGGAGGGTCAAGCTCTGTACTGGTTTCTTCTACTCCACTGTCACCTTCCCAGTAAACTGCATTCTCCCAGTCCCCTTCTTGGCCTGTTCTATGCTTTTTTATTCCATTTAGCACCTTCTACTAACATCAGTCCTATCCCATGTTTCATTTATTTTATTTACTCTCTCTGAAATGTGAGCCCCAGGTGGGCAGGCATCTTTGTTCCCTGCTGTATCCTTAACATCTAGAACTCTGTCACCTAGTAGATGCTCAAAAAATGTCTGTGGAATGAATTCTTTATGTTCACCAAACCCGCAATTCTACCAGACTTGTTTCTTAAAGGGCCTATGCACGTCATGCATTTTACAGATGTTATGAGGTCAGGTGATCATTTCCTAGGGCTGTCATAACACATGGCAGATGACCCTTGAACAACACAGGTTTGAACTGCGTGGGTCCACTCCTACGCAATCTTTTTTTCAATAAATAACCTGGACTGTTTTGAATCTTGGTTGGGAGTCCACAGGTGTGGAGGGCCGACTATGTACTGTTCTACACCATTTCATAGGGGCCTTGAGGATCTTCAGATCTTCTGCCAGGGTCCTGGAACTCATACCTCCCAGATACCAAGGGACAACTAAGTTTTTGGGAGTCCAAAGTTATACATGAATTTTTGACCGCACAGGAGGTCAGTACCTCTAACCCCTCCCTGCATTGTTCAAAGGCCAACTGTACTACAAACTGAGCAGCTTAAAACAACAGAAATGTATTATTTCACAGTTCTGGAGGGTAGATGTCCAAAATCTGGCAGAGCTACGCTTCTCCAGGTGCTTCCTGCATAAGCCATTCCATGCCTCTTCCAGCTTCTGGTGGCACAATATTCTTTGACTTATGGCTGCATTACTCCAATCTCTGCCTCTGTCTGGATGCACGTGATTGTGTTTAGTGCCCATCTGGATAATTCAGGACACACTCCTCTGAAGGTCCTTAACTTAATCACTTTTTTTTTTTTTGCCATATAAGGTAATATTCACAGGTTCCAGGGGTTGGAAGTGGATATGTCTTATCCTTCTGGGAGCCACCATTCATCCCACTACAGGTTATTTGCACCAAGACCAGAAAAGCAAAGATTCCTACCAGCGTCGCATTGGCCTGACAGATACGTAAAGGAAAGAGTGTCATTATTGTACTATGTTGCTTCAATCAGAGCATAGACATGATTTTTAAAACACTATTTGTTTTTTAATTATCCCAATTTTAAAAAATACCATGCTTATAATAAGATATAGTACAGAAGAGCATAAAGTGGCAGATAAAGGAGCCCCCTCGCGTTTTTTCTCTAACTCCAATTGTACTTTCTAAAAAGTAACCACTGTGTGCAGTTTGCGCAATCTTCATAAATTTTCTAAGCGTATTCAAGTGCATACACTTTTTTTCGCTCATAACATTAAGAAAGCGGGGGCATTACAATATATCCTGAAGACATGACAGTCCCCCTACCCACCTCATTCTTTCTAGTGACTTCTAGCATTGTAGCTACTTAACCTGTCCCCTGCTGGCCAACATTTCAGTTAATTCCAGTTTTTTGCTGTTATAATGTATATGCTCTTTGGCATGTGTCCAAGTATACTCATAGGATACATTCCTAGAAATGGAATTTCTCGGTCAGAGGGTCTGTTGCATTTTTAATTTCTACAGCTATTGCCCAGTGCCCTTCAAAAAGGTGGTATCATCCCCACGCCCATCAACAATACGTGTGAGGGTGCCTGCTTCCAACACCCTCGCCCACCCTGGCAAGGACACAGGGTGTTAGGGGAAGCGAATCCTAAATGAGGTAAGTAGACTTTCCATGTGGGCCTAAGTGGGGGTGGACACGGCCTCCCAGTTCGTCCATGTAGCTTTCTGAGGCAATATACTATGCAGAGTTCTCATTGGCTTGGGTTTTATAAACAAAGGCAGAGTCTGGGAAGGTGAGCCAGGACCATGCAGCAAGAAGCCTACAACCCAGTATTTATTTCTTTAGTGCGGTTAGAACTTAAATATGGTCAAAACATATTTTTCTTTTAATTTACACAAACAAATATGTTCCCGGGCTGACACCTCCGGTGCCAAGTTTCTAGGGGAAATGAAATTCTGCTGTGAGATTATAAACCACTAGCGAGAAGATGAGAATGGAAAAGCTGCCGGGAGTGAGCTTTACAGTCCAGATCGGGCTGCTGAGAGGTGTCTCTTTCTTAGTTGCAGATAAACCTGCCAGCAATTTCAGCGAATGAAATGCGGACCATGTAAAAAGCCAGAGGATGGAAAACGCTCCAGTTTTGATAAAAGGAGGTCTGCTGGGCTTGGAATCCTCCCTCCCGCTGATGAGGAGACGCAAAGATATATCCAGAGGAGCTGACGAATTGAGAGAAAGGAAACGAGGCCAATGTGAGTCGCCTTTCAAGGGCCGTGCTAATATGAAACCAAACAACTTGAAATCGGTCCAAGAAGGGATTAAAGCAACATGTTATTTTGAGTGATTGCTTAATTTATTGAGCGGCAGTGAGATCTGTAATGAAATACAGCCCTTGCCACTGATAACCTCCTGCTGTAATTGAACTTCGACAATTAAGGAATATTTTTTGAGGGTTTTTCTGGAACAGCTTAGAATTTTTGCCTCTGTGGTAGGATGTTTCTGAGCACTCATTTTTCCAGGCAAGCTTTTTTTTTTTTTTTTTTTTTTTTAAAGAGTGAAAGGCTGATGTCAATAAAGAAAATAAGTGGCATTTTATTGGAATGCCTTGTGCACGCCAGGCGCTTAATATACATTATCTCTACTTGTAACAAAGGCCCAATGAAGTAACTCTTATTAGCCCCTACTTTTCAGATGCGAGGTTCCTAGGTGTCAATTTTCCGGAGCAGTGTTGTCCAACATGGTGGCTACTAGCCACTTGTGGCTATTTATATGTAAAGTAGTTAAAATTTTAAAAATCTAACAATTTTTAGGTTAGGCTGCAGTAGTAACTAGTTCACGTGCCCACTAGCTACATGTGGCTAACGGCTACCACAGCAGACAGCGCAGGTAGAGGCCATTTCGATTACTGTAAAACATTCCATTGATCAAGGATGTTCCAGAGATTTCACAGGTAGAAATTGGCGGTGCCGGAAATCAAAGCAGACCTAATGGGCTTCAAAGGCAGCATCAGTCTGTCATTACCCCTTGCCTCTTTCTCCTCCTCCTTAGCTGAGAAGCAAGGTTTAGAGCAGTGATTCTAAACCCTGACTGCACATTAAAATTGCCTGGACTGCTTTACACAATATTGATGGTAGGGTCCTGGCCCCAGGGATTCTGACTTAATTGTGATGTGTGTGGGGGTCGCGGGGACAGGCATGAGGAGGTTTTGTAACACCTCATGTGACTCAGATATTCAGCCAGGATTGAGCGCAGCTAGATGAGCAGGTCCACGCACCAGAGTGGTGGAAGGAGCTGGTTCATCTGCCATGAGAATGCGTTACCTCGTGAAGCCGGAAGGGGCTGGTCGCAGGGCCACATCTAAGCCTTTTCATCAGACAGCTCAGGTTCATTTCTGAGGGGAAGACTGAAGTGCTTTCTCATATACTTCCTGTTCAATGGGAGACACAGCGAGGGGCTCTGCTTTCAGAAACAGGCTTTGTCACACTATCATGAAAGCAGGGAGATGGGATATAAGCTCATAGAGACAAAGTGGGAAACCAGCAGTCCCAAATTTGAACTGGAAGCATGAATTTTGCCTTACAGAATAAAGCATGCGTTTTCTAGCTCTATCCACTGAAAAGGTTAGAAATAGAGACCAACTCGCTGCAGTGAGCACCACCAGAAATGGGTCTCTGAACACCACTTCTAATGAGAAATCAGGGCTCTGTACAGATCCAGCTGATTCCAGGTCTGAGACAGGACATGTGCAAGATGAGCCTGGAACATCCTGTCACGCAAGTAGCATGGAAGATTTTGAGGTCATGTCGGAAAGGATACAGGGACAATGGGATGGGACAGGGATAGTTTGAGCATCAGTGGAATAATAACTGCAGTGGATTGAAACGTGTTGTGCATGTCCAAATCTGAGTTTGCAATGATACTTAGAAAAAAAAAATGTAAGCTCATTTATCATCGTTGGAGGGTGTTGGGAAGCCAACTCATTATTTTGAAAACTGTCAAATAAAATGAAAGAATCAAGCATTTCTCCTTTCTGGTATGAACTGTACCTTATAGTAATTACATAGTTAAGTTCCTTTTTCTAGAAATATTGCGGCTAACAAAAACAGAGGGATAGAATTAGTTTGCCACCATTTTGCAACTTCTAACAGATCCAGACAGTGATTATGCTGCAAACATCACCAGACCTTATGCACCTTCAAATGGAAATATGGAGCAGCCACTGGGAAGTCATCACACAGAAAAACAAATCTAAATGAGCTTCTAGATCTAACTGCTGCTTTTCAAGAACTATAGTGAGGAGAGGAGCATGTGCAACACCAAAATGGGGATGCGAGAAGCAAAATCCACATGACATTACAGAACGACCAACCCCATCTCTTCGACAGAGACGTTGCAAGAGAAGAAAAAGGGAAAGAGAAAGAACCCACAGATTGAGACATAAGAGACATATCAACCAATTACAATAGATGAACCTTGTATGAATCCTGATTTTAACCAACTGTAAAACGTTTATGAGACAACCAGAGAAATCTGAACGCTGACTAGAGATTTGCTAAATTAAAGCATTAGTTTTAGTAGGGATGATGATGGTATAAACCCTATTCCTTTTGGGGGAGTTATATACTAAAATATTTGTGAAAAAAAAATGACTGCTGTCTGGATTTTGCTTCTAAATATCTGAGATGAGGGAGGAAGGGAAGGCTTATAGATGGAACAAGATTGGTTGAGAGTTTGTGACTAATGAAGCTGGGTGATGGGTAGCTGGGGTTCACTGTACTGTATACTCTTGTGTACGCTCAATGTTTTTCATAATAAAGATAAAGAAGTAAAGGCAAGCCTTTTCTTCCTCTCCTCTCAAGGGTATCGGGGTTGGTATGACCACCCACTGCTGGCATCTCGGGGGCAAGCCTGGGTAGCAGGTTTGAGATACATCTCAGCGTGCACACACACCTCCTCCTGTCTCCACGGCAACCAGCGAGGTGAGGAAGCAGCATCAAAAGGTTCCTCTCCTCATGATCGGGTCCCGGCTGCCAGTGTCAGGCCCACCGTGCCTGCTCCCTTTGGAGAATTCCTAGTCAGATCTTCACAGGGAGCACCCCCTCCCCATCATTCTTGCCCTCCCTATGTACCCTCTGAGGAAATAGAGCCCTGTTAGTGAAGAGAACAGGACCCTAAACCGATTCAGGTTCAAATCCTGATTCCCCTGCTTAACAGCAATAAACTTTAACCACCCCGAGCCTCATTTTCTCATCTGTAAAATGGGTACAATGTAACCTCTACTAACTCAATAAATATCATGGGGACGGAGCCGTGGCAAAAAGGACCTAGTCTCTACCTTGTGGAACTACCGTGTGGAAGTGAAAGGCAATTTGAATCGAGTATAAGTGCTGTGATAAAGCACATGTAAAATCTGAGATGTAAGAGTGCTTAGTCACCTCCCAATTTTTTTGAAAACTGGCAGTCACCACTCAGAAAATATCAACTCTCAATCACACTTTTCATGAACCAGAATATCCACACTTTGCAACTACTGCATACCCAGCTACGCCAAACACACCGAATAATTTCACTGAACTTAGTGCTCACATTTCCATGTGGTAAGTACTGTTATTCCCATTTTGTGGAGGAGGAAAGCAAGCACAGAAAGGAGGCACCTTCCCCAAAGCCACACAGTGAGAACATGGCCCTGTCCTCTATGCTGGGCCCTCTGCTTTGATTAAGCTTTGACATGTGGCAGCAGGGCCAGGAAATCAGAGCTGCCAGGAGACTAACAAGTTCTCCAGGTCAAACTCCATTTTACAAATGAGGAATCGGTGGCCCAGAGAAGCCAAGAAACTTGTCCTGGGCCACACGGCAAATTGGTTGCTGAGCCTGTATCCAGGCTGCTTGAGGAGAAGGTGAGGGGAAGCCCCATACAATGAGGGAAGCCGACTCTTACTGCCCCATTTAATCCTCTGAGGAATAAATGAGTGGGCTGACCAACCATCCTGAGCTGTCCTGGGACCGGGGACTTTAGGTGCTAAAACCAGGAAGGGCCTGGGCCCACCAGGATGAGTTGGTCACGTTACCTCACAGCGAGGTGTCTAAATGGATGTTTTCCAGGACACAGGGCCCTGGGAGGGAGCTGGCCAAGGACAACCACCAACAAGGCCCCGTGGAAGTGCGAGGTCTTCCCCTTTGGTCCCTGGAGGTGCCACCCACCTGTCATCTCAGAAGCCTCTAGAGTGGTCCATCTCCCAGTATCCTTCCTTGTGCCTCTCCAGTCTGTTCTCCCACTCAACAGCCAGAGTGCTCTTCCTGAACTGTAAATCTAGTCGCCCCAGGCCCCAGTTTACAAACCTAAATAGTTTCTCACCTTTCCAGTTGCTTTAGGACAAACTAAATTTTGCAGGCCCAGCTGTCCAGCCTCCCTCTTGAACCCACCCACTGCGATGCTGTTCCAAGCAGGACCAGGATAGCCAGAGACCCTCTAACTGTCCCGTCTTTACCCATTTACCCTTCTCCTAGCACCCCAGCCTTTTCTTCCACAGAATCGGCACAGTGGTAATCACATGGCTGTTTGTATGATTATTAATATCTCATCTCCCCAAACCCTGGCTTGAGTGTCAACCCACAGGGGCGGGGATGGGTATGTGACGTTCACTTCTGTTTTACAGCCTCTGACTCAGCGGTGACACATGAATGATTCTCAATAAACAGTCATCGAATAGACCAACCAATGCCACCATCACCTCGAACCAGGCATCCATCTGAAATCGCAGAAAGCCTTTACAGCCCACTCTGACCTCTAGTTCCCATTTCAGCCAGGCCGGTATCCATGATGTCACGTGACAGAAGACGATCCCAGAAAAAGACTGGCCAAGAGGTTCCTGCAAGTAACTACGGCAGTCAGGAGCGGGTGCGTTCTCCTCTAATTATCCTATCTGTTCCGTACACTCTTTCTTGGCTCTATTCACATTCCTACTCCAGCACCAGCTTAGGACAAACAAAACAAAACATTAGCCCCAGAGTTTGAGACAAGATAGCAGGCTGCTTCCCTTTCTGCTTGTAATTAATGCTGAAAATGATCACGGCTTGCCGTGGCTGCAAAGGTAATAATAAAACCTGCCTGATTATTTGGCTACTAATTACTTTCTTGGTTTTTTCCCTCCCTTTTCCTTAAATTAATTCCAGAGTCCCTCCAGATTTCTCGTTGCCAAGCTATAAAGTTCCGGGTTTCGCAGCGCCCATGCCAATTGGCAGGGAGTTTCCTGCAGCTCCAATCAGAAGCAAGTTTCTGAAAGGAGCATCCAGATCACAGCTCGCCTGGGGGTTCTGGAATTTTCTCGCTGACGTTATGAACTGCAAAGATCTTTGTCTCTGCAAAACCTGTTCTCTTGCTCTTTACTGCCTTTCTCCAGAGTGCAGGCTGTCAGGGAATGCCAGAGGTCCTGGAATGTCCCCTGGAAAAAAAATAAGGTATCCTCAAGTCGCCAGGTTGGGGTCAGCTACAGAGATGCCCTGGACCTGCTCATGGTCAACCACAGACAACAGCACAATGCCCTGGGAGACACCTCAAGCCCCCCAGAACTGACTTCTCCCATGTCATCTCCTAAGCTTGGTCAAAGCCTGAAGGAGGATGAGAAAAAGTGGATGCCATTGACTGGGGGCTGTTGGGGTAGAGGCCACATTTGTAAAGTGTTTTAAAACGCGTGTGTGGTAGGGGTGCGGTGGAGTGCCATTCTGGTGTTCCACCCCCGGAACCCTAATGCAAACAGACACTATCAACTGGGTTTCCTACTGTGTACCAGAAACTTAATTTTTATTTTTTAGACCATTTTACTGAGGTATGATTGACTTCCAAAATTGTATCTATTTGATGTATACAACTTGATGAGTTTGGAGATAAGTATACACCCGTGAAACCATCACCACAGTCTACACCATAAACATATTCATCACGTCCAAAAGTTCCTCGCCCTCTATTATTTTCTGTGATGAGAACAGTTAACGGAAGACCATGCTGCATATTAATCCCCAGAACCAATTCATCTTGCATAACTGAAACTCTGCACCCCTTGGCCAACATCTCCCCATTTTCCCCTCCTCCCATCCCAGCCCCTGCCAATCTCTCTCCTACTCTGTTTCTACGAGTGTGACTATTTTAGATTCGTCATATAAGGGGAATCACATAATATTTGTCCTTCTGTGACTGGATAATTTCACTCAGCATCGTGTCCTCCAGGTTCGTCCAGGTGCTCACATATGACAGGATTTCCTTCCTTTTTATGGCTGAATAATATTCCATTGTATGTATATACCACATTTCCTTTATCCATTCAGCTGTCATTGGACCTTTAAAGTGCTTCCATGTCTTGGCTATTGTGTCAGATACTTCACATACAGACCCCCCGCCATCCCGAAACTCCTACTGGACAGGCTGAGAATGTGATGGGCGTCTGCTGGATCTGACTGCAGTGCTTCCTCCTTTCGCTAACAGGGGAGACATGCCACAGGGAAAGTTGTGTGACCCAGGCCTGGCCACGGTGATTGGCTCTGGGGTAGGCACGTGACCAAGCTGGGCCAATCAGAATCTTCCTGGAACATCCTTGAACAGACATTACCAGAACTATAGGAAAAGAATCCCCTCCTGCCACTGAATTTGCTGACCTGGTGACCACTGTGAACACACGTGGAAGGTGCTTGAGGGAGATCTGAAGCCCCTGTGACAATGCTTGAGCCCCAGATGCAACTAGGGAAGTCAGATCTACTCCCTGGAATTCAGTTAAGGAACAGTAAGTTCTTTGTCTGCCGAGGCCAATTTGCCTTGTGTGTCCTTGTGTGTAACTGACAGAGTGTCACACAGACACACACTTTCTCCTTGTTCTGCCTGGCTCTGGGTTGGGCAATCTGCATATATTCCCACCTAGGGTCCTCACAATCACCTGGTGAGGTATTCCATTTTGCACATGGAGAAACTGAGGTTCAGAGGGGTAAGGGAGCCTTGCCCAGATAATAATGCCAGTATGTGCTCAGGGGTTCCAACCTGGGCGGTCTAATTCTTGGATGTCCAATCTCTCAAATTCAGCTTGTCCAAGACTGAATTCAAGAGCCTCCTCTCTAACCCAATATCTCTCGAGTCCCCTACCTCAGGGGCAACGTCCCCTTTCAGTCTGGTGGCGCTCACCAGAAACTAGGTGCCATTCCTGACCCCTCCTTGACACACCCGAGCCTCACAAAATCCTGTCCAGCTCCTTCCTTGTCAGTGCTGGAAGCAGTGTATGTCTTTCCCCATCCACCTCTCTACCCCTGCCCAAGCCGCCCTCATTTCTTGAAACCTTGGCCTTCGAGAAGTATCTCCCACCTACATCCATCCTCCTCTTCTCCTCCAGTATGGCTCCTGTTGGCATCCAGGGGAACTGTTTCAAATGCCAGTCTGATCACATATTCTTGCTGAGGGAGGCAGGGTTTGATGATCTGACAACTCACATTGGCTTCTGGGAAGGTTTTAAGAGTCATGCAACCCCTTGGTCCTCCCACTCCCGACTTTTGGGCGCAAAGTCTTCAAGCCCAAGATCAGGGTAGGACACAGCCCCCTGCATCCAGCCAACCATCCCACCATTTATTTCACAGACAGGTGCTGGCGCTCCCGGGCCCCGCTCGCTGTGACCCGCAGCAACCTGAGTGGATCTCTCTGTACACCTGCCGCAGGTCGGGCCCTGCGCTCTGTGCTCCATGCCCACAAACCCACTCACTCCTCCAGCAGCCCAATGAAGCCGTGACTGTTATCAATCCCATTTTATAGATGGAGCTTATGTGCTAGTGAGAAAGACCAAAAATAAGATATTTTCTCTGTCTGTCTGTCTGTCTGTCTGTCTGTCTTAGCGGGCTCTGGAAATGGCTCAGTGTGGCTAGGTAGGGAATTCTGGAATTAAGGACACCTAGAACCTGACCCAGAGTGGGGAGTGTGTGAGTACCAGGTGGGCTGCCCACCTCCTGGCTCTCTGGCTCCTTACTCCGTAGTGAGGGGTCTGGCCAGAGAAGGACCAGCGTGGACCCTCTCCAAGTCCCAGGGCCAGACTTGCCCAAGTCGAACGCAGCGCTGCCTCACCTGGCCTCTGCTTCATACTGTGCAGTCCTTGCCATCTGCACCTGACTCTTTCTCATTCCTGCCTGTCGGCCTCTGCCGTACCTCCCATACTGGGTTGTATGGTGTCCCCCCAAAATTCATGCCCATCCAGAACCTCAGAATGTGACCTCATTTGGAAATAGGGTCTTGCAGAGGTAACAAAGATAAGATGGAGTCATTCTAGGTTAAGGCTCAAAGTCCAATGACTGGTGTTCTCATAAGAAGAGAGAACACACAGACCCATACGGGGAGATGGCCATGTGATGGCAGAGGCAGAGACTGGAGTGATGCAGCTACAAGGCAAGGACACCGAGGATTGCAGGAAGCCACCAGGAAGTAGGGGAGGCATGGAAGGATCCTTCCCTAGAGCCTTTGGAGGGAGCACAGCTCTGTCGACACCTTGGTTCTGGACTTCTGGCCTCGAGAGCTGTGAGGGGGTAAATTTCTACTGTTTTATACCACCAGGCTTGTGGCAGTTTATTATGGCAGCCCTAGAAAACAGATGCACCTCCCTGCTCCCTCCCTACCCCTCCCCTCTCCCTGCCTTGCCCACACCTAGTGTCAGGCTGGTACAAGAGAAAGTGTCACTAATGGGTGGCAACATTCTCCACCCCCTCACAATTTACCTGGCCAATCAAGAGCCAAAATGCTCTTAACCTTTCCCAAGTTAACCTTTCCCAAGACGATCACCTCCACCCTTGCCCATGGCAACCTTGGGGACAGACTCTAGCTCCAGGGGCGTATGCCAGGTCCCTAGAGCCGGACCTAGAAGAGGTGAGTGCTGCTTGGGAAAAGTCAGCTGGGGAGCCCCTCACTGCTGCACACCCCAGCCTCACTTGACCAGCAGCCAGCATCTGGAGAGATGTGTGTCAACAAAATCCCTGTGCTCCGAGCACATATGGTTTGCTGTTTAGCTTTCCAGTAGGAATCTTGTGTTTGCTACAATTGTTAGTGTTTAGTTACATTTAACCAAGCCCATGGAGGTGGTATGGGGGGGGTGGGGTGGTGGAGGAGAGGGAGCAAGTGAGCTGTACATCATCTCAAGTGCACAAAGCCTGAAGCAGAATTGCCTGCCCCACCTCTTCTCAAATATAGATGACCAGCAGGAGGTAAGGTCTCTATAGAAATCAGAGTGAAGTCAACGGCAAAGGGCTGCTGTTTATTCTAAACTCTAGGAAATGTGATGACTTATCATCAGATAAGTCATCAGGGCTATATACTATTTGAATGCCAAAAGCCATTTGTCTGTTAATCCAACCATCTACCCACTCACCTATCCATCCATCCATTCACCCACCCACTCACCCAATTTTTTCTAAGTTCCCACTATAACTACTGTAATTATATTAATAACAGCAATAATAACAACAGTTCCTACTCAATGGGCACTTTCTAAGAGATAGACTGGGTGCTAAGCACTTCACGTGCATCATCTATTTAACTCTCACAAACAATTCCATAAAACAGATGCCAACAGACCCCAGCTCGCAGAGCGGGAGAGGCCAGAGAAAATATAGCCAGAGAGTCCCTGTTGCTCCCCCACGAAGAGGTGGGGTTTATTTCTCCTCCGCCCTCACTCTAGGCCAGCCTCATGACTTGTTTGACTGAAAGAACATGTAAGTGCTGTGCAAACCGCAAGTCCAGGTCTCAGGAAGCCTGGCGGCTTCTGTCTCTGCTGACCTACAGTGCTGATCCGAAGCCTCCACAGAAGGAAGCAGGGCTCACCTACTGGCAGACTAGAGGCCAACCGAGGCCACCCAGCCGACAAACAGCTGCCACACATGTGCGGGAGGGCGTCTGGACCTTCTGGCCCAGCTAACTCTCCACCTGAGTGAGCCCAGGTGTAACCGGCAGAGGAACCACCCAGCTAGCTAATCCACAGAATTATGAAAAATAATGAATTGTTGTTTTAAGCTGTTAAGTTTTGAAGGTGGTCTGTTGCGCAGCCAAGGCTCACTGAGACAAACTGTGAGAGGCCAAGCCAGGACTCTAGACCAGCGAGGGCGTGTCAGGAAGCGAATCACCTCTGTGGGCAACTGGGAACCTGGGGAGATGGTGCTGAAGACACCTCGGAACAGATTCACCTGAGAGGCGGGGGAGCCAGGGTCTTTATACAGCAGATCTCTGCAGTCACCACCGAAGCGCTGTTCCCAGAGTGTGTGAGTTCCCCACTGTCTCCTGCCACGTGAGAGGGCAGAACAGGCTCCAGGAACCTGAGAATGTCCTCGGGCAAAGAACTTTGGAAGACAGGCCAGGGGCCCCTGAGGCAGGACAGGCTGATTGGATGTAGGTGAGTTACCAACAGTGTCTGCCGCTGTTAGCAATGACTGGTGTGTTCCGGATTTGAAGAAGTAGAAGTTCTGGGTTCACGCAGTCCTCAGAGCCATCGGACATAGGGTTCACTGACATCTTTCCCCACTTCAGTGACTCTCTCTTCCCCTATTACCACCCTGTCACCAGACTCCTAGATTACATTATTTCTGACACCTAACCCCAAAATCTGCTCATCTCTCCGTCAACAGCTCCACTGTCATTCAGACCAAAAACAGGACTTGTTCCAAAATTCTTCTCTTTCCCATACCCCAACATCCAATCCTATTGACTTAAAATATCCTGAATTCAACCAAGATTCTTTGCCTCCATCACCATCACCATCATCTAAGCCAGGTGTTCCCACCCACTGGGCCGTACACTAGTACCAGTCCGTGGCCTGTTAGGAACCAGGCCACACAGCAGTAGGTGAGTGGTGGGCGAGCCAGCAAAGCTTCATCGGTCTTTGCAGCCGCTCCCCAGCACTAGCATCACTGCCTCAGCTCCGCCTCAGATCATCAGGTATTAGATTCTAATAGGAGTACCGGTCCCCGGGGCCAAAAAGGTTGGGGACTGCTGGGTCAAGCCACCACCACCTCTTGCCTGGAGCAGCCTCTCAATTTCCCTCGCTGCTCCTGCCTTCGGCCTCCTCAGTCCATTCTCTGTAGAGCAGCCAGAGTGATTGTTTACGGTGGACCAGACCACATCGCCTTCCGTCGTGATGATAAAATCTAAGCTCTTCCCTTGGCCCACAAGTTCACATGACTCAGCCCTGCCCACATCTCTAACCCCCGCACCTACCTCTCTCCTCTAGCTCACTCTGCGCCCACACTGGCACCCCATCTGGAAGTGACCAAGTCCCCTTACTGCCATCAATGTCCAATGCCATTGGCTGAGGCTCTGAAAGAAGTTGACCTGACAGCCATCACCAGACCTGAGTCCACCTCGCTGCCCTGCCTGGATCTGGCCATCTGCTGGCATGGCCCTCCCTGGCCAGATTCTGGGCACTGGGACCCGTGGCTGCACGGGAGGTTGGGGGGATAGGGAAGCTCTGCCTCCCCAGACCCCCATAGCTTCCGGCCAAGTCCCTAGTCCAGAAGCTCCTCCCTGGAGCAGGGGTGAGGAGAGGAGGGGTTGTATGTCGTGGCTTTTCTCCTCCTGGCTGCATGAACACTGGTTGATATAAAGGGACACTAAGTTGAATGAGAAGGCTGGGACGTTTAAGCCTCAATCAAATATGAATGGCCACTCCGTTCCCACCAGGTGTGGGACAGCCTAGCTACTCCGTGGACATCGCAGATGTGGGTGCTCCCACCCAACCCTGATATAGCCAAGGCTGCCCTCCCATGCTAACCCACTGTGGCCCCCCAAACACGATAACTGGATAATGTACGACCTCTCTCTGTCCCCAGGCACCAGCTCTGACACTTGCCTGTTATGCCCTCTTGGGCAAGTCACTCAACCTCTCTGATCTTCAGTTTCCTCAAGCTGAAAAATCAAAGTGATGGCACCCGCCCCCCAATGTTCACAAAGGTCTGTGGGTGCTGAGTGTAGCCTGGGCACAGAGACCGCACGGGGCAAACGCAGCCGCGCTGGCTGTTAGCACAGAACCTAGCTTGGTAAATTTCTAAAAATATGTTTTATTGGATTTTCTTTCCGAGCTACAGAAGCAAAATGTGCTCCTTGAAACAAGCCAAACAGCAGAGGTGAACAGAGAAAAGGCTAAATTTCCTTCTGCCTGTTCACGCCAACCTCACATCCCCCTTCCACACCCCCACATCCATGCCCTGGGAGTGGGGACTGTCGAGCATTTTCCCTTCAAACCTTCCTCCTTGCACAGTCATGTATTTGCATAGATGTGGTTTATTTATTTCATTTTTATAGAAATGAGCTAATTCCATCCTTATTTTCCCTGGCCACCTCAACAGAAATCAACCTCATTCTTTTCGGCAGCTTCCTAATGTTCCCCATTGGCCATGAACGGCCAGATTCTTCAAGGTTTCAGCCCCTCCCCAGCTGGTGGCTACTCAGGCTGTCTGCAGTCACTCAACCAGCAGCGCTGCCCTGACACCCTTGGGTCTGCCTGCTCATTTCTATGGGAAAGTTTCCCACAGTGTGGTTGGGGGTCAATGGGAACAGCTTTGTGTTTTTAATTTTAAAAAGTACTGTTGAACGAGGGTGTTGAGTGACTGACTGGGTGATCTTGGGTGGCCCAGCATTTATTCTGCTGTCTCCACAAGGCCACTAGGGTCTCAGCAGTAGGCAGACAAAAGGGATGTAGTTTCATCCACCGGGAGAGAAAAAAGAAAAGCCCTATACTCTGCTTTGGGGGCCTGAGTAAGACCTGGAGAAGCAGCAAGAACCCAGAGCACAGGTGGGCGTGGGAGACGACCCTGGATTTTCATGGGGCATCACTTCCCAGCACAAGGCTGGTCTCGTGGCTGTCTCTAAGCCAGACACGAATGAAGATAAATGTCACCCTCCTCCCTTGTCAGTGCTCTGGGGGACAGGTGGTGGCTCCAGGGACAACACAAGTAAGATTAGGAGGTCATCTGGAGATGGCGCAGGAGGCTGCCTGCCCTGGGGAGGCACACGGTCGGAGAAGCCTCTGAGCAACAACTGGGGTGCCAGAAGGTCTGGTGCAGGCTGAGCATTTCAGCACCATGGCACAGAAGACTGAGAAACCAAGATGTGACCTCAGGCAAGTTGACAGATCCTTCTGCCTCTCAGTCTCCATATCTGTGAAATGGGGATGGTACTTATGTGTCCCGCCCTCCAAGGCTTGCTGTCAGGCAGTAGGTGGCAGGTGGCGCTAAGAGCTCCCGCCCACCCCTCTCCCCGCCTCCACCTCTGCCATCTTCCTTGTTGACCACTGAACCTCTTCGACCCAGGGTATCATGCTTCACCCCACCTCAGCCTCTCCAGCCCCAGGGTTATACCCCAATCCTTCCTATGGCCAATAACTGGAAGTTATACCCCCTCACCAATAACTCCGCCTCCACCCTCTCATTGTGGAGCTGGTCTTCCCTAACCGCCACACGCTCCCCTCACTGTGGGAGCCTCGGCCCCCACATAGCAGGTCCACAGTAAATGAGTCAGATGGATGAAGACAGGTTTGGCAGTTGCTGCTAATAAAGAATTGTGTTAGAGTACTAGACACACATTCCTACAGGAAGTGGGGGGTATCTGCAAAGGCTTCCTGGAGAGTCCAGAACGAGATGAGGTAAGGAAGTCCCTACCGTGGAGTAAGCATTTAAGAGTCCGCCAAGATTTCACTCCTTCATTCATTCAAAACACGTAAGGTGCTGGTGAGCAAAATAAACCCAGAGACCTGCCCGGGGAGCACAAGGAAATGGCTACCACAGGAGTGGGAAGGCCTGGGAGGTGGGCAGTGGAGGTGGGCAGGGAGGGAACAGGTGGAAGGGGTGATACTGGATATATTTGACCTTGACAGTACAGATGCCAATCAGAACACGTGCCCACCACTGTTCTGGAGTCCCTGGCCATGCCGAGCACTGTCCCTTTGGCGCTGAGTTGTGGGTGTTCCAGAGGTGAAGCCAGGGTGGCTGGGTTGGTGGGGTGTTCTGGGAGGTCACTGGACTGCAGCTCTTGGCCAGCTAACTGGTCAGGGCCAGCAGACCACAGGTCACAAAGGGTTTCAATATTTCAGCAGGAGTGACCTAAGACAGCAGTGTGGCGAGACAGCCATGTGGAGGGACCACCATGCAAAAAGGCTTTATGCCAGAAGCCTCCAGCTAGCCGGTCAGCCGGGTCCTGGGGGACCATGCCAAGCATCGAGAGCACAGGGAATCACCCAGCCTTTTTACCGTGCTAACCCTGAACTTGGCGCGGTGCATGGCACATAGTCCGTGTTTGGCAGTTACTGTAACCAAAAGAAAAACTATCCCACAGCCGGTTTGAGGAGAGGGCCAGGGGCTTAGGGCATGACCTTCGGGTCACTGGGTCACCCTGTCCCCACTGTGATGACATCACGGTGCCCCTCTGAGCAGGGTGATGAGATATCTCAGTTATCTCACTGCCCCAATGCCCAATCCCTACCTCCAAGAAGGAAGATGAAGGGTGACCTTGGTGAAGGGGAAGTGACAGCGTAGGGGAGGAAACAAAGGCCATGTGCCCTATTACCAGGCAGCCAAGGACAATCAAGACCTTTGGGAACACTGGGCCCACTAGGAAAGGCCCAGAACCCCCAGGTCTGGTCCCCGATGGGAACTGGCCACTGCCCAAACCCACAAGTAGAGCTTCAGCCCAGCAAACTGACTGTCCAGGACTCTCCTGGTCCTCCCACAGGGTGCTCTAGTCATATACAGTGCCTCATTCATGTGTTCATTCACCGTTTAGTGAGCACCTACTGTGCTAGGTCAGGGGTACATCGTAGTGAGCAGATGAGGCCCTGCCATCACAGCTATCACAGTGTGGCAGGCTGAATAACGGCATCCCAAAGATGCCCCCAACCTAATCCCTGAACCTGGGCATATATTACCTTATGTGGTAAAGGGACTTTGCAGATGAGACTAAATTTGAGATTTTGAGAGGAAGAGATTATCCTGGATTATCTGGGTGGGCCCAGCCTAATCACGAGTCCTCATAGGATGGAGGCAGAAAGGCCTGAGTCAGAGAGACGTGAGGATGGAAGCAGAGGATGCTACGCTGCCAGCTTTGAAGACGGAGGAAGGGGCCGCAAGCCAACGAATGCAAGTGGCCTCTAGAGGCTGGAAAAGGCAGGGAAATGGATTAGGGAGCCCCTAGAAGGGGCCCCATGTTACACTGTTACGCCGTTAGTATCTTAGAACTGGAAGATACTAACATCCGTGTTGTTTTAAGCCCATGACTTTGAGGAAATTTGTTGGAGTAGCCACAGGAAACTAATGGAAGGGTGTAGCAGGGGGAGATGTCCAGCCCACAAATCCTACCTGGGCCAGCTACATAACTCGTAGGGGGCCCAGTGCAAAATGAAAATGCAGCGGCCCTCCTTCAGAACGTATTAAGAATTTCAAAACGGCGACAGCAGAGCATTCAACCAAGCACGGGGCCATGTGCGTTGCACGGGCTGTGCACCCATGAAGCCGGCCCTGAATCTCATCCAGAACTAGTTCATTGCAACGGTGAGATCAGGCCGAGAAGCGAAAGGGCAGATGAGGAAAGAGAGTGTGTGACAGAGGATGGGACCCAGGAGCTCTGAGGGGGTGACGCTCGCTTTGGACCAGATGAAGAGAGAGTGCTGAGTAAGAGTGCTCCAGGCCGGGGTACAGCGGAGGCTGCACAGGCCGGGAGGTGGGGAAGGGCTGGGTTCCATGCTTCCCCGGTTCCTTCCATGAGAAACACCCCTCTGTCCCCCGCGACTCGGCCTTCCCCCTCTCCAGGACGCCTTCCCTACATTTCCTAAACTCGGCACCTCCCTTCCCTGATGAACTACAGTCTTTTGTCCCCAACCATTTTAACATGTGTAAACAAACATTATTTGGGAAAAATTTTGGATTTACAGAAGTATTATAAAGATGGCACAGAGAATTCCCACACACCCTTCACCCAGCTCCCCCGAAGCTGACATTGAGGAACTAGGGCGCTTTTGTCCAAACTAAGTTGTTGACACTAGGACGCTATTAGTAACGACACTCCAGATGATATTTGGATTTCCCTATATTTCCATCGATGCCCCTTTCTCTTCCAGGACCTAGTCCAGGGTACAAGGCACCAAGCTCCCCTTCGCACCCTAAAAACCAATACCTGAGTATTATGACATGCCAGGCCCTGTGCTTGGCCTCAAAGAATTCTCATAATCATCACCATCCCAGTGTTGCAGATAAGGAAACTGAGGCCCAGAGATGTTAAGTAACCAAACGGCCTCCAGGCACCCCCCTCATTAAATCTGGTTCCTGCCTCATCTTCCCAAATCCTTCTGCCGTGTTACCTAGCCCTGCATTTTACTCCAGGGCTTCCCAAACTTGACTCATGTATAATTTTCCTCCTGTAGTCCTCCTTTTTGCTTAATATCATTTTTAAACAAACGCATTTTTTTAAACTGAAAAAAAAATTCTCAAAGGATTCAGCACACGTCGATCATAGCAGGAAGTCTGGGTGGGCCGTTGGCGGAAGGTAGAAGGTAACTATGCAAATGGAGACAATGAAGACGAAGTGATAATACAAATTGCAGCAGAGCCTGGTGTCCAGGCTCTGGGTGAGGGATGCCCCAGCATGAGCCCTTCTCACTGAGCGATCCGAGAGATGGCACACCCTCCCCGTGCCAACCAAGACCCAGATCCTGTCCTCCAGGCATCACCAGCTGGTGGAGAAGCCTAGACCGGTCAACATAAGCACAAGGCAGTGAGGAAAGAACTCAGCACAGGTAAATACTAAACAGCTCCCTGTTTATGAAGCATCTACTGCATTCCAGGCACCGCACACTGTCTCAAGCGAAGTCCTCAAAAAGCTGATCCTACTTATTATCTGGAAACTGAGGCTTAGCGAGTCACATAGCTAGCTTATGGACACACAGAATGAAGTGGCACTTGAATGGTCCCACTTGCCAAATCCTGCCCTATCTTCTAACCGTCTCTTGAATTGGTTGCCTCAAGTCTTTCCCCATAGTAATTGGACTATGACGCTGAGTTGTCAGTTCCCGTTTGTTCATGTCCACCTTTGCCAGGCTCAGGGCTGGGCATCTAAAAAACCCTGTGTCATGTGAGCCTAGTGACAACACGGATCAGTGGTGGTGTGAGTTTTCCCCAGTTTACAGATTTAGGCAACCAAGGCACAGAGAGGCGGAATCTCTTGTTCAAGGTCACACAGGCTGAAAGTGGCCCAACCAGGACGCCACCCCAGACTAGCTAGCGCTCTGGGCAAGAGACCTCCAGATGTCTGAGTGCTGGAAACGTGCAAAAGCTCAGGTGTTCACAAAAGAGCTGTCCACGATCTGATGACCCAGTAGCGATCAAGCACAGGTAGCTTTAGGCAAATCACAGTAGGGAAATAAAAGCATCTTCCTCACAAGGTAAATCAGGGAGTGACATTTGACTTACAAAAGTCTTCACTGAACGGGAGTTCGAGAGGATGGATGTCTGATTCTCTTTTCAATCCTTGGGTATTTTCTCCACTTCACTAAGCAGAGGGCTGCAGTTGGGAGGGAGACAGGAACACGCTGGACATTCCTGGCTTCAGCTTCCAAAGGCCTGAGGCCAGGGGCAGCCAACTATGGTCTGGGGCCGAACTCAGCCTACTGCCCCCCACCCCTTTTTAAATTACTATTGTTGTGATAAGAACACTTTACAGGAGACCTAACCTCTTCACAAAAATTTAAGTGCACAATACAGGACTGTTAACTACCAGCACTGAGTTATACAGCTGGTCACCAGAGCTCATTCATCTTGTGAGACTGAAACTCTGTATCCTTTGAACAGCCACACCCCATGTCCCCTACCCACATTCCCTACCCCCGGCCCCAGCCCCTAGCAGCCACCGCTCTCCTCTCTGACTCTGAGTCTATTTTTGATGCCTCATATAAGTAGGATCATAGAGTATTTATCCTCTTATGACTGGCTTATTTCACTCAGCCTAATGTCCTCAAGGTTCGTCCACATTGTCGCAAGTAGCAGGATGTTCCTCCTTTTAAGGCTAATATTCCACAGTATGTAGAGACCCCATTTTTTTCTTTATCCTTTCATCCACCAGTGAACACTTAGGTTGCTTCCATATCTGGACTATTGTGAATAATGCTGCATTGCACATGGTGGCGGGCGGGGGAGATAGACTTTCAAATTAGTGTTTTCATTTTCTTCAGATATACACCCAGAAGTGTGATTGTTCTATTTTTAATTTTTCGAGGCACCTCCATACTGTTTTCCGAGTCGACTGTTTGTTTTGCTATGCTACTTTTGTAAATAAAGTTTTATTGGAATATAGCCATGCCCAGTTGTTTACGTCTTGCCTTTTGACCTACAATTGCAGAGTTGGGTCACTGCTGCAGAGACTGCCTAGCCAGCAAAGCTTGAAATATTTGCTCTCTGGCACTTTACAGACGTTTGCCAACTGCTGTCCAAGCCCTCAGGGGCTCCAGGGAATGGAGGCCAGGGCACCATGTTTGTGCCAGCAACACATTGGAAGCAAAAGGGCAAGATTGCCCTGAGTAGGGAGAGAATGGGAGGAAGGGGACACTCGCTCTGAGTGACAGAGAGACCTCAAGAGGGTAAAGGGATAACCCCGACCACAGTGTCCTGTCCCACACAGCCCCAAACTTCCAGACCTCAAGGGGCCCCTGATACTGGCCCCTCCTCCACACCGCCTGTCCCTGTCAGGGCCAGCAGACCACAGTGTCAACTCCGAGAGGCAGGTCAGCCCTGAAAACCAGAGGCTAAACGTTTCCACTAGCCTGGCAGGATGGGGGCTTAAGCAGAAATTAAATAAATTTATACAAAACTCGAATTCCAACATACTCGAGTCTGGAGCTGTGTCTTATACACCTGCCAAGTCCACTTATTTTAAAGAGCGATCATGTGACACAGTCACGTTGACTCATATTTCAGGAACATCGCCAGTGGGGAAAGGCAGACACAAATACAAGACTACAGGTCCCTGTTCCCTCTGAAGTGACAGCCAGCCTCACCGTGGGAGGATATTTACCACCCCCAATTTTACAGGTGAATAAAGTGAGGCGCAGGGGCTGTTTATTCAGTGAAACCAGCTCCCAAAGCCATGATGGGTAGAACTTTCTGGGAGAAGCCCTCGCTGGGCAGGAAGTGAGATGACCTCTGAGCTGAGTGCCATGGTCTGGCATGCTGTTTGTTCGCTGCTTGACTCTGGGCAGGTGGTGCCCCGCTCTGCTGGTGTCCCTGGTACAATATGAGGGCTGGGGGCAGTCATGAGGTGCGATGCCATGGACGACACACTGGGCTCCTCACTCCTGGGGTTTCCAGGAAGTGGAGCTAAAGGATCAGGCAGGGCAGGAGGCCAGAGATGGCTCCAAGAGGGACTTGCCATTCTGTGTCTTCATACATGGCCCCAGCACTCTGACTGATGCTCACGTGCTTTAACTCCGCCCCTTCTCCCAGCACCCAGCTGCACACTTGGAACTCGAGCTCGCAAAATCTCTCCATGCTCTCTGCACTGAGTAAGGAGAGACGGGCGGAGGAGACCCCACTTTTGCTGCAAGTGGCTCCCATCGGGCCAGGGCCCCTGTGGCTGAGGGAAGACATAGGCGCCAGACACAGAGGACTCACGGTGGCTGCTGTCAAGGCCTGTGCAACTCACTCCTGTGGCTTGCCTACTGCACGCCGGGCACCGGGCACAGTGGATCTCATTTAATCCTCCCTCAGCCGAGGCTGGAACTGTTTTCACCTCCATTTCATTGACGGAGGAATTGAAACAGAGAGGTTGAGTAACTTGCCCAAGGTCACATAGCTAGGAGAGGCTAAAGCATGACTCAATGTGACACTGCCGCTTTAAAACATAAATTGTTTCAAAGATGATACATTTTTTTTTTTTTAATTTGAAAAGTAGTAAGTTCACATGGGTCCAAAAAAAGAAAAAAGGCAATGAACAAATCTGTGTCCCCTCCAGTGCCTGTGTCCCCCAGGCACTAAGTTTTACCCCACTTCCTCAGGTAACGTTCAGTCATTCCGTGAGTAGCCACAGCTTCTCTATGCAAATATAAGCTCAGACAAGTATATATTCTTATCCCAAGAGGTATACACTGTTTGAAACTTGCTTTTCTCACCTTATTATAGCTGCATATACAGTATCCCATTATATGGGTTACGCCAGTTTCTCTAATCTGCCCCCTTTCTGATGGGGGTTTAGGTTGTTTTCAGTCTCTCTCTGTTACAAACAGTGTTGCAAAGGATAACCTTGTACTTAAATCATGTCCCACGAGTCCCAGTTTATCTGTGGGATTATTGTTGGGCAGTGGCCCAGCTGGGCCAGAGCGTTTCTGCATTTGTAACTTGGACAGATATTGCCAAGAGAGACCAGGTTCCAAACAGGGCACAGCCCAAATTCCAAAGCCCTGGGGATGCAGGTGAAGGCAGAGACCTACGTCCAAGGAGCGAGCCTGGGAGAAAGGGGCAGGGCAGGGGGAGACCGGGGCAGAAGGCAGGGGCCAGACAGCGGCAAGAGCACCACCTCCTCTGACTGTCGCCTCCAGTCCAGTCCCCACCTGCTTCCTCTAAATCTTCCAGGGATGACTTAACCCTCGTGGCAGCTCACTGCCTTAGACACACACACGGGGAGACAGCACAGAGCCTCGACAGGTGAGGAGGACAGCGAGGGACAACACCAAGATGTGCTGAAAGACGGCAAACCGCGGAAGGTAAGCTTCCGCCACCCCGCCCACCCGCCACGGATGGCCACTGTGCAGCAGGGTGAGGTAGCATTTATGAGACTTTCCCCGAAAAGCCAAACCATTAAACTGGGACATCGAGGTGCCCGCCATGCACTCTGAGCGTTTTCTCATCAGGAGGGCATGCATGGCAGCCCGTCCCTGTGCCAGGGCCCCGTGCAAAGGGTTTCACGTGCATTATCCCAATTAAGCCTCCCAGCTACCCATGAGATCATTTCTATTATTACTACCTTTGTCCTCTGTCCTCCCAAGAGGACACAGGTGAGGTAACTGCCAAGCCCACACTCCAAAGAACCATCAGGGCCACAAATCATGAGGAGGACGTTTGAAGGGGGTGGGTAATGGGGCTAAAAATATTTATTTGGAACAGATTCTCAGGGCAGGTCAAATTCCCATTCAGACCCCCACCTCCTGCTACGACAGTTTGGGGACAGGGAAGGACTGGTGAATGAGGGTCCCATCCCTGCCCTTCTTCTATGATATGCATGGATTTACTATTTGATAAAGGTAACGCATGCTTATGGCAGAAAATTTGGGACATACTGGAAAATGAAATTCAGAAACCACCATCCGAGGAAGCCTCATTTAACATCACGGCACAGCAGCTGCCTGGTCGTTCTCAGCACGTGTCTATATGTTAATATGTTAATTAAAATACAGCACATGTGCAGAAAAGTATATGGATCATAAATGTATAGCTTGATAAATTTTCAGAGTGAAATCTCATGTATAATAAGCATCTAGATCCAGAAACAAAATATGACCATGACTGTGCTTTTTAAACGTAATCAGAATCCTGTGGTGTTGAAGGTTGAATTGTGTCTCCCAAAAAGACATGCTGAAGTCCTAACCCCAGGGATCTGTGCATGTGGCCTTATTAGGAAACAGGGTCTTTGCTGATGAAGTCAAGATGAGGTCATACTGGATTAGGTGGTGCTTGATCCAATGGCTGGGGTCCTTATAAGAAGAGACACAGACACCGGGAAGGTGGCCATGAGGTGACGGAGGCAGATCGGATTGGTGTAGCTGCAAAGCTAGAACAACAAGGCCTGCCGGCAACTTCCAGAAGCCAGAAGAGACAAGCAAGGATACTTCCCTAGCGCCTTCCAGGGGAGCGTGGCCCTGCTGACGCCTTGATTTCAGACTTCTGGCCTCCAGAGTTCTGAGCGAACTAATTTCTGTCATTCTGAGCCACCCTATTTGTGGCAATTTGTCATGGTAGTCTGAGGAAATGAATACTTATGCTGTTTAATACTTTTTATGTTTATGAAAGCCATATGAGTTCACCTCTCACCTGGACACATGGTCCAGCTCCTGGACTGATCTAAGAATGTCACCTCCTGCAGCCTGACCATTGCAGATGTGTCTGACCGCTGAGGACACAGTCATCACCAAAAGCACTTCGGTGGCTCCCCGGTGTCCCTATGGTCTGGCCCCTGCACCTTCCAACCTCCTCTCATACCTTGCTGCTCCCTGTCCAGCCCTGCTATCTCTGCTGCCACAGGGCCTTAGCACATGCTGTGCCAGCTACCACAGATGCCCCTACTCTCCCCCGGGCCTGTGCCCAGCTCATCTTCATCCTTCAGACCGAAGTTCTTCCCTGCCCACCTACGCCACATACCCTTGTAACACCACTGATCTCGTGACCTCTCCTAATGGCATTT
This sequence comes from Pteropus medius, assembly GCF_902729225.1. Classification (NCBI taxonomy): domain Eukaryota; kingdom Metazoa; phylum Chordata; class Mammalia; order Chiroptera; family Pteropodidae; genus Pteropus; species Pteropus medius. Next base: position 13,522,483 of record NW_024349798.1, read on the forward strand.
GGTGGTGGTTGGAGGGGGCGCATCCAGAGAACTGTCTTGAACACACCATCACTGGGCGTCCTGGCTCTGCTTCCCCAGTTCCTAGAGGACACCTCCTCCTTCCTCCACCACTGGCCAGAGGTCCTGAGGCCCCCTCTAAATGCCTCCCTCATCTCGTTCCTCTTACCTCCTCTTGGCCTTGCAACCATGTCCCACAGCCCTCTGCTCTCCACACTCAGTTGAGGGACCTATAAAACATACCCTTTCTGACTAAAAACCCTTTCGTCACTCTCACTGTCATCAGGGTAAATCTCTAACTCCAAATTCCTGAGCCTTCCCCGCAAGGCCATTCTGATCCAGCCTCCAACGAGCACTCACTGCACTGGCTTCACCTCCCTCCGGCCTCAGCCCCCAGTGCCAATTCATCTCAGTCCCCCTGCCCCCCACGGTCTTGCCGCAGTGCCTTCTACTTTTGCAACTTCTGTCCCCTTCGCCTGGCTAAATGCTCACTTCATCCATCCTTTACAACTCCCACCAAGGTGTATCACCTCCCCCAGGGAACCCTCTCCATGCCCCCAGGCTGCATTTTCCCCGAAGCAAGAATGGTGGTTTGTCTGCCGAATCCCAAAAGTGAGCACACAATGAACATTTATGAGATAAATTATATCCCAAAGACAAAGCCTGTGGTAACAAAGAGTCAGATTTCTATTACATATCCAAATTATAGACTCTGCCGGGATCCCATCAGCACCCAAACCTCATCCAAGCTGCCAAGTTAAGCCTCTCTCCTCGTGCCTAGGGCTAGAGTCTTGGACGTTCTGCTCCAGCCTTTACCAGTCGCAGAGAGCATTCTGTCTAAAAGCCCAGGTCCATCTTCAGAGCACCTCTGATGCCCACCTGCTTTACTCTGAACCCACCTCCCATCTCCAAGTGGGTATAGTAGTTCCACTTCTCCAAGATCCAGGCCCACGACACCCCAGAGCCTTAGGAGTTCACTTCTCATCTGCCCCAAGGCTCACCTTACCCAGGCTGCATCCCTGGCCCAGGATGGATTTCTTCCCAGCTAAGGGGCAAGAAACTCACTCCCTTACAGGAAACCCACCCCTCCCACAAGGAATGGCTGCACCTCCCAGGTGAAATAAAGCCCCAACCCTGCGACATCATCATACGCACAGTCACTCGGGTGCCATGAGCACCTGTGGGAGGCAGCAACTGTCCCTTCCTGCTTGACCTTTACCAACTCAGTCCCGCCTCTCTGCTCACTTTTCTCCATCCTGAAGCAGGATCCTGGGGAGTCCACACTCCATCTAAAGGGGCAGTCCTGCTGGGCCCTGGCCCTCCCCTAACAGGCAGGCACGTGGACACAGTGTTCGCCGATCCTCCCGTTTTCAGGAGAAGGCCCGCCACACGCTCTGAGCATTTTCTCATCAGGAGAAGTTATCATACTTCTGCACAAAATGGCCTTACTTGAAAACTGAATCAAAATTTTCAAATCTCTAAGTGGCCAGACAGGAGGCCAGGTCATGGACCGCCAAGCTCGGGACATCAGCAGGTCCACAGCGAGGTCCGTGATGGCTTTGGCTTTCCCAAGCACCACCAGTGGTGACTTGCTTTAAGTCACGTCACCAAAAAGGCCGCTGTGGGGCTCTGTGACCAGCTGGAAATGGAGATGCTTGATGGGCAGCCTGAACATGTGGAGTTTTGTCTAGAAACCCACAGCCTGGGGTGGGGAGACAAAGCCATGACTAAATGTGCCTGGGGTCACAGCCCTAGAAAGGTGGCGAGGGTGGGGTTCTCAGCAGGGGCAGGTGAGAGGCCCACATTGTTGAGAACATGCAGCGCCTGTGGTCTGGATTGATATCCTCACCCTCTGTCTGGGGAAGTGACGCTCCCAAGAGCAGATTATCAGGGACAGTTTCCCAAGCTGAGAGGGAAGGGCCACCTCCCTCCAAACAAGACCAGGCAGCCAGGATAGGGAAAGACTCCAGGGGCAAGTCTGTGCCTGTCATGGGCAGGGCCCCGGCAGAGAGTGAAGCAAATCTCAGCCCACATCTACTCATCCCCTCCCCAGGGAAGGCTCTGCCCAGCAGAGACCGGCCATCATCGGCACTCCATAAATACTTGTTGAATGAATGAATCACTGGCTCGATGAGTAAATGGTTGGATAGACAGATGGATGCATGGATGAATGAATAGATGGATGGATGGGTGGGTGGACAGACGGACAGACAGAAGCATGGACGGAGGGACGGACGGATGGATGGACAGATAGGTGACTAGATGGATAGTTGTCAATCTTTAAGGACAAAAACTCTGCAGGTCTAAGGTACACAGTGGACATGACAGGAGCAGCCCAGTCTTAAGCTCACCCTCACCATCCAGCTGCTGCACCTTTTGCTGGAACACCCTTCGCTTCTTTGCCTGCCCAACTCCCATTTAATCCTTTAGGACTCATCTGGGGCTTCTGCGTCTCTGAGAAGTCCCCTGATGGGCTCCCCTCCCCCAAACTGGCTGGGCCCTCCTCCATTGCCATGCGGACCGCCCTGTATGTATCCAGACGGTCTGTTCACTCCTCATCCCCAGTGGGCTGTGGGCGCCTGGAGGGCAGAGACCACGCTTGGATCCCCTCACCAACTCCAGCGCAGAGCCTGGATTCAGTGGTGCTCAGGAAGCACCACTGAACCAAACTCAGCCCAGGAGGGATGGATTCTGGTCCCCACTTCCCAAGTCAACAGACAATGTGATTCGATCAGAAACACACGTAACCAACTCAACTTTAAAAAACAAAATCAGAGCCACAAAAGACAGGCAGGCTCAGAAATGAAAACACAGAGCTCCAAACTTGTGGTTTGATAGAACAGAAAAGCCCCATATTTATGTAGTGTCTGTCTCATGGTTCACAAAGAGCTGTCACATGAGTCAACTCAGCAAATCCTGTCATCATAGCCACCTTTGCTAAGTGTGAACAGAGGCCCTGAGCTAAAGCAACTTGCCCAGGGTCACACCAAGTGCTAGGACTGGGACCGGGGCCAGGGCTGGGATCCAGTGCAGGGGCCTCACCTGCCTGTCCACTCATCCTCCTTCTGACCACTGGGTGGTTTCTAGCTTAGGGATCTGTTGACAGCTAGGCATGTTCAGGAGGGAAAAGACTGATTTTCCCACACAGAGGAGACAAGAAGGCTCAGAGAGCCCAAGTCACCTTCCTGGCCCCACACAGCTATGAAGGGAAAGTGTGAGGAAGGGAGGGCCTGCTGGAGAGAAAGGCAGGCCTGGAACCTTGAGTGGGGTGAAGATTTCATCCCAAGGGCCCTTCTGTGCCACCTGAACCACCAACGACCCACGGCCAGGCAGGTGGGCCACCTGTGCCAAGTCTAGCTATCTCAGATCCCAAGGTGCTCCATCTTGGGCATAGAAGACAAGCCTCCTTCAGCAGAATTGGTGAGGGACCGTCCTAAATGGCTCATCTGGGAGACACCCACGTGTTAGAGGAACAGTTTTGAACCCAGCTCTGCCACCTGCGAGCTGGGTGAGCCTCCAAATGCATCTCTCTGAAGCCACAGTGACAGGCCTGCCATGAAGTCACATACTCAAGCACCAGCCACGGTGCCCAATAAATGGTAAGTTTTGCCATCCTCACTGCCAGTAGCCTCTTGATGACACCGAAGCACGGCCAGGAGGTGAGCGCCTCAGAGCTCCCACAGGGAAGGATGAACAGCAAAGAACAAGTTTTCTGTGCAGCTCCTACAACTTCTCAGGCAGACAGGGGAGGACTGGGGGTTCCAGGGAGGACTGGAGGTTCTGAGGTGCACACAGGGCTGGGTGGGGGGTCCCCACCACCAGTAGGGTTTTCTTGTGATGAAAACTTTTAAGATCTACTCTCTTTTCAAATATGTGACATAATATAAACTATAGTCACCGTTCTATACATTACATCCTCAGGGTGAGATTTATTTTACAACTAGAAGTTTCTACCTTTTGTACCTTCAAAATTAAGTTTTTAAAATGACATGTATGGTATGATGTCCGCAATTGGCTTTCGAACCCTCCGGCCAAATGGGGAAAAAAGCAGGAGAGGGAGCTCACAGGAAGTGATAAAAAAAAAAAAAAAGATTGTGAAACGTTTGCGGATGACGACATCAAAGCTGGAATCACTGTCTGGTCCTCTCGACTTCTATGTGTTTCTGAAATTTTCCATAATGAAGATGTTAAACCAGAAATGCTGATATGCATGGGTGGATTCACGGGCTCCCAGACACCCAGAGCGCTGACTCATGGCTCACTATCGGCCCAGGAATTCTCCCAAACAGCTGGACGTGTATATATGTGCACTAAAGAAAACAGATAATGCTTAACCACCACTGTGGAATCCAGCCATGCCAGGTCACACGTTCGTCAAGCCATCTGCAGGGTGGGGCTGAAAGGGGTTCAGGGCTGTCTGAACTCTCAGAGAGAACTCTCTGGAAATTAGATGGGGGAGATAGGTGACTGAGATAGCTCCCAGTGGGAGAAGGTGTTGGGAGGGGAAGATGCCCCAGAAGAGGTGGGACATACGGCAGTTTCCCCAGGTGGCCCCTGGGTCTGGAAGCTGGGGAGGAGCTGGCTCCTAGGCAAGGTGGGGCTCGGTGGGTGGGGTCATGTCATTGTTGGGTAGAGAGGTAGCCCCTCAGTATTCCTTAGGGAGATGGTTAGTGCCAGTCTACCTCGCCTGATCCCCCCAATGGCAAAATTACTTCAAGAGATTTTTCAGTGATGGCTTGACCTTGGGAAAAGTCACGTCTTGCTCTGAACCTCAGTTTCCCCACCTAGAAAATGGATCCAATGACAACATGTATCTCACAGGGTTGCTAGGAAGGTCAAGTGAGGTGGCCACAGCCTTGTGCAGACTCAGTGCCTATTAAATCCTTCAATATATAGCACTGTTACCACATCCATTTGCCAGAAGAGAAACTAAGGCATAAAGAAGTTGAGAAACTTGCCCAAGGTCACAGAGGCATTAGGTAGAAGAGCTGGGATGCAAACCTGCAGGTAAAGCAATGAGTTTAAGGTCCTCAGTAAAAGTTAGGATGATGATGATTTTAAGCTATAAAGCACGTTCATAGCTGAAGCGCTTGTTGGGAGGGAAATACCAGATAGAAGATGACTCTCTGGTCCCACTTAAGGACTTGCCAATTACTTGGCCCTGGCTAGGAAGTTTGGGGACTCGAAGGGCTGGCTAGCCCAGGACGCAAACACCAGCCCGGGCCAAAGACTAGTGTTCCCATCAGACAGGACCGGTCAGTTTTGAAAGCTGGGGTAGAGGGAGCAGGGGAGCCATTCCCTGGCCCAGCTTGCTGCAATGCCTAGCCCTCTCAATGTCACATGTCACAGAGGAGCAAGGAGATTCACAGTGGAGGGGACTCCTGGCTGCTGAGCTTGGAAGCGGTGCCCCCTCACACTTCACTGCATGACTGAGCCTCAGTTTCCCCCTCTGTACTCTGGGCGAGCCAGGCCTACCACCCAGGTGGCTTTGAAGCTTGACCAGTGCAGGCGACATTCCACAGCCATCCATGATGGTCTTTCCTTCCTGCAGTGCTTCCTCCTCACCAAGGAAAGGCCACACCCCACAAGAACAAAAGGGCCTTGAAGGAGGGAGATGAGCATCTAGAAGGAACTAGAAGTGACTTCTCCAGCCCTGAGGCCTGTGGGGACAGGAACTCTGGGCTCAGGGTGAGACCCGTGCGTGGTGCTCAGCTCTGCTCAGCTCCCTCCAGAGGTGCTGGGCAGGCCAGACTGGAATCCACAGCCTGGGCCCCATGGCCTCCTTGCACAAAGCCTCCAGGAGCTTTCGTTACTACAGACGCTGGCAGTGCAGGGTGCTGAGTCACCGAGAACCTCGGTCAGTGGTTCATGACTAAGGGAAGCGGGGTGCGTGCAGGTGTGGGGCAAACACAAGAAGAGCAAAGCCCCGGGGACCATACGGAGGCCTCCGTGTCACCCGCGTGTTCAGGAATGAAGGCTCCCTTGTCAGGGAAGCCCCAGCGTCGGATGGAAAACCTTCGATTACTGCTGATGACAACCTTCCGGTCGGCCTAGTTAATGGAGAATGTGATCCACACAAGAAGAGGCTCCTTGTGGGATGAAAGGTCAGCCGAATGGCATGATGAGGCAGGGGACAGAGACAGCTTGGGAAAAGGAGACGAACCCTCGGAGTGTCATCGCAAGAAACCCATCAAGACCAGTCTGGGCCAGAGGCTGGCATGCGCCACCCCTCCATCCCCACCCACTGCCTGTGGTCAAGACTTGTTGGCACCTGGGGGTGGGGCGACCGCGTGCTCAGGGCTCCTGGCACACCTGTCCCTTCCAAGCCCTGAATGTAGCCTCAATGGTCCACCCTAGCGTGTTGCCCCCAACAGGAACCATAAATTGACACGTACTCAGGAGCAGGGTTAGGGACCAAGGGGTGATGGAGGCTGGAGAGACAATAGGGAGTGGTGGAGACTGGACCACAGGAGCTCACGGCAGCTGTTCACTCTGCTCCAATCAGTGCTTGTCATGTGGGAACGTGGGTCCAGACCTGTCAGAGTCTTCCATTGTTCAAGCAAGTCAGAAATCTGGATTATTTTTTCATCCTCATTTCTAAACGCTGTCATCTCAATCCCCTCCCCAGCTCCCTGCCAAAAAATAGAAATATATGTGCTGTGGAAGCCACACAAAGTCTGTCTGTAGCTGGCTCTGCCTTTCAGCCTCAGATGAAGTGGACCTCTGGTGGCCTGGCCTCTGGCCACCTCCCCAGGTCCCTCTCCCCTTTCTCCTACCCTCAAGGAATCCTGAAGTAGCAGCAGCATCCTGGACACAGCCAGTGTTTTCCAGCTTACTCTGCCACCCCTCACCTTGGGAGCCTAGCCTCACGCGAAAGTACCATGAGCTCCTGGAGTGAGGGGACTCAGTTAGTTCCCTGGGGCACGCAGAAGGCCTCTACTGAAAGCATGTAGCACATGGGACTGAATTATCTCCCTTCCTCCATACTAAGCCACTGTTGATATGATAACAGCTTCTAGGGAGACTGTGTGTGTGCACACGTGTGCATGTATAATCACACACACACACACACACACACACACACGCGCGCGCGCGCGCGTTGAAATCCCAAATCATCTCCAAGGCCTACAGGTCTGGTGTGATGTGGGCCCCCGGCAACCTCTCTGAATTGTATCCCCTCCCTCATTTCATTCTGCAACAGCCCCACCCACCTCCTGGTGTGTCAGCTCCTGGATATGTCAGGCTCGAGACTTTTGCTTGTACCATTCCCTCTGCTTGAAAGGCTGTCCCAGGTCTTACCAGAGCTTGATGAGGGGGTGTGTAGGGGGAAGCACACATCTCTCAGCAGTCCCCAACCTTATTCCTTTATAAAGTGACACCTTCACTGGCCTCAAGCCACCCAATCAGGCCGACATCACATTTCACCCCTCAGGGCCTTTGCCCAAGCCATTCCCTCAGCTAGAGGTGTCTGCTTCCACTTTGTCCCAAGACCAAATCCTTTTCGGACATTTCTTCCCTACCCCACCACCCAGTAAAATTAACCCCTTTGGATCCTGTATGAATTCTCCCTTTCAGGGCTCAGTTCCAAAAGCACCTCTTCGGAGAAGCCTTCCCTCCAAACACTCCAGGGCAGCTCACCCCAAGGCCTCTCCCCAGTTACTGTGCATCCCTTTGCATTATTGTTTACTTCTCGACCTTGTGGCTCCCTGACATCATCTTGTTAATATATCCTTTCTCTCCATCTGCCCCAACGGATGTGAGCTCCACAGGACCAGGGGCTTCATCTACCCGCCTCCCCCCCGCCATATCGCCTGGGCCCCACGAGCACCTGGCCATCAGTGGACCCCAACAAATGCATGTTATGCCAATGCCCATTAAATAGGTTTGCTATTTGAAAGACATTCAGATTTTGGAAATTATTCACACTTGAGAAAAAAATACGTCTTAGAGGTAAGACAATAACGCATCTGAAATATGTGCCTCCTCGGTGCCCCTGTACCGGGCGGGGACTTGCCTGCGGTGTTTTTCTCTGGGTGCACTGTGCCCGGCACCAGGCCTGGCCAGGAGGCATCTCAACGGCTCTACACTGTGCTCCCAGTTCCCAGGGCATTCCCTCTGCGGAGGCTGAAGTATCTACCCCAGAGCCAGCTGCCTGGGTCCCCAGTCCAGCTCTGTGGGCCTGGCAGACACTTCCTCATTTAACACTTGTAACAGACTCGGGCGGCAGGCAGCATTACCCTCGTTTTTCATCTGAGGGACCTGAGGCTCATTAGGCTAAAAATCTCACACTCAAAGTCAGGCAGCTTCAGAGGGCAGAGCCAGGACCCCATTCCTCAGCTTCGGTAGCAGCAAAGGCTCAGGACCCAGCCCCCTGATCTGCATAGCAGAGGAGAAGAGGAGGAGAAAAGAACCAGCTGGAAGCCTGAGCCCTCACTCTACAGCCCTAGCCCAGGGAGCAGCTTCCGGCAAGGCCCGGCAAGGGTAGCCCCAGAGGCTGGCCTGGCTGTGGCAATATTATAATCCACCCGCACAGGCAGTGGACCAGCTGGGTTTGGCAAGTGGACAGCCAGCCTCTAGGGGACATGAACTTTTCCCCAGACCAAGGGACAAGCTACCCTTCTGGCTGGTCTCCAAAAGCATGAAGCAGTAAAAGAGACTCAGTCTTTTCTTCTTTAGAGCCCAGATGATGATGTTTCTTAGAGACAAAGAGACTGAGATATTTTCTGCAGACACCAGCAATCTTGTGACTTGGGCTGGGAGCAAGGAGATACATGTTGCCTGTCTCTGAGTTAACCCCAACCTTACTCCACCTGTAACCCCAACCTTACCCCACCTGTAAAGCTACAACAGCTTGATGGGCTTTCACCTGCCAGATTGGGCTGACATCACAGGCTCCTTCCTACCCCACGGCCTTTGCACAGGCTTCTCCCTCTGTCTGGAACATCTTCTCTGCTTTGTCCCAAGACCAACTCCTTTGCAGGCATTCCCCACTAAAACTTTCCCTGACCCCTTTCTACCCGCTTTCCCCTAGGAGAACTAGTCCCTATGTACCCAGTGTCAATTCTCTCTCTAAAAGTGTACCCCATTCAGCAGTGCATACGTCTGCACCCTTGGCCATGCTCCTGACAGTTGGCAGGAGTCGAGGGCATGTTTGTTATCAAGAAGACACTCCCATGATGGAAGGACAGCACACTGCACAGCACTGAGGGGACAGCATGCCAGGTTTTCACCTGTCCCAGAGAGCCGCCCTTGGCCCACACCGAACCCACAGGATGGGCCCCAGGGAGTCCCCTCCTCCCTCCAAGCTGGGGGGACCCATCCTCTAGAAAGAGGCACCTCTGACCCTCAGAGTGAAGCACTGATAAGGGTGATCCCATCTTTCTGGCCAAGCTGACCCTCTTTTAAGATAGTGCTTGACCCCAGGGGTTTCTCTCCCATTTCTCCATCTCCTAGACACCATATTCCATCGCTGGGCTTGGCACAGGCAGAGCAAGAAAGGGGCTGAGGGTGGGTGGAAATGCCATCCTGCCTCCGGGTCTCTGCACACATCCAGAGCCTGATGCCCGTTGTCTACAGATGCTCCCGAAATGGGTACGAAGAAAAGAGGAAGGAAGACCAGTGTGCTGGGTGTCTAGAGGCTGGACTTGACCAGAACACCAACAGAGAAACACCAAAAATATACCCTTATCTGGCATTTACTGTATGTCAGGCCCTGCTAGAGTGTCTTTCTATGTTATCTTATTTGATCTACACAAGGCCTCTAAGAAACCTGGCAAAGAGGTGGTAGGGCTGTGACCCCAGACCTTGGCAGTCCAACCTTTAAGCTACTTCCGATGCACCAGGTGGCCAGGGGCCGTCTGTAAAATGGAGAATGGCTTGCACTTCCTCACCCCCTGGAGTCCTGCCAAGAGGACAGGCCAAGGCCCACGAGAGCAGTGCGGGGACCAGAGCGGAGTTGATGCAGCTGTGAGGGGTTCCCCAGGTGTCAGCAGAGGGAGTCTGCTCCATGGAGACCCGACCCAGGGTTGGGGAGCCCCAGGGCCCTGACCCACACGAGAGCCACAGGAGCTGCTGGCCAGGCTGGATGGGTGTGGCTGAGTGGTGGGCACTGGGCCCTGCTCACGGTCACCCTGACCTCTGAGGCAGGCCAGCTGGGAGTCACTCTTTCCAACCCCATCAGCAGAGCGTGGCTGCAGCCACAGAGGGAAATGCAGGGTGGAGGAGACTGTGGGCCGTGGCTTCCAGCTGCTTCCCCCAAGGCCCCATTTGCCAAACTTCATCACAGGCTCCCCAGCCTCTTGACTTCTGCTGTACCCATGTATATTAAATCCACTACCATCTACCTAATACCCTTCATAATAGGGCCGCTCCAAAAAAAATGTATTATTCATTTGAAATTAAAATATTCTATCGCTATGTGGTGAAGTTATAGTCCGAGGGGCTACTTATAGTCCTCGTCCCCCATGGCTTTATGATAAATAAATAACTGTAAAACTAAAACATGGCTCACCCATGTACCACCTAAAACCATCACACATTTCACCACTACAAGAGCCACATTCTGTCTAGCTTCAGAGAACAGGGTCTCGGTCACTCCCTCAACTCCCAGACCTGAGAGGCCCCATTCCCAGGCTTTCAAAAAGGGGGGTTTCCAGTACATTCCTTTGACCCTGAGTGCAGCAGGCATGAGATGTGGGGTCATAATGCTGAGCGATCCCACATCCTCCCGAGGAAGAGACCTTGGAACCAAGTCCGGCTGGCATGGGCTGTTGAGTAGAAGTGGGAAGGGTGGTCCCACCTGGATGAGAAGCCAGGAGCCCCGCAGCTGAGCCTCACCCTTGTTTCTAAGTCTCAGTGTGACCATGGGCTGGTCATTTTCCTAGTCTAGGCTACCACCGCTAGCAGGAATAACCCTCCCAAAGGGGATTTTGCTTCCCGATAGCCCCCAGGAGGGCTGCTGGCTCATCTTGGGCCCTCAATAAGGTACAACAATGCCTAGCAATGCCCTCCCCATTCCTAGACAAAAGTGGTAGGTGTTTGTACTCTTAGTTGATGAGTGTGAACAGCACCATTCCAGCCAGGCCTAGAATGCACACACTCTGTCCTTCCCACTAGATTCTCTTCCTTTTAGGAATGGAAGAGTCTTGACAGCAAGCCCTATGTTGGCGGGGGGCGGCGTGCAACCCCACCGTTAGTCCCGTCTGGCAAGGAGCGGGTGCGGGCTACCCTGGGTTGGGTGAGAAATCCTCGTCAGTGACAAGCTGGGATGGTGAGAGGCCCGGGCCGCAGAGGAACAGGGAGCCTGAGCAAGCAGCCCTGGCTGGCCTTGTTCTAATAAAATCTAACACACGTGCACCATACCGACTCACCAACGGGGACGGCTGAGCAAAGAGCTGACGCGCCAGGCCTCCCCTGCTGGCCCTGAGCCCAGCCTGGCGCCAACCCCAGCTACCTAGGATAAAGGTGGAGCCCACACATCTGAGACCCTGTGCTCATCCTTCTGAATCCTTGAACCCGGAGCCACCATGGGAAGAAGAATTGCTGGCTTTTCCACTCTAGGCCAGGCCCGATGAGCAGCTGGGGACACTCATGGACACTCATGGGGTGGATGTGGTACACCCGTGTCAAGGATCCAAGGATCAGCCAGGGGAGACAGACAGACCAGTGCTGGGACCCGGGCCACACATGGGGCTGCAGATATCCAGAAATCTCTTGCCCCACCTGGAGGAGGTGATGGAGGTGATGCTCAGGTGAGTCTCAAGGAAGAAAAACACCCAGAACTGCCTTCTCAGTGATCTCTCAGCCAGCCGGACTCCCTAATTCTCTCAACTGCAGTCAGCGCTGGCAGTGAGATCATGTCCCATTTTGCAGAGGAGGAAACTGAGGTGCAGAGTGTGAACGGTGTCACCCACCAGGGACGTAGAGGGGATGTGAACCTGGGGCTTCTGACTCCGTCACTTTGGGAAAGGACCGTGTCTTCTGCTTGGGGACCTTCTCATTGCCGCTCTCAGCCAACCTACATCAGGCACCGAAGCAAAGCTAGGCCTTCTGCTCAAGCCCTGGAGAGCACCTTTAGTTGGGGGGCTTTCTCCAGCAAAAAGCCGTATGTTCACAGGACCCAGGCCCAGAGCGGGAAGGGTGGCCCACAGTGCTCAGGGGACAGACGCATCCCCTCCTCCCTGAGTCTGCGCTGGGTAAACAAAACAGGTTCTGGTTGCCTCCGGGCCACCCTGGGAACTTTAAAGCAGCAGCTCTAAATGCCTAGGGGCGGGGGAGGGGGAAGGGGGTAGGAGGAAGATGGATGAAAGGATGCTGATGGCTCCCTGCCTGTGGTTCCCTAGTGGGGCATGAACCCCAAAGGCCACATTGAGGCCGTTCGGTGACAGCAAGGGTCAAGGCCAGGCTTGGAGGCTCTAAGGTGGACAAGGCCAGGGGCCAGAGGCGAGGATCTCCCCCTCCCAGGCGGGTGTCAGAGGACAGGCCCATCCCCCTCCACTCTGACTGTAACCCCACGTCAGCTGGAGCCTGGAGGCACCCAGGAGCCCGGAGGTTTTCCTCCCAGCCCTCTCCAGCAGAGCCAGCATGGGACTCAACCAGCCAGAAAGAGCTGGCTCAGCGGTCCAGGCAGAGGTCCACTGTGGGGTCTCATCATCCTCCCCCTTGGGCCGGCACTGACACAAGAGACATGCATGTCCCTCTGGGACTTGTATCCAGAATCTATAAAGAGCTCTTACAACTGAATAAGAAAATAATCCAGTGAAAAATGAGCAGAATAACTGGATAGATGTTTCTCAAGAAAAGATATACAAGTGGCCAAAAAGCGCGCGCAGACACGCGCGCGCGCGCGCACGCACGCACACACACACACACACACACAAACTCAGCATCATCTGCCACTAGGAAAATGCAAATCAAAGCTACAATGAGAAGCCCCTTCACAACCCACTCAGATGGCTTGAATCAGAAAGACAAACAATACAAATGTTGGGGAGGCTGTGGGAACTGGAACCTTCATGTAAAATAGAGCAGCTACTCTGGAAAACAGTTTGACAGTTCGTCAAAAAATGAAGCAGACAGTAGCCATGTGATTCAGCAATTCCATGCCTAGGTACATACCCAAGAGAAATGAAAACATACATCTACACAAAATGTGTACACAAATGTTCACTACAGAATTATGCATAAAGCTAAAAAGCAGAAATAACCCCAATGTCCATCAACAGATCAACAGATAAACAAAATGTGGTATATCCATGTAATGGAATATTATTCAGTCATAAAGAAGGATGAAGTGCCAACACATGCTATGACATGGATGAAGCTTGAAAACATTATACTAAATGAAAGAAGCCAGACATACAATGTCACTTATCCCATGATTTCATTGATGACAATGCAAATAGGGAAACGTATGAGCCTAAAAGTAGATTACTGGTTGTCTAGGGCTGTAGGGAGGGAGAGAAGAGTTAGGAGGGTGATAGCTAACGAGTATTAGGTTTCTTTTTGAGATGTTGAAATGTTCTAAAATTGATTGTAGCGGTGATTGTATACATTTACGAATATATTAAAAGCCACTGAATTGTACATTAAATCAGGGGTCCCCAATCTCTGGGCCATGGACCAGTACCAGTCCACAGCCTGTTAGAAACCAGGCCACACAGGAGGTGAGCAGTGGGCAACTGAACGAAGCTTCATCTGTATTTGCAGCCCTCCCCAGCGCTGGCATCACCGCCTCAGCTCCACCTCAGATCATCAGGCATTAGATGCTCATAGGAGAACTGGTTCCTGGTGCCAGAAAGGTTGGGGACCGCTGCATTAAATGGCTAAAATACATGGTATATGAATTATATCTGAATAGAACTGTTTAAAGAAAAAAAAAATCCTGGAGTTTGGACACTGAAGTACCTTCAGGGCCGCTGAGTCTAACTCTGTCCCTAGAGATGGCCAAACTGAGGCCAGGAGAGGAAGAAATGTGACCAGGGTCACTCAGGGCTTCCAGTCCCCACCTCAGATTTCCTGTTGCCTGTTGGTGAAGTATAAGATGTGCTTACCCTAGGCATGGGGTGCCGGGGAGACAGGAGTGAGGCGTCTCTTGGTTGATTGACTGGCAAGCTCTCTGCAGACCTGCTAGCCCCCACCCCGATCCTTCAAGCAGCCCAGGGTCCTTTGTCTCTACCAATGTGAAGGAGCAGGACATCCCAGTGACTGTGACAGAAGGTAGGCTATGTCCCGGGCATGGGCCAATAATCCCCTCATTTTACAGAGGATGAAAGAGACTCGATGGGGTGAAGGAACTTGCCTGGCCAAGCGAGGTCACAGAGCAGGCAGGGCACAGCCCCAAGTGCAACTGGGTTTGTGTGAGCCCAGACCCCGAGGCGGGAGGATGCCCTGCTCCCAGGCTGGGTGAAGGGAAACGCTGACTCAGCCTCCCCATCAGCAAGGCCGCCCACCACGGGCTGCTGGGGGGAAGGGACTTTTCTGCTGAGCTGGCATGTTGACAAGCCAGTGGTGAGACCATGAGTCACAGGGGCCCCAAATCTAGGCAGAGCCCGGCAGCCCTCTCTGCCCCGTTCCGGACCCACTGTGGTCTCACAATAGATGATTCTGGGACCTGGGAGCCCACCAGCTCAGAGGCCTGAGGCCAGTCTTGTCCTGCACTTATGCTCCTCAAGGGTCCTAGGTGGGTGCCCAGGCTCAATTCCCAGCCCCACCCACTGAACCTCCAGGCCTTTAGAAGGATTCACAGGAGAGGTGCTCTGGGGTTGGAAGGCTCCTCCCACAGGCTCCCCCAGCAGCTCCAGGGCCTGGAGTTACGCCCCACTCCACTGGGTGACCCCCTGAACCCATCCCATGACAGTCAAGGCTTTGGCCAAGGAGTGAGAAGCAGGTATGAGCTTGAAGGCAAAGCTTCCCCCTCCCCCTGCCAGAGGGTGCATCCTTTCAACTGGGCTTAGATCTTTCTGGAGGTACACAGAGGCCCTGGGGTGGAGGATGTGGGGAGACGACTTTAGGCCACAGGGTAGAGATACTGTCTAACGCATCCCAGAGGCAGCAGAGGAGCAGGAGGGGAGGGAGAGGCCCCCGGACATACCAGAGTTGTCCTTGGCTCTGAATCTAAGATCCCAGAAGGACTCTGGAGAAATGGTGTGGGTGTAGGGGACACCTCTCAGATAGGCCTTCGCTGACCCTCTAAGCAGCTACTCCAGCCCTGGATCCATCTCACTAAACCAGATCCACCAGGCCACTCTGCTGCTCGAAAACCTTCAGTGGCTCCCTAGCACCTAGCACTGGGGAAACTCCCTCACCCCCACACCTGTCTCAGTCTTAGGGACTTGACCCATATCTTTGGATGCCTCCTTGTTTTGCTGCATGCTATTCCCAGCTGCCTTTTCCCCTTCTCCACCCAGAAAATTCTAGTAGACTTTCAAAACTCAGCCCCAACCCTGTAGCAGTCATCCCTGGGTCAGCCTTGGGTAACTGACTTTTAATCTTTGTTTCTTCGGCCTAGAAAATGGTGCCTGGACAGGAGCTGGGTGAGCACGCCATCCAAATGGCTGGGTCACATGATTTCATTTGAATCAGACCCTCATTAAATGGGTAGAGCAGCCTGATTCTATAGTCCAGGGAGGGATTTACAGATTATATGACAGAGTGAGCAAGAACTGAACAATATGAGTCTACAGATTGATGGACTGCAACAGAGTCCAGAAAGAAATCCAAGTTCTTAGAAGAATTTAGTCCGAAGTAAAGGTGGCCTCCTGAAACAGCCAGCAAAGGATGGGCTGTCTCCAATGGTGACGAGTTTGGAAAATGAACAAAGTGAGATTCCCTCTTTACCCAGAAACAATTGCCAAGGGTCAAATAAATACTTAAACATAAGGAGACACGTCTTAAAAGCTTAAAGAAAATGGACACGCCAGGGCACGAAGCCATTCAAGGAAATGAATAAAATGGGCCACGCACAAATTTTACACTCCTGCATTTTTTAAAAAGGCCATGTACAGAAAGGCAAAGGACAAAGTCTGAAAAAAATGTTTACGACATTTGATAAAATATTATTTCTCATAATTTTAACTGAAAAATTATTGAACAGTATATATAGTACATACATTACTTTTTGTCTTAGACAAGAAATAGGAATATCTATGTCTACCTATAATGTTTATTATTGCAAAAAGAAAACAGGAAAATGAACAGAAACTAATGAAAATAGTCGCTCAAAAGGAACTGGTTGAGATTGGGATAGAAGGGGAAGGGATGCAAGTGATCTTCTAAATTTTATTTTGTTCATAGATTGTTTTATATTCAAGAAATGAAAGGAGAAAAGAAAGTCAACCCCAGGAGTGAATACAAAACAAGAACAAGTGAACCTAATGGTATATCAAATTGATAACATAACCACACTGAGAAAAGTATTTCTCATAACTTTTGAGTACAGTGATACGACTGCATCTCCTCGGA
This sequence comes from Pteropus medius, assembly GCF_902729225.1. Taxonomy (NCBI): domain Eukaryota; kingdom Metazoa; phylum Chordata; class Mammalia; order Chiroptera; family Pteropodidae; genus Pteropus; species Pteropus medius. The sequence continues at coordinate 13,538,941 of NW_024349798.1, forward strand.
GTGATACATTCTAAGGACGAAAAGAAATCTTAAATAGCACCCAGTAGAATTCTTCACTGAGGTGAATTTACAAAACATAAAATAAACCATTTTTGGGGGTGGGAAGGGTAAAATATGTGGTAACAGAAAGAAATCCAACTATGGGTGGTGAACTTACAATGCTGCACGCACACACACACACACACACACACACATATACACACTGTACAGGCATCTCTACCATCTAGTTCTAAAATTGTTTCATTACCCCAAAATAAAACCCCATAATCATTAAGCAGTCACTCCCCACTCCCCTCTTCCCCCATTCCCTGGTAACCACGAGTCTCACATCCCCTGTAGGTTTATTCTTAGAAGCCATTGCCATTATAATTTTGGAACTATTTCATGTATTTTGTAGGATAAAGCCAAGAATAAATACTAATGTTATTTGGAACCTGGATCTTCAATGTGAGAGAGAAGAAGTTCAAGTATAACACTAAAGTAAAGATGAGCAGATACTTGAACACCCATGTTCATTCACAGCGGCATTACTCCCAACCCCCAAAGGTGGAAACAACCCATCTCTGACAGATGAATGGATAAACCTAATGTGGTATGAACATGCAATGGAATATTATTCTTTTTTTAAAAGAAAATTCTGACGTATGCTACACCTGGATGAATCTCTACAACATTATGCTAATTTTAAGAAACCAGTTATGAAAGGACAAAGATGATATGATCTCATTTACACAAGGTACATAGAATAGTCAAATTCATAGAATGTAGAATAGTGGTTACGAGGGGCTTGGCAGAGACGGTCATGAGAAGTGATTGTTTAATGGGTACAGAGTTTCAGTTTGAGATGGTTGTAAAACAATGCTACAGAATTTGTATGTTTAAAAATGGTTAAGATGGTAAATTTTATGGTTTTATATATGCGTGTGTGAATATATATGTATGTGTGTATGTGTGTGTGTATAAATATAATCTTACCACAATAAAAAAAGATAGGAAAACACTCTTGATACGTGAAATCTGAACTGGAAATATCAAGATGTATACATGTATAGATTTATCAATATGCATACATAATTTTTATAAATGCATGTCCTGTCTGTGTCCACTGTACTGGCCAAGAACTAGTGACACCCCATAGCAGTGACCACACCTGTTACTCAGGTCTTGGTTACTCAATGCCATTGCCTCTTAACTGAGAAATTTCTCTTGGGAGAAATGGTTAATTCCAGGTGAGCTTAGGATATCTTGTATCCAGAAGTGAGAAAGCTATCAAACACAAAAAGAATCACATCAAAAGGATACAGAAGCCAGCTTGAAGGGACTCCCCTTGGATAAACTGGGAATTTTGAACATCTAAAAGAATAGTGACTGTAATGAACTGTAATATATTCAATAAATAAAAACCCCTGTGCTCATACTAATATCATTGATCCTCATTATTCACTGATTCGGTATTTGCAAATTTGCCTATTTGCTAAAATCGATACTTTCAGTCATTTTCGAAAATGCACAGAGTGGTCAAAAAAAATCTCAGTCAGTCAGTCACCTGACACACAGGTTCCCAGCTGTGGTTGAACAATGCTTTCTGCCTTCTTGGTTTAGCTTATACTCAGAGCCGAAAGAAAAAATCCTTTTTGTGGTCTATTTACTGCCGTGATTTTTGCGTTTTTTGTAAATGGTCCTCAGGCATAGTGCTGAAGTGCTGTGTTGTGTTCCTAGGACGAGAAGGCTGTGATGTGCCTTGTGGAGAATGTGTTAGAAAAGCTTTATTCAGACACGAGTTATAGTGGTGTTGGCCATGAGTTCAATGTTAATGACTCAAAAGCATTATTTAAATGCTTTTTTAAAGTTTCTATTTAAATGTCTTTAAATGTCTTTAAATAGAAACACACATAAAACAAGATTATGAATTGATTAGTTGATGAAAATGCTCACAGGAACCTAACCCTGTATTTCTTCTAGGAGTAAATGATTCTGTGTTTGCGGAGACTCGACAGAACATAACTACAAGTAATGAGAATTGACTGTACTTAAAAAATGAAAGTGGGGGAATACCAGCCAAAAAAATGTAGAAAGAATGATAGCGAAATCACAGTTTCGCAAATGTCACTGCAATAACTGATTTCAGGCAAGGATCACTACTGGCTGTCAAAGCACTGGAAGAAAGGCCATTCGGGGGCAGGATCGCCAGCCCGGGCCAAGACATTACCCACAGGTTACTTCCTGCACAGGGGACAATAGAGTTTACAGTGGAGAAACTGGGAAGGCAACACTTAAATGAATAAGCTCAGCATCACTGAATGCCATAACCTGTGAGTTCCCTAATGTGATGTAACGTAACCTTACCCAGAGGGTAGTGTTTCTAAAAAATGTTGCATCAGAATCTAGTTAAGCCTCTAGGTCTAACTTCCAGGCTATAGGACCTACAGGAGACAGAGAAACATTCAACAACCTCATGAGGAAACAGACACATACAGAATTTGAGATCATCTACGAAAGAAAAGACCTAGATTCTTCTGAAGGTCAATATTATGGGGGAAAAAGAAGGCAGGATGCAGACAGACAAAAAGACTGAAAAGATGTAACCAAATATAAGACGTGACCCATGTGTGATAGGACCCTGGTCTTTAAAAGGCAGCTATAAAATATATTTTTATATAATGGGACAACTGGGAACATCTGCATGTAGACTGGATACTGGATGAGACTGAAATTGTGCCGCTTTTCTTGGGAATAATAATGTAGTCCTCTCCCATACACTTTGCATCTAGACAGGACTGGGTCCAACTCCTGGTCAAAACATGGCAGATATGGTTACTGACATTCGATGCCACGTCCCGTGTAAGGGGTATTGTGTGCATGGTGTCCAGTTGCCCAGGTTTCCATCCTTCTTACTCGCTGTGTGACCACAGGGAATTTACTTAACCTCTCTGTGCCTTATCTGTAACATGGTGACAATAATAGCACCAACCTCATGGGACTATTTGAGGATTAAATAAGATAAGGCCTGTGATGGGCTTGGCTCAGGTAGGCACAAAGCAAGTTCTCGATAATGTCATAGATTTTTAGATGCAGAAAGAGCACTCCATAGGCTGCTTCTGACCAATGACTGAGTGTGGCAGGGCCACTAAGGTCTCTTCCCAAGAGAGAAAGATACCACATGTATTTATATGTATCCCATATCTATGTATCTCCTATGTTTACGCACATATATGTACACACATATATATACACAATCAGTCCTCATTATTTAATAGTGGATTCTGCATTTGTAAAATTGCCTACTCATTAGAATTTATTTACAACCCCCAAACCCATACTCGTGGTGCTTTTGTGGTCATTCACAGACATGTACACAATGGCAAAAAATTTGAGTCACCCCCTGTGCACATTCCCAGCTGAGGCTGAACAAAGACATGCTCTGCCTTCTTCCTTCAGCTCTCACACTGTAAACAGGAATCCTCTTCGTGGTCTTTGCTGAAGTGCTGTCTAGTGTCCCTCAGCACAAGAAGGCTGGGATGTGTCTTACAGAGAAAATATCTGCTAGGTAAACTTCATTCAATGCTGCTGGCTGTGAGTGCGACATTAATGAATTAACGACGTATCTTAAAGTGAACGAGATGTCTTTAAACAGAAACACATAACATTGTATACTGATCAGTTGACAAAAAATGTGACCAGAGGCTCACAGGAACCCAATCCTGTATTTCCCCTAAGAGCAACGGTTCAGGATTTGCTAAATCAGTGTTTGCAGTAACTTTATAAAATATAACTACCAGAAATAACAAGGACCAGCTGTGCGTGTGTCTACCATCCCTACCTACAGAGAGAAAACAGGCTCTGAAAGTTCAGTCCCTTCCCAAGGTCACAAGGCGAGCTGTCCTCAGACAGATTTGAATGTGGGTCTATGGATGCCAATTCTGCAGCCCCTCCCCCAGAGTGCAGGCATCTGGAACCTTTGTGGGGGGAGGATCCTCTTGACTGCTCAACCATGCTGCCGTCTCCTCCAGAAACACCTGCAAGGCCTGACAGCTGAACAGTGGGGATGGGGGCTGAGGGGCAGGAGGCTGTACCAGAAAAAGCTGTTGCCTGCAGAAGCAGGTGCCATCAAAGGCAGATTCACGGGTTGCCAGTCCCATGTCACTGACTCACGGAAGGCAGCCTAGGGTTGAGGGAGGCCCAGAGAGGCCCCATCTGAACCCCATCTTGCACTAGCTGGCTGTGACCTCAAGCCAGCCCCTCAACGCTCCAAATCTCTGTTATCTGGTCTATAAAATTGGAACTGACTCCACCTCTCTGAAGGGCTGGAGGCACCCTTGGGGCAGTGCGCCGCAAATTTTAGAGGCCAAGCTGCACGGTGATTCGTGTGCACCTCTGAGCAAGCTCAGGGAGAAGCGTGGGCCTGATTCCCTTCCTTTTCACAGATGAGGAAGCTGAGGATCAGCCCTGTGGGCCCACAAGGCACCAGGCTGGGGTTCCGGGTCAGAGCCCCTCACCTCTGTCCTGCTGGACTCTTGTTGTGTGAATACAGCATGCGAGGGTACTGGGGGTGCCAAAGAGCCCTTGAGGGACAGAGAAGACCAGAGGGAGCCCTAGTCTGTTATGACCCTCCCCCTTTGTTTTTGCCAGTTTCTAACTAAAAAAAAAATAGATAGGGCTGGACACGGCCCTCAGGGTGTCTGTTCTGCAAATGCTCTTCCATCCCCTACTATGTCCCAAGCCACACACACTAGGCTGGACGCAGAGTGATATATGGAAGCTGCTGCCTCAGGAGGCCAAGGTCCAATTATGACCTGTAAATCCCCATGTGTAGGGGGCTTGTGAGGCCAAATAAGAACCTTTCTTACTGAAAGTAGAATGTTGTAGTAGTTTTTATCGGCAGAATTAGCAAGCTGCCTGGGAAGTGACAGTTTAAGGAGGGTCATTTACTAGTCACATAGTAAAGGGCAAACGAGGGGTGCCATGTTGGGGATGAAAGCATCTTAGAGAACAGGGGTCAGCAAGCTATGCCCTCAGGACAAATCCAGCCCACTTCTTGTTTTTATAAATAAAGTTTTATTGGAACATAGCCACATATTTACATAATGCCTATGGCTGCTTTTCTGCTACAACGGCAGAACTAAGTAATTGTGAGAGACACTATATGGCCCACAAAGCTTGAAATATTTACTACGATCTGGCCCTTGATAGAGAAACCATGCCTATATCTATTTTAGGAGTTGCAGGTTATAGCTTTGTGAGTTTTGTTCTCTGCTGTCTCCCCCGCACCTAGCACAGTATTCAGCCCAGTGTAGACGGTTATAAAGTGATGGGAAGCTGTTTATAACATCATTTTCTAGTTCTGTTTATGTGATCTATTTTTAAGCACTTATTCAAAAATCCATCTTTCAGTCAAGTCAGTAAGTATCCAACCCTGGATGGAACAATGGAGATGGCCCTCAACTCCTTCCTGTCCTCTAGTGTGGCTGTCCTCCTGCCCTGCCCTTGGTGGCCTGGGACTGCCCTGCAAGCCTGGCCAGGCCTGTGAATCATCAAGGACTGACTCACTCTCTGTCTAAAAATACATATTGTCTCATGTTGGCGGGTGTTGCTTTGATCACTGTTTGCACTCAATCTGGTCTTTTTTGGAGTGCTTTGTGGGCAAAGTCTGGGTTTTCATCACTCTGGGTCCCCAGGGTCCAGTTTTGTCTCTAGCATGGAAATGGAAAAACATCTGGGAGGAAGAACTTGAGTGTTGAGTGCAAATTCTGCCCTGCCACTCATTTGCTGTGTGACACTGGGCCAATCACCCAACCCCTCTGAGCTCATCGCCCAACCTCTCCAAGCTCTCATTTCATCATCTGTTGCCAGGATGAAACGAGAAGAGGAGGCACTGCTGATACACTGTGTCCCTTCCCTACCTGAGTATGGGGAGGGGACCTGCTCATTGACACTCAGCTGGGCTTTTCTCCACCAATGAAATCATTTGGCATCATCTTGACATCCAAGGAACTCAGGAACCTGAGCTGACACCAAGTTCTGGATCCCAGCGCCAAGTACTGGGGAAGCTCTGGTTACAGAAAACAAGTGGAACCCACAAACCCTGGGCTGAACGTGGAACTCATTTGGAAGGCAGTGAGGGACAGTGGAATATAACTTGGAGTCTGGAGGCAGACCTACCCCAAGCCAGGCCACTGTCCAGATGGGGCATGGGGACCCTTGGAATGCTCTAGCTTCTGCTTCTGCCAGGATGGGGACCCGCCTCTGGATAGCTGGGTGGGGACTTAGAGCATGGGCCTCGGGGTTAAAGCAACTTCAACCAGACTCATTTCCCTGCTCCATGCTGTGTAACCTGAGGCCTGTTCCCTCACCTCTCTGAACCTCAGCTGCCACATCTGTGAAGTGTGGGAGCTAGGGGCACCTCCCTCAGAGGGTTGCTATGTAGAAGGCTTAGCACAGTGCCTGGCACAAAAGAAGCCCTCAGTCAGTCAGAAATGTTAAAACACGACAGGGGCAAGGGGATGGGCAGGAGAGCAAGGGCCAGGCGAGCTGTCCTCAGACACTCATCTGTGTATTTGTTCAACAAATACTTACTGAGCATCTACTCTGTTCCAGATTGGGCGCGGGGGAGTTGAAAGGGAACAAGACAGTCACAGCCCTGCTCCTCCAAAAAATGAATAAGTGAGATAATAGAAAATACATACATTGGTCTTTGCCCCTAGTTCCTGGCACAGGGCACCTGAAACCCTTGTAATTTCCTAAGTGGTAAGAGCACCAGGAGCATCCTTTGCTCTAAAGAGGCGACTGGGGGTGGGCTCCTGCGTGGAGGCTGGTCCCCAGAAAGACCACACCATGATGAGATGCTTGGAATTTCTCTTTCTCGCCATCTTCTTGAGAAGGGAGAAAGGCTGAAAACGGAATTCTTAATAGATGATGCCTATGTGACGAAGCCGCCATAAAATCCCAATAGTATGGGGTTCAAAAGGCTTCCCGGAGGGTGACGCGCCCCAACTCCACGGGGACAGAAGCTGCTGCACTCAGGACCCTCCCAGACCTTGCCCTCTGTGTTTCTTCATCCAGCCGTTGATCTGTATCCTTTATCATATCCTTCAATCCACGGGTAAACATGAGTAAGTTTTCCCTGAGTTCTGTGAGTTGCTCTAGCAAATTAACTGAATTTGAGGAGGGAGGTCATGGGAATCTCAGATTGGCAGCCAAGTCGAAGAGAAGTTGTGGGCAAGCTGAGGACCTACTACTTGTAACTGGCGTCTGAAGTGGGGTGGAGGCCGTCTCATGGGACTGAGCCCTTAACCTGTGGGGTCTGCGCTAATTCCAGCTAGTTTTAGAATGGGATTGAATTGTAGGACACCTAGCAGAATTACTCTGTGGGCAAAAAAAAAAAAACCCACACATTTGGTGACCAGAGAGTCAGAAGTGCTGTGTGAGAGTGAAGGACACACACACAAGTGGAAATTTGATTTTTTTCTAAAATAAATGTGTATATAATTGTAATAATTCTACAAAGGAAAACAAAAAAAGCAGGGTGCTTGGATAAAGAGTCATGGGAGGGAGGTCTGCTCTGGCGGCGGGGAGAGGGGTCAGGGAAGGACTGAGTAGGGCTGGAGACAGCGAAAGGAAGAACGGAACAGGGGAGACTCTGGGTGGAGGGGGCGGCTCTGCGGAGGTGCTGGAGCGAGAGAGGACTGGGGAGGCGGAGGGTGTTGGAGGAGATTCGTCAGGGCCAGGACACAGCCGGGATTTTTGATTTTATCTCAACCGTCCCGGGGAGTGGACAACGGGGTTTTAAGCTGGACCTGACACCTCTGCTAACTCCCTTGCAGGGGACGATCTTTCTCTGGCACACAGGACTGGCCCTCCCAAGGCCAGATGTAGGAACTGCCCGGCTTTCCTTTGAAGGCAGGGCTATGTCCACAAACCACTTCCAAAAAAGGGCTGGAGTGGGAGGGGTCGGCTCGGGAGGATAGCCTTGAGAAGTGTTAGGGATCCCCTGGGTCCACCCTGGAAGGAGGAAGCAGATGCAGAGGGGAGAGGGGACTTGCCCAAGGTCACCTGACGAGTTAGAACCATTCTTATATCTATCCGCCCAGAAACAATTCGCTGAGCACCTACAATGTGCCATGTCCCGTGATAAACATGCAGGGTAAGGTACTGAATAACAGGACATGGTCGTTGTCCTAAAGTTGCCCACACTCCAGAGATAGGGACATGTAAACTGATACTCGCAGCCAAGCCCAGAGCTGCTCCCCAAATTCTCCACCTCCCAGCTCAGTTCCGTTTCCCCACCTGCCCCTCCCTCAGGCTTGATTTGGTAGTGTTGTGTTTGGAGGCAATCAGCTCACATCTCCCCTCTCACCAAGACTCACACACATAGCCCAGTCCTCGGCCTTATCTTCAGGAGCCTGACTGGGCGAGGGAACCAGGAAAATGCCTCCTGGACAGAGGAACAGATGGAAGAAGAGATTAAAGAAGCAAGCCTCTGGCATTCACCCCACCTCACTCCACTTCCCTACTGGAGATGTCACCCGGGCACTGTCTCTATTGGGAACCTGGCCCATCCCCAGCTCTTGAGACACAGTCCAGCCCCTGACTCTCGAACAGCTCAGCAGCTGTCTGCCACCATGTCAACTTTGCCCACGGAAGAGGGAGGAGCATTTAAGGCACAAATGAGGCGGGTGGCACCAGAATGAACAGGGCTAGTAGCTAGAAGCCAGGCTGTCTCCTGAAGGCTCCACGAGCTGGGCAGTGGCAGGTGAGTGGAGGCGAGGAGCTCCTGTCCCCAGACATCCCTCTCAGCTGCCAGACCCCGACCAGGCGGCTCAGCACAGGGATGGGATGAGCTGGCCCTGGGTGCAAAACCTCCCCCAGAAGATGCTGAACGGGCAGCATACACTCACACTGTCTCCATCTCCTCCCTGCTCCCTCTCCTTTGGCAAAAGGGGAGCTCCCGGGCTCCCACTCAGTGCCACTGTCCCTCCCTTAGACTCAGGGTCCAAGTTTAGGGGTAGCAAGAAGTTTCTGGGATGAGCAACCATCCCTGTCTGCCTAGAACGAAGAGATTTCCTGGGAAGTGGAAATTTCAGAGCTAAAACCAGGACAGCCCTGGGCAACACGGGACCTTTGGTCACCCTAGTAATTGCCCATTTGGTCAGATTTGGGGGTGTCTAGAAGGTTCCCGATTCTTAGATTATCTCACATCCCTTATTACTCTGCCACAGGCACCTGGAATTCCACTATTAAAGTTTCTTAAAAATTCTCAACCATGCTGCTAACCAGGAAAAGGCAAATTAAAATGAGATACAATTTTTTACCCTTAAGATGAGCCCAAATGGTAGCAACTGCCAGCCTTGGCGTTGGGGAATGACCCTTTCAGTGCCAAATGATATTTGGGAGAGCACATCTGCACCCCAGCAACCCTGCTTCTGGGGGCTTTTCTGGAAGAACATTGCACGGGAGACATGTGAAAGGATGCCTATCAGGAATAAGATGTGGATACAGGCTATGACATGGACAAACCTCAAAAGCACGATGCTAAATGAAAGAAGCCCAACATAGAAGGTCACATGTTACACGATTCCATTTACAGGAAGTATGCAGGATAAGTCAATCCATAGAGACAGAGAGCAGATTGGTGCTTTCCAGGGGCTGGGGGTGGGGGATGTGGAGGGGGATAGGGAGTGACTGCTTAATGGGTACGGGCTCCCTTTGGGGTGATGAAAATGAAAATGTTTTGGAACTAGATAGAGGTGATGGTTGCACCACGTTATGAATGGACTAAATGCCACTGAACTGTTCACTTGATAATGGTTAATTTTATGTTATGTAAGTTTTTTTAAAGGATGCCTTATTAATAATACTGAGACCTGAAAGTTACCTGAATGTCTCTGAGGCTGAATCCCGAGCCTCTGGTATAGTGGCAGAGCAGAGGGAAAGTGAGAAGACCCCCAGTTTAACCCGCACCATAGCCCCGTCTCCACGTCCAGGTTCCCGAGGGCAAGACAGGTGCAGCAGGAGCCACCTCAGCTTGGAGTGGTCACAGCCTGACCTGCTCGGGCCTGGCTGTCTCGGCCGATCAGCTCAGCTCAGGCCACCAGGCTGGTGGGCTCAGCTCCCAGACTCCGACAGAGCCTGTGAGCCATTACCTGGAGATAACTAAAGAGGACTCTACATCTTGCCTTTTCCTGAAAAATTACAACTGAAAGAATACAGTGTCTAGGATTTGCTTAAAATCTTCCAGGAAAAAAAAAATGGGACAAAGAAAAGAGACGAAAGAAAAAAGGCAAAATACTGACAACGTCTGAAGCTGGGCATGTTGGAATTTATTGTGTTATTCTATTTGGCATAGGTTGAAATTTTTCGGGCAATACTTATGACCAGACAAAATAGACTTTAAAACAAAGGCTATCACAAGACATAAAGAAGGACCCAGTAATTGCACTTCTGGATATTTATCTGAAGAAACCCAAAACACTAATTTGAAAAGGACATAAGCATCCCTATGTTCAATGATGCATTATTTCCAATAGCCAAGATATGGAGGCAATCTGAATAGCCACTGATGGATGAATAAAGGAGGTACACGTATACCACTCACTCGGCCATAAAAAAGAATGAGATCTTGCCATTTGCAACTACATGGATGGACCTAGAAGATATTATGCTAAGTGAAATAAGTCAGACGGAGAAAGCAAATGCCATATGATTTCACTTATACGTGAAATCTAAAAAGCAAATGAACAAACAAAACAAAGTCACAGATATAGAGAAGATTTTGGTGGTTGCCAGACGGGAGTGGGGTTGGAAGGATGGGTGAAAGAGGGGAGGGGATTAAGAGGTACAAATTGGTAGTTACAAAACAGTCACGGGACATAAAGTACAGCATAGGAAATACCGTCAATAGTATTGTAATTACTATACTAATGGGTGCTAGATTTATCAGTGACCACTTCATAAGTTATATATAAATGTCTAATCACTATGTTGTACACCTGAAACTAATAGGTCAATTGTAATTAAAAAATATTTTAAAAAAGAAAATAAGAGCTAAAACAATGTACCAAAAATAGGATGGATTGGCGGATGTATAGAGAAATGGATGGATACATGATAAGTCAAGTTTAATAAAAGGTTAACCAATCAGTGTCACTGTATGTTGGAAAATCTTAATAAAATGTTGGCAAGAAAGTAGCAAACTTCCCCCTCAAAAAGTAAGCCTTCAGTGGCCCTCATTTCCTACAGAACACCCCCAGGTGCTTAGCTGGGCATCCCCCCAGCACCTGCCTCAGACCCCTTGGTGCAGTATTTAACCTTTCCAAGCCTCATGTCCCTGGCACACAGGGAACTGCGGTCCCTCAGGGGGCAGTGGAGAGGCCAGGATGAGAAGATCAGCACTCAGCATCACGTCCGCACAGGCAGGCACTCAGGAAATGCTACCTCCGATCCTTAGAGCTTTAAAGCCACTCCCAGATTCTGGAGGACACCTGGCCAGAGGGTCCCTAACAAGAGCTCCCTGTCCGTCTGCAGCGGGCCCTCTCAGTCCCTTCATTCGTTTGCTGGTCCAGGCAGCATTCTCTGAGCCAGGACCCGTGCTGGGTGCCCAGGAGTCCACGCATTAACTCTTAACAAGTCCTTGCCTGTAAGGACTTGACGGTTCCGACCAGTGGAACAGATGCTCCAAGGGAACCTGGAGCAGCAAAACCTGACAGTGCCAGCCTGGTTAGAAAGCCGGGCCAGGCTTTGGAATGCTGACTCCGTCAGCCCGGAGGAGCCGGGCCTCAGAGCTGGAAGGACCCTGGCATCCGCGCCACCCCCACCCCCTACCCCCGCCTCTGCAGGCCTTCTCCCCCGTCAGCAGCAGCCACAGCAGAAGGCAGCCGGGTGGAGGTATGTGCTCAAGGGGAGAGCAAGGCCAGCAGAAGGAGAGAAGTTACCTTCCCCCCGCCACCCGGCTTCAGACAGCCTGAATCAGAGCACCTGGTTTAGAGGTCCGAGTCTACGTTCCCCAATCAAGCCACCAGCACAGCTGCGTTCTCCTTAAGCAAGGCCTGGCGGGCCTGGAATCATGCTCAGGGGCCCAGTGCAATTTCACGACTGCCCCCAGAGGCAGGTGCCACAGTGCCGGTATGGGAACAAATTCAGAGACATTAAATAACTTGCCCAAAGTCACACGGAGCAAGCCAACCCTAGCCACTACCCCTGCTCAAACCAGGTCCGCAACAATGATGGCAGCTGATATTTTGAGCCACTACACATATACCATCTCATTTGAGCCCTACAATGACCCGAAGAGGGAAAAATTATTACCGGCGTTCTGCAGAGAAATTCAATAATGCCTAGAACAACTTAACAGGTAGATGGCAGAGCCAGCACTCGACGAATAACGACGACCGATAATTATGATACTAATGGCAACTATATTATTCTCCTACTGCTGCCGGAACAACCATCACAAACTTAGTGACTTAGAAATAATACAAACGTATTATTCACTTACAGTTCTGGAGGTCAGGAGTCAAGGTGTCCGCAGGGCTGTGCTCTGCCCGGGGGCTTCCAGGAAGAATCCGTTTCCTTGCGTTTCCCAGCTTCTAGAAGCTGCCTGTGCGGCCTGGCTTACAGTGCCTCCCTCCACCGTCAAGGCGCCCTACTCCAACCTTCTTCCATCTTCATGCCTCCTCCTCTGACCCTCCTGGCTCCTCGCAGAGGCCTCTTGTGATTACACCATTGGGTCCACCTGGAAAATCCAGGTGTGTGCCCTTACCATGTCTGCCGATGCCCCTTTGACCATGGAAATTAACATGTTCACAGGTTCTGGGAATTAGGACACGCACCTCTTGGAGGGCTGTGACTCCGCCTACTGCAGCAGGTAACATTTCCTGAGCTCCGAGTACTACTACCACGTGCAGGGGTTCTCTGCTCAGCGTTTGTGCGCATCATTTTAGAGCAGCGCCTCTCACGCTTTAACTTGCACATAGATCCCCAGGACACCTTGTTAAAAATGCAGATTCTGGTTTGGGAGGTCTGGATTCCTAACGTGCATCCAGGTGATCCTGCCCCTGTGGTCCAGAGACCCCACTGTGAGCAGCAAGAATCTAGAAGGGCCAACAACCTCTTTCTGTGAAAAACCCGAGAGTAACTAACTATTTTCAGCTTTGCAGGCCTTGCAGTCTCTGCTGTGACCACTCCACTCCGTTACAGCCCCAAAGCAGCCATCAACATTATGAGAATGCATGGGCGTGGCTGTGTGCCAATAAAACTTTCTTTATGGACACTAACATTTGAATTTCATAGACTGTCAGGAAATGTTATTCTCCTTTTGATTATTTTGAAAATGCAAAGACCATTCTTAATTTACAGTGACACTGGGCCAGGTTTGGCCTGTAGGTTGTAGTTTGCAGACCCCTGATCTGGAATGTCAGTTCCAAGAGAACATTTATTTCTATCTTATTTTTCTTGCTGTGGTATCCCTTGCATCTGGCACTTCATAGCTGCCCCCAAATTAAGTGCTGAATGAAAGAGCAAATCATCTCTAATCCTCACAGCTACTTTTCCTAGGAGGCACAGTTTATAGACGGGGAGCTGATGGGAGTCGTTTCTCTGGATTTGGTAGAAAAAAAGGCACAGAGATGGTGTGCATGAGGCTGTGCAGCTGGCCTCCTGGAGGGACCAAAACCACTCTGACCCCATCGGTGTCCTCCCCCACAGCCTGGGCACCCCCTCCCCTGCAGCCAGCACCACAAAGTTGCCTATATCCCTGGCTCCTGCAAGGACAGTTCTGCTCCCCAGAAAGGCGGATCTGGGACCTTCACACAGCCACGTCTTGAGCCAGGCCCAGCAGAGCTCTCACCGAGCATGAGAGGCAACAGAAAATTCTCTCCTTTGTTGGTTGGAAACAGCAAACGCTCCAACACTTCCGCACTAGGCGACCAGGCACAAGCTCCGCCAGGTCAGAGCCTGGCAAACACATTCCCGTCAGGGGCCGGTCTGGTAACATAAATGTGTGAAATGGGTGGGGTTGAAACCACAGGCAGCAAACGGCTGCTAATGCTACAATCAGTGACACCTGTCCAGCTCCGTGGCTTTTTAAAGCCCTCTGTGAGACCCACGTGGCTTGAAATTTGCCAGCTGTGTCTCTCCTCAGTTTTACAGAGAGCTTCTCCCACCCCAGGACCTCCACCCGTGCTGTTCCCTCAGCCTAGAACACTCTTCCTGCCCCATAAATTAACTCTTTCTCAGGTTTCAAGTCCCAGAGAACCGTTTCCCAGCCCAGGCACCCTGCCCCTCCCTTGTCACACTAGCAATTTCACATTTGTTTATGTGATGAATCGATCAATGTCTACCTAGTCTTAGATCAGTTTTCTGCAGCTGCTGTAACAAATCGCCACAATCTTGGTGCCCTAAAACAACAAAAAGTTATTTTCTCACAGTCCTGGAAGCCAGAAGTTCAAGATCAAGGTGTTGGCAGAGCTGGTTCCTCTCTGGGAAAGTATCCATGCTGTGACTTTCCCCCAGCTTCTGGTGGCTGCTGGCAGTCTCGGCTTTCCTCGGCTTGTAGACGCGTCATTCGGGTCTCTGCCTCTGCCTTTCCCTGTGTCTGTGTGTCTCCAATCTACATCTCTTTTTTCTTGAAAGAACATCAGTCATTGGATTTAGGGCCCACCCTAAATCCAGGATGACCTCGCCTGGATTCCTTAACTTAATAATGTCTGTAAAGGTCCTATTTCCAAATGAGGTCGCATTCACAGCGGCCTGGGGTTAGGACTTTGGCGTATCTTTTTTGGAGGGCCATTGTTCAAACCACTACAGTGCTCTTAACTTTAAACTCCATTAGGACAGAGATTATGTCAACCTTTTTTCACCAGTGTATTCTGGTACCTGCCACACCCTCACACACAGGACTGGCTAGGTAATTTGTGGACACCAGTGAAAAATGAAAATGCAGAGCCCCTTGTTCAAAAATTAAGACTTTTAAGATGGCAACAACCAAACATGGGGCCCTTCTGAGAGGTGACAATGACCTCAAGGCTGCACACCCATGAACTTGGACCTATTGACTGAAGGATGAGTACTAAAAACTATTTACCTCGAGAGTCACCCTGGGAGATGACTGGTGAAACCATCTCTAGCCCAAGCCCCAGGTATGGAACCTGACGTTCTGTCCATTTTACAGATGGGGAACTGAGGCCTGAGAAGTCAAGAATGTGTGAGATCAGACATGACCGAGCAGGGACCCATATCTCCTGTCACCCTCCCTCCCACCTGGCCTTCCCCCTGAACCTCTGGCAGGAGCAGCCCTCTCAACTCTACCCAGTCCTGTCCCTCTCGCAAGCTCGAAGACATTTCGGTGAGGGACCAGAAGAAAACCTACTGTGGGAACTTTGCCCACAATTTAAACAAATCACAGGCTTGGCCCGAGCATCTGTGTCAGACAGTGACATTTGCTAGGCCCTGACCCTGGGGCTGGCTGGGCAGCCTGCGACGGCTGGTCTTTCATCTCCCCAGCCGCCCTGTGAGGAACGTGCTTCCTTTTCCCCATCTCACACATGGGAGAATCAATTCAGTATAAAGTGCCCAGAGTCACCGCTGTTTGCACCCGGCTCCATGGGACTTCAAGATCTGAGGTCCACACCTTTCAGCTCCTAACCTCTCAACAATAATGCCAACACCTGTGGTATAACTCTACACCCCTGCGAGGAGGATACTGTCTTATAATCCCCCAGCTTTCAGACAAGAGAACTGAAGCCCAGAGCAGTGACCTGCCCAAGGTCACAGGGCCTGCAAAAAGCCAATTTGGAATTCAAACCCAAGCAATGAGCCTCCTCACTGCTATGCTGGCCACTCAAGAGCTTCAGGTGGTACCACAAGCAAGGTCCAGGCCAGGGAGATGTTAAGGGGAGGTGCCACCCCAACCACAGGAGACAGTGTTCCTGTAGGTGCAGAGGGGATCTAGGAGTCAGCACCTGCCCCAGGGCGAGTCCCAGGCAGTGAGGAAGGCACAGAATTGGAAGCCACTTGGCCGCGCTGATGCAGCTGGCACAGAACATGCTGTCTACACACCTGAGGCTTCCCCTCTCCCAGGGCCTCAGCTTGAAAAGTGGGGACAAGTGCAGCACACTCCTACAGGTATGTTATGAGGCCTGGATATTTTATAAACCATCAGGCAAAAATCGGCTTTAAAAACTACCTGTGGGTACATGGGGGTAGGGGTCACACAGCCTGTCCTCTCTCTGCCCAGAGATAACCAACTCCAGCCCTAGCAAGCGGGGCTGACCCTTCTGGCTTGCTCAGTATCAAGGGGTTCCTGGGATGCAGGGCTTTTAGTGCTAAAATGGAACAGTCCCCCATCCACGGGAACATTTTGTCACCCTAGCTGTCAAAGCCACTGTCTAAGCAGAGTTCTCTCTGGGCTGTAAGTCTGTTGTGGGCTTGGAGCAGCTGGGGAGGGCTCAGCGGGGGGATGTGGAAGATGCTGGCCACTGCTGTCCCCGGGGAGATGACATGCTGCCTTCTCTTTGAAGTGGCCCCAGCTGCAAACATAATGTGGTCTTTTTGGCTAAAATCATCAGCTGAGAATTTCTTCTCCTCCTGGAAAGGGGCCAGTCTCCCATTTGAAGTCCTTTGGGGGTGGAACAAGAGCTGGTGTGTAGGAAGGCCCTGTGTTGGCGTCCTAGGGCTACTGTAGAAAGAAAGTATCACAAACCGGAGGCCTTAAAACAACAGGGATTTATTCTAACCCACGCCGAGGGCTGGAAGTCCAAACTCAAGGTGTTAGCAGGGCCGTGCTCCCCGCGAAGGCTCTAGGGAACATATCTTTTCTTGCCTCTTCCAGCTCTGAGTGTTTGCCAGCAATTCTTAGGTTCCTCAGCTTGTGGCACCACTCCAGTCTCTGCCTCTGTCATCCTATGGCACTTCTCCCCATGTGCATCTATGTCCAAACTTCCCTCTTCTTATAAGGGCACCAGTCATTAAATTTAGGGCCCACCCTAATCTAGTGTGACCTCATCTTAACTTGATTACATCTGCAAAAGACCCTATTTCCAAATAAGGTCACATTCACAGGTTTGGGGTAGACGTGAATTTTGGGGAGACACTATCCAGCTCAGTGGAGTCCCCTCGCCCCAATCTACTTGCACCACGCCTGAGGCAGGGGCAGGGTCCTGAACACGGAAACCCCCTCACTCACTCGCCACCTGTCCACCCCCGGGCCTGTGCTGGGTGAGGGCAGGTGAACCTGGGCAGGAGAAAGAAGAGCAGTGGGTGGAGGCTCGCCAGTGGCGGGTGCAAGAGCCGACGGGGAGGGATGGTGCAGTGACACTTGATACCCCAGTGCTACCAGTGTCTTGCCTGCCTCTTCCTGACAACAGGGCCTGAATTTTCCTTTACAGACTCGCCCCGCACCCACTCTCGGTTCACAGGATTTGGGTAGAAATGACACCATCGCTAACTCAGGGTGGCCTGGCCAATCAAAGCAATGCATCCTACTTGACACAGGGATTGGTTCAGGACTGGATAACGACCCAGTCGGCGCCAGAAAGACTCAACCTGGGCTTCTACAGCAACTTACCCTCGGGAAGCTGAGAACTTGGGCAGCCAGCCGTCTTGCCACAGTAAGGAGGGAACCTGCGTTGAATGAAACCAACACAGAGAAAACTAGATTCGAGAGACACAGGGAGGGATTCCTGACACCACACTTAAGTACCTGGATCCAGCTATTCCTGAAGCCACATCTATACCTGCACTTTTTTCATGGGTCAGTCAGCACTCTCTGTTCTTAAGCTACTTGGAGTTTCCGTCAGGGACAAGTGAAAGAGAACTGACACATGGCATGAAAGGGCATTGGGCCTCAGTCCCTGAATGTAAACTGAGGTTCAGTATGGTTGGGCAACTTTCCCAAGGTCATTTTTCTGACTTTGTTGCAGGCACTGGGCTAGACAAGTTTGTTCCCCGTTTAGTGGAAGACAAGGAACAATTATAGTGTCAAGGGACAAGGCCAGTCCCCGTGCATAGCCAGGGACAAGGCATTTCAGTCCCTGTGCATAGCCAGAAAGGTGAGATCAAGAAGAGAAACTCAAGGATGCTGGAGGGAAGGATTTTGGGGTGAGGAAAGATAGAAATGGACATGCTAAAGGGAGGTCTGGGAATAGTTCCCCAAGACTGGGAAAGGGCTTGAGGCTTGGCAGAGTCTCCTACTACGGGGAAAGGCCCTGGTCCCTAAGCCTGGCCCACAAGCAGTGGAGCCGCTGCCTGCAAAGGCTCCTGGTGCTTAAAGCCAGAGCCCAGTCCCAGTGTGGAGGGCCCTTCCATGCATGCTCTTACCCCACGTGCCCCCGAGACTTTCTCCCAAATCCGAGGAGTAAGGGTAGAGAGGCCAGTATGGAACACATTCCATTTGATTTCGATTCCATTTTGCCCACATTATCCAAAGCTGTCTATATAATCAATGCAATACCTATCACAATTCCAATGGCATCTTTCACAGAAATAGAAAAAACAATCCTAAAATTTGTATGGAACCACAAAAGACCTTCAAATAAGCCAAAGCAATCCTGAGAAAGAATAACAAAGCTAGAAGCATACCACTTCCTGATTTCAAACTATACTACGAAGCTATAGTAATCGAAACTAAAGTTCTGGCAAAAAGAGACACAGACCAATAGAACAGAATTGAGGGCCAAGAAACAAACACTCCCATATACAGTCAATTAATATTTGACAAGAATACTCAATGGGGAAAAGATAATTCTTCAATAAATGGCATGGGGAAAACTAGATAATTGCATGCAAAAGAATGAAATTGTACCCCTATCTTATACCACTCACAAAAATTAACTCGAAATGGATTAAAGATTTAAACATAAGAACTGAAACCATAAAAACTCCTAGAAGAAAACATAAGGGAAAAGCTCCTTGGTATTGGTCTTGGAGACAATTTTTTGGCTATGACACCAAAAGCAGCAAGCAAAATAAAAAGTGGGACTACATCGAATTAAAAAGCTTCTGCACAGCAATAGAGGTGATAGGATGAAAAGACAGCCTATGGAATGGAAGAAAATATCTGCAAATGATACATCTGCTAAGGGATTAATATCAAAAATGTATAGGGAACTCATACAACTCCATAAAAAAAAATTTCAATTAAAAAATAGGAATTGAATAGACATTTTTCCAAAGAAAACATACAAATGGTTAATAGGTACATGAAAAGGTGTTCAGCATCACTAATCATCAGAGAAATACGAATCAAAACCACAATGAGACATCACCTCACACCCGTTTGAGTGGCTGTCATCAAAAAGACGAGACAAGTATGGCAAGATGTGGAGAAAAGGGAATCCTGTGCACTGGTGGTGGGAGTGTAAATGGGTACAGCCACTATGGAAACAGTATGGAGGTTCCTCGAACACTTAAAAATAGAACTACCACATGATCCAGTTCTGGGTGTACAGCCAAAGGAAATGAAAACACAGTCTCGAAGAGCTATCTTCACCGCCATGTTTATTGCAGCATTATTTTCAATAGCCAAGATATGGAAACAGCCTAAGTGCTCGCTGATGGAGGAATGGATAAAGAAGATTTGGTATACACAAATATATATATATATAATGAAATATTATTCAGCCATGAGAAAGAAGGAAATCCTGTCATTTGGAACAACATGAATAAAACGAGGGCATTAGGCTCAGTGAAATAGGTCAGACGGAGAAAGATAATACTGTATGATATTATTTATATGTGGAATCTAAAAAAAGCTGAACTCACAGAAACAGAGAGTGGTGGTTGCCAGGGGCCAGGGGTGGGGGAAATGGGGAGATGTTGGTCCAGTTATAAGATGAATAAGTTCTTGGGATTTAATGTGCAGCATGGTGATTGTAGACAATAATATTGTATTATATACAGTATTACTGCCTTATCCATGGGGGATATGTTCCAAGACCCTCAATGGATACCTGAAACCATACTGCCAAACCCTATCCTATGTTTTTTCTTATACATACACACCTTTTCACTTAAAGGAAGCACTTTATGGCTTCTCTTTGGCATATCTGAACTGCCAGCATCACTACTTTGCACTCTGGGGCCATTATTGAGTAAAATAAGGGCTCCTTGAACACGAGCACCACGATACTGACAGTAGATCTGCTAATTGAGCCGGCTACTAAGTGACTAACAGGCGGGGAGCGCCTACAAAGAGATGATTCACATCCCGAAATGGATGGAGCGGGATGGTGAGAGATTTCATCATGCTACTCAGAACGGCACGAAACTTAAAACTTGTAAATGGTTATTTCTGGAATTTTCCATTTAATATTTCTGGACTGAAGTTGACCACGGGTAACTGAAACCCAGGAACGTGAAACCACAGATAAGGACCACTGTACAATACTTAAAAGTTGCTAAGAAAGTAGATCTTAAATCCTTTCACCACAAAAAAAAAAAAAAATGGGAATGATGTGGCGCACTGCAGGTGTTAACTAACACATGGCAATCGTTTTGCAATACATAAGGATATTACATCAATGCATCATATATCTTAGGTTTACATAATGTTATATGTCAATTATAATTTGATAAAACTGGAAAAAATTTTAAGTAAAAACATTTTTTAAAGGATTGTAACATTTTAAAAAACCCACGTTGGTAGAGTGAAACTCATTTGTGTAACTAACGCTGGGGGATCTCACTAGGAAGCCTGCTGGCTACTCCCCGCCCAGCCTCTGGACCCTCCCGTCTGCCTGTTCTCAGCCAGGAGCCAGCTATTAAACCCACGACAAGCACTTAGAACCATCCCTGGCTCACAGAACGACTTCATAACTGCCTGTTCTTATTATCGCTGTTGTGATCCCATCTAGCGCTTTACAAGCTTCAGGTGGGAAGTCCTAGTTTAGTAAGATACCAGCAGGTCCTCCTAGGACGAAAAATCTCCTAGAGTGCTGAGCAAGCAACAGGAAAAAAATCAAGTTTCCTTCCAAATGTTTGAGGAGAAAAATGTAAAGATGTATTGGTGAGTCCCAGAAATGTTCCATCACTAACATCCCTCCTTAGGCCACTGACTTGATGACCAAGGAGCCTCCTTTTGTCATTACCCACTTTCTGTATGCCGTTGCTCTTAGTAACCACATCCAGTAGCTACCCATTTCCTCCCACTGTCCCCCAGCCGGTGCCTTTCCTTAGAAAATCTCTTCAGAGCCTGGGTTTTCCCTGTGGCTTCACACAGTGAGTCCTGTGATGCCCCTACCCCTGACCTCCCAACAAACGAGGGTGAATCACCATGTTTTCCCTTACCTGGATGCACCTGTCCAGCCCAAGACAGCCATCCACCCAAAGCTCAGCTACCTTCCAGCTGAGGCTGACTCTCGTATTCTGAAAACAGAGAGAGGAGAATATGCATGGTTCACTGCAAGCACATGACCATCTGTCTTGCAAGTGCCAGGGAGTTGCCCCCAGCTAAATACTGATGCCAGGGTCACAAAAACCCACCAGCAATGTTTCCTGTAGATGACACTATCTGAAAGAAGCCAGTTGTTAGTAAATGGCCAAATCACAGCGTATTGTGAGCATATCAAATTCCTAATAGAGAATATAATGGCAGAGCATGGTGTCAAGATAAACAGTCACCCAAGGACCAGTTCATAATTGTTGATTAGCTAAATGGTTCTCGAGTACTCATCGTGAAGACTTAAGCTGGACACACACCCAGCTGCCAACTGCTTAATAAATGTTTCTGCTCCTTATCAGAACAAAAGTATTAATTTCCTCCTTAAGACTCTTCTCACACTCAAAGCCTCTGGTGCCCACACTCTCACACAGTGCATTCTGCTCAGTCTGCTCTGCCTTCCGAAAAGAGAAGGTGTTCAAACTCTCTGTGCATCATTTCGCTGCAACAACTTTCTAAATCAGAGTGCTCAGCCTCTTCATGCGTTAGCCCTCCAGTTCACACTGCACTGTTCAAGTTCCGTGCTCACAGGGACACCAGCTACCGGTCTCTGCTCATGCAGCTTTCACACTGGCAGTGATCCTCTGCATTTTACAGGCAGGACCCTGACAAGCTTCTCCAACTTCATGCTGAACATGTATCAGAGTCAATTTTTAAAACTGATAAAAGCATGTTAACACAAGTGTTAAGTAAGAATAATATGCCACGTATGCACCTATTTCCTCTTATTCTCACTAATTTTAAATAAATCGCTGCTTTTATGAAATTCAAAGGACTGGTAAAGAAGATTTTTAATGATGCAGTTGAGCCTTCTGTGAATATTTTATTAAGTTCTCATATATCCTAGTTTGCTAATAAAAACAAGGAGCAAGAACACTGGCACCTTGTATCGTCCCTCATTGTTGAAGGAGATTAAAGGGGAAAAATGAGTCTTAGGACTTATCGCTAATTTTTTTTTTCTCTCCCTAGAACATCTGTTTTCACTGAAATGCCCTGGTCTCACTCATTCTAAAAAAGTGAGATTTCATTATATGTGAAATGATTCGGGAGTCCACATTCTTCCAGGGTGACAAAATCCCTACATCCTGGGGAAAGGGTGATGATACAAGAAGGGGAGTACTCAATTCTTGCCTTGGTTAGGTGCACGCATTACATTACCGTGGGACCCAGGGGAACGCTCTCTAGGTTTTTCTCCCAGTTACACCCACGAGGGACAGGCTCTTGGGGGACTCCAAGGACTTCGGTTCTCTTTAGACAGACAAAAGAAAAGGTGTCCAAAAGCCTAAAAGAAAACCAGAAGGAAATATGATGCTCATTTACTCAAAAAGCACCTCGTGTCCCATAAACCTGACCTCGACTTCTCTCAGGGAGAGAAAATTGGGTTGAACGAATGCAACTGTTTAAATAAGGAACTCTATAAATGCTCCAGATCCTGGCTTCAGCACTAGCAGTGTGGGAGGGAGGTAGAGCAGAGCGCCAGGGTGTCTCTCCAGAGGAGGTCCAGCTCCCACCTCTGCCTTGAGGCTGGATAACCTTGAGCAAGTGTCTGGTTCACATCGTAAAGGGAGGACAGGATTAGAGGGGCTCTAAGCCCCTTTCCTGCTAAATCTTACCACTCTGTGAGCCTACCAGCTGGCCTGGGGATCTTTGGTTTTGCAGGCGTTTCACTTTACTGGTTGGATTTGTGGGGAGAGGGTCTTGAACTATAAAAGGGAAGAAGGAAGATGAGGAAAATCACGTGTTAGACACAGCACAGCTGTGTTTCCTAGAAGGACTTGGTGAGAAGCCTGGGAAGTAGACTCTAGATGGTGGCCCTTCACTAACCATCTCTCCTTTGGCACTTTCTGGGTGCTGGCAGACTGTAGGTGGGCACTTAATAGCCTTACCTTGTTTCACCTTCACAACAGCCCTGAGAGGCAGGTGCAGGTAGGTGGTAGCGACTATTGGTTGCCTCCCAATATCCACCCCACCCTTCCTTCTTACTAATGGAACTCTGGGAATGTGTCTGCCTGGAAAATTGCTATATTACTTATTGCTGTGTAACAAATAAACTCAAAACTTAGCAGCTGAAAACGACAAATGTTATTACCTCACAGTTTCTGTGGATCAGTTTTGTGGGCCTTCTGGATCACATCTCTCAAGAAACTGCAGTCAAAATGTTCACCAGAGCTGCAGTCATCTGAAGGTTTTACTGGGGGAGGACATTCTTCCAAGTTCATGAGGCTGTTGGACTGAGGGCCTCGGGTCCTCACTAGCTGTTGGCCAGAGACATCAATTCCTTGCCATGTGGGCCCCTCCACAGGGTGGCTCACAACATGGCAGCTGACTTTCCTCAGAGATGGTGGTGCCCAAGAAAGAAGCCACCATCTCTTTAACTTAATCTCAGAAGTGACATCCTATCACTTTTGCTGTATTCCATTGGTTAGAAGAAAGTTATTAGGTCTAGCCCACACTCAAGGAGAGGGAATTACACAAGGGAGTGAATAACAGAAGGAAGAGATTAGAGATTATCTACCACAAGTACCTTTCCCAGGCTCCCTTGCAGCTAGACATGGCCATGTGACTAAAATCTTGCCAATGAAATACAAGTAGAAGTTTTGTGGTGGGCTTCTGAGAAGACTCCTAAAAAGGTATGTCAGAATGATGTATTTTCTCTTCTTTGAAGTCTAGAACATAATGGCTGGAGCTCCAGCAGCCACCTTGGACCATGAGGTGACCTTTGGAATGGAAGCTAACATAGGAAGACTGAAGAAGCCTGGGTCTGTGATGATTTCACATATTCATTTTACCAGCCTGACTGCCTGCCTTGGGAGTTCTTTATATGAGTGCTTTAAGTCACCATTCAGAGCTCTGTCACTCATGGCTGAATCCAGCCTTAAACACTGCAGTATTATTATCCCTGCTGTATAGAGCAGAAAACTGAAGTTTGTAGATACATAGAATTTATCCAAGGTCAAAAACAAGTAAGTGGTTGAGGATGGGCTTGACTTGCAATTTGTTTTGTTAAAAATATAACCTTCTTCCAAGGCTTCTAGAGAGATCTGGGGAGGGGGTGCGTGGAATCATCTGAGTTCCTGCTCCGTCTTCTAGACAATCTTCACCATGTGAAGTCAGACAGGAGACAAGAGTGGTATGTGATAGTAGGCTGGCAAAACAGTCCCTTTACCAGGGCAGGGAGCAAAGATTGCTGTTTTATTCATCATGTTCCCTGTCCTTCCTGTGGGAACACTGAGCGAAGAACACTGTGGACTGGGCAACTGTTGACTTGGGAAACGTTCCCAATTTCAGAATAAGTGATAGGGAAGGACAGGCTGAAAGAGCGAAAGGTCTGGATGACAGATGGTGTGTTTGAAGGCAGGCTGCCCCAGGCTATGGGCAGTGTTTAGTAATGTCCTCTTGGAGCAGGGACAGAAAAATGGTCCAAGGCACAAGGCCACCTCCTTCTAGAGAAGATCCTAGTCAGACCCCCACTAGAGTTGAACGGAAGGCTCTGGCTGAAATGGGTCATCCCCTAACCAGGGAACTCCATTTCAAATCCCAGGACCTGGCAGAGAAACTGGACTTCCCCTGGTGGCAGAACGGTGCTCGTCCACTGAATGTCTGTGCAGCCTTTTCGTGTGTAAGGACTTCTTTCTTTCACTCCTCTGACACACAGCAGTGCCTTCAGTCTGAACATTAAACTCATTAAAGAACCCACCCGGATGAGTGGAGAAGGATTCGTTACCAGCCTATCAGTGAGTAGTAGGATGACGCGTGCTTCTCAAGGGTCAGAAAAGACTTAACCTAAACATTTGGTTTACTTTTCGTACTAGTCTACACTTACTCTGTAGTAGCCTATCTTTTCACAAACTGCAGGGCCTTTTCTGTATCCAAATATCCTCTATAATAATCAGGGCTTTTGTGGTGGCAAGTGGCAGGAATGGAACTCAAACTACAATAAGCAACAGGAGATGGTTTACTGATTTACCTCACTCGAAAGGAAGGAGTGGATCTAGTGTTGGCACAATCAATCCAGGCCCTAAATGCTGCCACCCACATGCTCACAGACTGAGTTTTCCTTCTCTTCTGTTGCAAGTGGGTTCTCAATGTGCACGGGAAGCAGGCTGCCAGCAACCCCAGAACAGGTTCTTCCAGCACTGCGAATCTTCCCTGCCATGCCCCCTGCCCAGGAAGTGATTGGCTCATCCCATAGAGAGGGGGCACTCTGATTGGCTGGGCCTGGGTCATGTGGCTACGAGGGTGAGGTACTGTGAAAGGTAGGCCCTACCGGAATTACATGACTGGAGAAGTTAGGCTCAAAGAAATGGGGTGCTTCCAGAAAATAACCCATTTCCACTTCAGTCCAACATTGCAAATATGTGGATAAAGGTTTTCCTGCATTTGCTTGCAAAACCAAGTGCCCTACCAAATCCAGATGGGTGTGTCAACATGCTGCCACTCTCTGAAATCTGGTATGGGGCTCCTTCCCCTTCACCACCCTCTGCCCCACTTTCTGTCTACCTGACAATTGCCCCTCATTCTCCTACCTGCTTCTGTTTGCACTGGGATCTTAACCACCAGCTACAAAGTTTCTGGAACAGAATCTGCTATTCTCCCTCCAGAAGTACCCGACCAAGGGTGGACTTTATTTAAGGGAGGGAATTCCCACCTCGTCCTTTCCTAAGCCCTCTGACAGCTACCCTCCAGCCCTCTGAAGACCGAAGAGCTGCTGATAAGCCAGGCTGTCAATCTCAGATGACATCTGACCTTTCAACTCCAAAAGGCTGAGTGGCAGCTGAGCGCAAAGCCACAGCTGGATGTTGACAGCTCTTGGCTGCAAAGAGGAAAAGGGAGAGAAGTGCAGACCCCGCCCATCTTCTGGGGGCAGAAGGGACAAGCAGATCTGATTTGCTCAATGTACCCCAGTGCTAGCTGAAGAGAATTCATTTATGGTTTTTACCCCAAACTGCTTGGGCCATAAAATAAAGCACCCCTTTCCAAGGAGCACAACTTCCTATTGATGACCCTGCCCATTTGTGTCTGGTCACAGCAATCTTAGCATGGCCAGGAGTCCAGGGGCAGAAAAATGTGGTGGAGTTACAAGGCACCATCCAGGGAACCTTCAGGCTTGGCTCCACCATGGTGTCAGGAAGCTGGTCAACATCTATAGCGAGCTGCTGCTGCTCTGTTACTGATGCAGAGATCTGGGCAGGCAGCGCTCTTCAGAGTAGAAGTTTGTGGCCAAATGAGTGCCCTGAATGCAGGTGGCAGTGGCACGCCTCCGGAGTTAGGACAGACCTCAGGAGTCGCTCTCATTTCCTTCTTTTACAGGTGCATCTTAACTCCGCATTGGGCTGTCGGCCTACTGTTTTAAAGGAGGGTCTCCAGCCCACCTTTCTTCGGGGTCCTATTTGATCACTGTCCAGGTCTAAATTTTCTGTGTAGCCACATTCCCTCTTGTTGCACGTCGTACCCTATTTTCCTAGTTACCTCACCCGTTTGGAGGCAAAGGAGAGAATGAACACAGTAAAGGAAAGCTGGTCCTGGCAGACACAGGGATGAATTGTAGGCTCATTTTGTTTCCAGGATCTATTTGAAACCTTCTTTTGCCATTTCTACTGGCCCCATTTATGACCGTAAAGTCATGGCTAGACTCGAGTCCATTTTAGAATGTTTAGCTTTCTTTATCTCTCTCTCTGGTGCTGGGGTCCAGAGGGAAGCAGAAGCGAGGGGCAGAGCCTTTTAAAGTCTCAGCTCAAACTCTCCCTCTGCGGTGGGACATTTGCTTCCAGAACCGAGCTGTTTCTCAGCACATCAGTCTATTTTTGCAGGAGAGCTGGCTGCCCCACGCCAAGGTTCCTTACCACAAATAGAACTTCTGGAAGGGCCCACTGGTTTCCTCCGGGCTTTCAGACACCTCTTCTCATTTCACTTGGCTTCCCTTCCCCGGCCTCAAAAGGGAACATTTGGAGCCCCTTCTGTTCTGCTGTGTCTGCAGGCCCCTCCAAGGTTCTCCAGGGGATTCCTTCGGGGTGGCAGTGAGCCTGGCCTGCCTTCAGCTCTGGCCTCTGGCACGCCCCGCTGTCGTCCCCGGAAGCTGAGCTGCAAAGCCCCGGGGGTAGCCAGAGAGCCAGTGTGCATCACACACTGTAGGCTCAGCCCTGAGTGAGATGGTAAAGGAGAAAAACCACCAGTGCCCACACTCAGTGTCCTCTCCGAGTGCCTCTGGCCCCCACCTATCATTTAAGACAGGATTCGAGAACTCATCTTATAAACTGTCATGGGCAAGTGACACACAAATGAGACATTTACCTACCAGGGGAGGCCTGGAGTTGAAACTAAAAGCAATCCCTGTGAGTCGAACTGAAATGAGCAGAGGAAAATAAGACATCATCTCACTAACCTGTCAACCAGGTAAGAGGTAGCTGTGCCCAAGATTGCCTTTGGTTCATCAGAGTCCGAAGTTAGAAGAAGCAGAGGAAAGCCACTTTCTCGAAGCACTTAAGACAGAGCTTCAGAAGATTCCAGAACAATAACAAGTCTAGTTATTCCAGAAAGAGTCCCACTTATGTGAGTATCTCAACTCCTTCTCTCAGGCGGCATGGCCTTCGAAGCTCAGTCTCTGGCAGATAGACTGAGTTCAAATTTCAGGTCTGCCACTTACTAGCTCTGTGAACTTAGGATGTTTCTAAACTGCTCTAAGCTTTCCTTTCCCCTCCCAAGGGAACAAAGGGAAAAATAATAATGTGCCTGGCACATAATAAACCTCAAAGTCTGAATAACATGTGTCTACAGGAGCTAGACCCTTAACATGAAAGAGTGACATTTTCCACATGGTCTCAATTATCCAAACAAAATTAGATATGAACAAGCTAAGAGGTGCTGACTCCCAACGTGAACTAGAGGTGGATGTGACCTTGCCCTTGGATTTGCTCCCAGTCACCCCGGCTTTGGTTTGTAAACAAGTGTGTGCATTTCTCTTGCAGTTGAGGCAGCTTTCCCAAGACTAGCAGCTCCCAGACCTGAGTGGGCATGGCTGGTTTCCAGGCTGCTGGCCCCACCCCTGGAGCTTCTGACTCAGTAGGACCAGGGTGAGGCCCAAGAATTTCCATTTCTAACAAGTTCTTAGGTGATGCTGCTACTGCTTCTGCTGGGAACAAGGAGTGTCAAAGGCCTCATGGTCTCCCCACCCCCCACTCCCCCCGCTCTGGTCCTTGCGGACTCCTCTAAGAGTGAAATGATTAGCTGGCTCCCGAGGCAGGTGTTTTGGATGCTGCTACTAAGGATTTGCAGTTCTCCGGCAGGAGAGCGTGAACTGGAAAGCAGTTTGGCCATACAGATCGAGAGCCTTTGAAGAGTCCTGCTCTCTGGTGCCGTGACCACTCTTCTGGGAAGCCGTCCTTTAAGACATAGTCTAAGATGGGGACGAAGACTGACATTGGCCTGGGGCCTGCAGGTCTGTGTTTAACTATCCCTAGGGCCGTGGACGGGCGAGAACGCAAAGAGAGGAAATATGGTCCCAACCCAGTGCACTGACTGCTGACGATCAGGACAGTGCAGATGAGACGTGGGGACACAGGGATTCCTGCCACCCCGAGTCCCTCAGCACATCTCTCTCCATATGGACATATGGCAGTATCGAGTCTTGGTTAGGCACATGCTGTTGTAGTCAGTTATCCTGAGGCTTAAATTCCAGCTCTGCCACTGACCATGACCTCCAGGGCAGGTGACTAAACCCACCCTGGCCTCAGTTTTATCTCCAAGTGGGGAAAAGAGTACCTATAGTTCAAAAAATCGTTAAGTGCTTAGAATAGAGTGCATTCCAATACACCTTTCCTGTTATTGTTATAGAAGAAACACAGTGGAATGGAGAAGAAAATCTACTTTCAAAAAGCAAGGATTCAATACTGGAGCAGGGTGTTGACCTTAAAATGGAAAGTTCCAGAGAGCAGGGTTGCATGTTTTCAAAGAGACTCCTGCTTCCTCCCAGCATGTAAGTGAACTAGGGAAGTGGCAGGGGGCCGGGAAAGAGCTCCACGAGCGCCCACTCCCTGGGAGCTTTCTGTCATCACTCAGTGAGCCGCTCAGTGACCCCATGAGAAGGGTGGCGGTGGTCCTGTCTGACAGCTGAGGAAGCTGGAACCGAGCCAGCTCCTCGGACTCTCACAGCAGGGAACTAGGCTCAGACCTGGGCAGCCAGCAGGCCCCAACGCTACGCCCGACGCACTGCCTCCAACGTGTGGTTTCCCCAATCCCAGTGATTCATGGAAACACTTCCAAGAGTCTACGTGGGAGTGAGTGAGTGGAAAAGGGAGACGACGAGGGCTCTAAGGCGCTGTAAGGTGGGTGCTCCTATCATATACCCATCAGGATGCCACATGCTTCCCAATTCACACACGCCAGGCGGAAGTCGAAGTCGACTGGACAACGGCGAATGATGGGGGATTGCAACAACAACAGAACACCCAAAGGAGCCCCCCCACCACCACTTAGACACAGCCTCCGCAAGTGGGCAAAAGCCTAAGCTTCTGAGTCACAGCTACTTGTCAATGTAACTTGTAGGCACAGCTTTCTGAGATACTACTTCATTTTTACCCCGTCCAGCAAATGGAGGATTACCTACTGGGTAAGATCAGTCCTTCTTGAGTAAAACGAAGGGCTCTGAGTCCCCAGATTCTGGGCTGAAAATATGAGGCTGGGCCAGCTGGACCACAGTGCCCAGAGAGCAGATGTGGAAAGAATTTTACACTCCTCATCACCAACTGGAACATGGTAGAGAACCACCTTCAGACTAAGATTCCACTGTGTTAGATTCCGTCAGGGCTACCGGATTGAGCAGTGCCATTCTCCACCTGTCTCTGTGCTAGAGGAAACAAGTGTCAGAAGGCTGGAAACCAGTCCTCTGGCTGGTCTCAGAAATATGGCAAGACGTTGCCATGGACAAGTTGCACAAGCCAGGCATGAATCCACATGAGTCCACAACTTACACACTCAGACAAAGTTCCTTGGCTTCAAGCTTTCTTTTAAAAAAAGTAGGCATGGGGGTTCGATTTGTTTTCTTATGAAACATTAAGTCCTCCACCCCTCCTCAATCAAAGGGCTCTTTTTTGTTATCCTTTCTGATGCGATTATCTTATCTAAAGCATTTCAATTTTAAAAGACCCTCTTAGCCAGTGATGTTTTCACCAGGCCCAGCCACACCAAGAACTTTCTCAAGTTCAGGTTCACCGCATGTCTATACAAAGCAGGAGGCCGAGACAGAAACAGGCAAGTGGCTGAGGACAAACTGGACTGAGGAACCAGACGACTTGGTGAAACCAGAGAAACATGAACTGGCCCTTCAGGTTTTCTATTTCCCCTCCTCGACAAAATCGGATGCAAAGATTTACTCCATGAATCATTTGGGGGCAAAACAATTTCAATTGAAGTCATGAAGCTTAAGTAATGAGATTAAGAAAAAAAAATTGCACTATTTTTAACACTCACTGGTTTCCCAGATCGGAGAGAATGGCCTGGCCTCAGCAGTAACCGAGGGTCACAGCGTTTTCCTCTCTGCGTGAAGAGACGCAAAATCGTCCAGGTGGGAACCGCACATGCAGAAATGATGAAACCCTCCCTGTGCGGCTGAACAGCAATAGCTGCACATTTTAAAAACACACACACTCAAGACCCACACTTGCTATTAGGTCAACAGATTTTTGCACCAGGCACCAAAGCAATCCAACAGGAAAGTTCTCCACAAATGGTGCTGGCGTAACTGGATACCCTCCGGGAATGAAGGGACCTCAACCCCTGTCTCACACCATACACAAAAAATATTAATTCAAGATGGACCCCAGACTTAAACATAAATGCTACAACTAACTATAAAGCTTCTTGAAGAAACATGAAAGAGTAGTTTTACAACTTGGGGGTTCTTAGAAAGAATAAGGAAAAAGTTGAAAACAGACTTCTTTAAAATTAAAAACTTCTGCCCAGGAAAAGATACTGTTAAGAAAATAAGTCGCTGGGAGAGTACATCATGAATGTTCTCACCACAGAAAGATGGCGTTGTGACGGTGGGGTTGGCTGTGCTACGGTGGTGATCCTTTGGCAAGGTATGGGTGTATCAAGTCATCGCACTGTGCACTTTAAACTTACATGATGTTATATGTTAGCTGCATCTCAGTAAAGCTGGAAAAGAGAAAAGAAACAAGCCAGCCATGGACTGGGACTAAAAATTCACAAGCCAGCTATATGACAAAGGACTGGAGCTACTGGAACTCTCTTACGTCGGTGAGAGTATGATCAGACCTTCCTACAAAAGAACGCTCTTCAGCTTTGTCCTCCGGGCTTGCCTATGGTGCGCAGTAATTTGCTCATGCTAAATTGTAACTCCTCTGCTATTCCCGAATAAGCACATGTGCTGCTTGATAACCCTTGCTGTTTAATTTTTAAGGTTGACAATGTTCAGGTTGCATTCATCAGAACTAATAAAATGTTCCACTATAAGTTTTATCCCCACTGACCCCCAAATATAAACAAACACTAGACTCTGACTAATGGCAAGCATGCTGAAGTATCTGGGGCAGGGAGTGTACTGATGTTTTCAACTTAGAAATGCACCAAAAACTAAGATGAATCGATGTGATGGATGGATAGAAGGATGGCTGAATGGTTACATAATAACACAAATATAACAAAATGGTAACTGCACAATCTAGGTGGTATGTAAATGGGTGCTCACTGAACAATTCTGTGTATGTCTGAAATTTTTCATAAGAAAATGTTGGGGGAGAAATAGACAAATACAAAGCTATAAAAATGGACGGGCTGCAGCCCTCAGTCTCCGCCCCAGCTCCAACATCAAGGAACTACAAACCTGTCGCAGGGAAACGCGGAGGGCTCCACCCCACGCCTGACCCCAGATCTGGCTGCAGGGTTCCAGAAATCCCGGAACCACAGCACCAGCAAGCACTACATGCCCCTGGGCCTCAGTATCAAGGCTAAAGAACTGTCCCAGGGTTTTATGGCCAGAAGAGACATCAAGAAAGCCTGCTGTGTATGTACGGAAGGGGCAAAGGGCCAACCTAGTTCACTTGTTTAAGTCACTTGAGACAGTTGGGAAAATAGGGGCCGGGGCGTGTGTGAGGGCTCTGCTGGGTATTTAATTCTAAGCCAAATTCCACGTGACCATACCTATGTCAGCTCTAGCTACCAGAAACAGATACAGTAAGGGTTTCAGATAGAAAGCGTAATCTTCAAATAGAACTACAATTTATATGCTGTATATGCTGGACATTTTACATAATTTCACATATTTCACATATCCTTGCATTCATCACGTAAGATAGGTTTACTATCCTGATTTTATGACTGAGGATATTGAGGCTCAGAGAGGGTAAATAATGTGTTCAGGAACACAGAGCTGGAGCTGGAACACACACTCTGGAGCACAGGCCCTTTCTAGAAAGCACTCCTTCCCAAGCCCCTCTCTGGACCAGGAGTGGCATGGGTGCAACCTGTGTGTTCGCAAAGTTTTTTGAGCAGGAAGCTTAGGGTTTCAGGGGACAATGAAGAATCTCATTACCTTAGGGAAAGAAGCCTGCTCTCTCCCATGGAAGACCGGGGGCTGTCAGACCACCATCCATCTGCGTGCTGATGGTGCCCTCGTGTGTACTTTTCATAAGTACGCCAATCACAGTCTTCGGTAGGTTTTCCCTCTTGTTCACTAGTTAAAAAGAAGTGTCAGGCACAAGTGTTTGTCCCCGTGAGTTTCAATGACGTGGCGGAAGTACAGCAGCACCCTTTAAGCCCCTCCTTCCATGTCTTCCTTTCCTTCATCTTTACCCTCCCTTAGCCTTTACCCTCTGAGCTGTGAGCAGTGAGCAACAGCTTTAGAAGGGCTGGGAGCTCCTTCCAGCTGGGTTTGGGTTTGTAACTCCTGGGGAAGGGAGAGGAAGTGGAAGGGGAGATGTTAAGAGGCTCTTAATGGGGGGTAGTGTGGGGGTGGGAGTGTCTTACAAATCTGAATTCTCATAACGCCAGGGATTCTGAGCCCAGCTGTGAGAGCTCAGGTTCCTCCCATGTGGAAAAGATGCAGACCCTCCCGCATAGCCATGTACCAGAGGGCTTAACTCTAGCACCAGGCACCCGACTCACTGGCAGGAACAGGGGTTACAAGTGAAAAAAAAATCCATAAACACCAGGCTTGATGACTTACCAGAGATCTTTAGAGAGAAACGACACCTATGTAGAAATCAAATACATCATTTACTTATTAAAAAAAAGAGAGAGAAAGGAAAAAACCAGAATTCTATGAAAATGTCTTTAATTTTCATCTTTTGGAAATACATTTTTCATTTTCATTTCCATGATACAAAAATGTTAAATATCTAACAATGATCTATATGAAGCAGCTCTACTGAAGTAGACCCATGGAATTCTGCTTGTGATCTGCTTCAACAAAGAAAGGGCTGGTACACGTAGATTTGTCATGATTTCACATACACACACGCACGCACGCGCACGCACGCACATGCCACCTTACACCCAGCCAGTCACTTAAACAGAGGAGACAACCAAGCTAAGACACTGACAAGTGAACACAGAACTAAATATAAAAACAGAAATTGACTTTTTTACTTGTCCTGCCATGAGAAACTCACATCTTAGGAAAAATAACTCTAAATAAATATGCCCCAAGGCCAAGGCATATGTTAAGCTCCTTTATGGGTTGATGTGGGTAGAGATTTTCCTACTGGAAAAATAAGCTTGAGAGCTCCATATTTTCAGGCATCGAAGGTAGGAAGCAGACGGACACAAACTGATGTCTCCACTGGGACAAGGTGACCACGTGCTATGAGTGCCCCCGAATCTGAGTACAAGTCGGTGTTGAGAACCTCTTGCAGCAGGAAGTTGGAGTTCAAGCCCAAATTCATGATTGCAGAACCCAGGAACATCAGCTCTTTCTGCATATTTCACAGCTGACATTCCCCATCAGGTGGATTCCTGAACACACTAAATTCATGACAGGGAAGGTTTCTCATGAGCAATGAATAACTGATTAATAATGTACACATTCACAACAGCCCAGAATTGTGCTGAGTATGAGCAGACAGTTTACATTAAAAAGAGAGGGGGGAAAAAAAAACACAGCCACAAAAAATAAAAGCTGGGGTTTTTTTTTTTCAAGAGACACACCTGGTTTCAAAACCCTCCCACACCACACTTATTAGACACAGTATGGCTTCCCAACGTGCCGGCTGGCTCTTTCTCAGCTACAGCACCCACGATTTGTTTCGCTCAGGTCTTTGTTACCACGTGTCAGGAACTTCAAAGAGCTTGGCAGAGCTGTCCGAGATGCTTCCTGGCGGGAAAGGACAAAACAAGATGAACAAGGGGAGAACAGAACAACCAGCTTGGCGGGGGGGGGGGGGGGGAAGTGCACCTGACTGCACAGACACAATGGGAAAGTCTGTGGAGAGCAGTGCTCTGCAAACAGAGGTGATGCCATAGACACATCACAGGTAGGCTTACTGAGGTGTCTCCCTCCCGCTTGGCTGCCTGTTTATTTTATGGGACCTAACATGATGAGATGCTTACGTCTCCCCGTGAGCACACACACACTATTCTTCGCTAGCCACCATACTGGGCACTTAGTTCACTTGCTCTTCAGAAAAGCTGCTGTTATCAATATCCCCATTTACAAATGCAAGAACAGGTTCAGAAAGGCTAGGTGAGTGGCTGAGATGGGATTTGGGTCCTTCTACAGCACTGAGATCTCCGCCACAGTCCCAGAAGCTCGATTTCTGTGTTCTGTGGTTTATGAGAAATTCCAGGGTCTCTTGGCTATAGGATGGAGGGTTCAGAGACCCGAAAAGGGGCAAAAGCAGCTTGCAGCAGCCTTTTCTGATCTCAGCAACACTGGCTAAGGTTTTCCTGTACTGAAGGGGTGCCTCTTCCATTACAAACAGCTTTACCCCAAAGTTAGAAGCCCTTCTTCTCCATTCGTTACAGCAGGAGCAGTAACTGGATTAGCGCCTGGAGCACCGATGTCCAGAGCGGAGTGAGTGGGAACTAAGTAAGGAAAGGGTGTGTTCATAATAGAAAGTGTGACAGACCAGGGCTCCTGCACCTCTGGTGTCCTGCAAGAGTCAAGCCATACACTGAAGGGCTGGCAGTGAAAACTGGCCGAGCCAACCCCAGCTGCTAACACTCCAAGATTTCAAAAGGGAGGAGGTCTTTGAAAATGGGGAGTAGCTCTTAAAAAGAGATGGGGTTTGGCATCCCACAAAGTAGGAGATCGCTCGGCTGAGAGCAGCTACTGTCAATGACAGGAATGCCTAAAGGGAGCTAGGTCTAAACACCTGAAATAACATGGGTATTTCAGCTAAAATGAGAGAATTCCCACTTCTGATCACTTATGAAGATAAAATCCAGAAAGATAGGATGAGCAGACCAGGAGAGGGGTACTTTGAAGTTTTCTGCCCTGGGTCTCATATGCTTTGTTGCATGTCTGAAGACTATCAATAAAGACTGCAAGACTATTCCTGAGAAGTGAAGGCGGGCAGGAGATGGTCCACGTCAAAAAGATCCAGTCAGAAAAAATAAAGATTATTAAAAAACAAAACACAAACACAAACACTCCCCTCCCCAGAACAACTAAATACTGCAGGTACACAATAAGACAAAACTAGCCTGTGACCTCCTTCACACATTCATACAGTACCTACTGGAAGGGAGGACAATGAACATCAATAAAGGCATTTGTATAATTCACTTATCAAAGAAATATGACAGCAGCCAATTAGCCATTATAATGGTAAACCACAATGCCAAATGTGGGAAACTGAAGAAAATTAAAACTAGTCAAAAGAGGGAAAAAAGATAAATAGCTAAAAGCAACTGCACTGTCATACCCGTAACACTTACAATAGGACCTGTTAGCTGGATGGGAGTACGTGTGAGTCTGGCGGCACGCCATCATACACACAGGAAGCGACTCTGTGAAGGGCTAATGAGAAATCATGGAATAAGCAAAAGCTTTGGAGCAAGGAGAGTCTGGCTTGACCATTTTACTCACTGGATGCCTTTGAACACGTCTCACTGCATCTATAAGATGGACTGACCACTGTATGCCACATCGGACTCCTGTGATACAGCAAAGTTCCTGGCACAGAGCCAATTTTTAATGCATATCAGGTCTCCTTCCCTGATCAATAAGGTGGCCCAACATGGAGTATGGTTGTTCCCCAGGAAGCCAACAGTCTGCAGTGGCAGATGCTACTTTTCACTGCCTAAAATGTGCAACTGCTGAGCAAGAATAATGTGGACAGAGGAACCAGAACTTAAGGACCATCTAAAGGAGACCCATACCAGAGGAGACCTTCAGGTCACTGTGGTGTTCTTTCTAGCACTTTCCAGAAAGGGAGTGTGGTAGACTGTCCAAGGATCAGTCTCAAAGCTGGTGGACAAGAAGCTATGGCCAGTTTTCCAGGAAACTCATTTTCACAGCCCTGTTTCACTAGAGTGCAAAGAATTATTCAGGAACAGTTTTTCTTTTTAAACGAGATATACTTAAGGACATCTGTCTCCTACTTTGATGGATCTCAAGCCATACCTCGCACCATATACAAAGATGAACTCAAAATGGATTGTATACCTAAGAATAAAATCCCAAACTATAAAACTTCTGGAAGAAAACAAAGGAGAAAATCTTTGCAATCTTGAGTCAGGCAAAGATTTCTTAGATATGACACCAAAGGCATAATCCAAAGGAAAAAAAATGATAAATTGGATTTCATTAAAATTTAAAACTGCTGCTATTTAAAAATACTGTTAAGAGAATGAAAAGATGAGTACTAGACCTATCAGGGTAATGATTCTGTAAGTTACATAAATGTCTAATTACTATGTTGTACACCTGAAACTAATATATTGTATGACAACTGCAATTGAAAAATATATATTTTTTTTAAATGGAGAAATAACAGAACTCTGTAAAGCACCCAGAAGATATTTAAAAAGAGAGAGAAAAATAAAAGTTTTTTAAAGCACAGTCTGGAAAAATTTGCAAAACACCCAGAAGAATCTGTATCCAGAATATATACAGAACTCTAAAAACCTAATAAGAAGGAAATGAACAACCCAAAGAAAAAAATGGGCAAAAGATTTGAACAGACATTTTAACAAAGATGAGATTTGGGTGGCAGATAATCACGTAAAGATATACCTAACATTATTAGTCATTAGGGAAATTCAAATCAAAGCTGTAATGAGATACCACTATACACCCATCAGAATGGCTAAAAAGGACAATACCAATACTTGTCAATGTGCAGGGCCACTGGAACCCCTACCCTGCTGGCAGGAATGCAAAATAGTGTAGCCACTTTGGAAAACAGTGTGCCGGTGTCTTATGAAGTTAAATATACATTTACAATATGACCCAGTAATTCCACTCCTAGGTATTTACCCAAAAGAAACGAAAACTTAAGTTCATACAAAAACCTGCAACCAAATGCTTAGAGCAGCTTGGCTCTTAGTTGCTGAAAACTGGTAACAGTCTAAAGGCCAACTGGCAAAATGGACGAATAAACAGCAATCTATCCATAAAACAGAATACCACTCAGCAATAAGAAAGAATGGATCACTGATGCATACACCACCATAAATGAATCTCAAATGCATTATGCTTAAGACTCAAAAAGTTACCTATTGTATGATTCCATTTATATGACATTCTGAAAAAGGCAAAATTACAGTGATAGAAAGCTGACCAGTGGTTGCCAGGATCCCGGGGGAGGGGGAGGGACTGACTACAAAGGGGCAGGAGGGAATCTTCTGGAGTGATAAAACTGTTCTATATCTAGATCACGGTGATGGTTATGTGACCACACACATTTGTCAAAACTCATCAAATTGTACACCTAAAAGTGGTAACTTTCATTGAACATAAATTATATCTTAACAAAACTTTTCCTGGAAAAGATATTAGGAACGTTGTTTAAAAAATCCAATAAAGTTTTAACAGAAAATATGCTGATAATTAAAATTATTTGGCCAAGAATTTTTCATATGGAGAAAAAACAGGATACTAAATTGCATAGAGTATGATGCTAATGATATATAAAAATGATAGGCAGAGTAAAACACTAATTGAGTATCAATAACTATGGGATTTTGTTTTCTTCTATTTTTCTTCATTTTACGTTTTCATAGTGAGCACATTATTTTTATTAACCAAAACAACAAAAGAAACTAAAATGTGGCAAACACAATAGGTTATTGTTTCTGCTTATTTACCTTTGAACTAACTAGAGTGAAAAGGGAAAAACTTAGAGGTAAGACATCTCTCTCCCCTCAGGTGAATCCAAAACTGTCTAAAAAACTACACAGTACACTGGCAATTTGCCACTGTGTAATTTTCTAGAGTGGAATTCTGTATACAGAAAGATCTTTGGGGTGCCATATAAAAGTTTTTGACTAGGAAGTGCTCCAAAGGGCCTGGTAATGGGGTAGTTGCCCACACCTAGCAGGCAGAGCTCCCCTGCTGGCTTATGGGGGCCCCAGGGGGCTGCCAGGTAGAACGGGGAGAGTACAAAAAAGCACTGAGCATACTGCCCCACAGAGCAGCACAGCACACACCCCATATGCCACGTTCAGGCTGGAAACTACGTTTTAACTGAGTAATTACAAAGCTCCTTGTGAGGTCACTGACTTCCTAGCCTGGTCGCTCAGGTGATCGGCAGCAACACCCAAAGATCTTGTTTCTGACTCTAAGGAGACCTGTACCAACACGTGGAGACTGCAGCTCTAAGTAGATTCAAAACTTTTATATTGTGACCCTAAGGATCTGAGCTTGAAAAGTTCAGCAGATTAGTCAAGACTCCAATAAAATCCATGGTTCTTCGCAAACACTTCAAGGTCTAATGTGTTGTGTTGTAAATGCAAGAGGGAGAAAGACTTGGGGCAACCTCTCTATTACATGACAAGAGTCAACAGGAACAGACCCTCTCCTGGCACTCCCTGGGGGGAACACTGTCTAATGGGGCGCTGATGGACCCTCCGGCAACTAGACAGTCTGTCAGCACCCTGAGAGGGGCCAATTTGCACAGCCCGTGATTTCCGGAAGAAGTGACAGGGGTGAGGCTGAGGCTGGGGCTTCTCCGGACACTGGGAACACGTCCCGGAGACAGCTTACTCCAGCATAAATGGTACACGGAACAGTTTTCTTTTATGTAACCACCAAGAATGTACCTTGAATTCCTCAGAGGAAAAGTAGACAGCACTACTCATCATAATAAATATTAAAGGGAGAGGACTTACATTATACACTTACTTCCTGAAAAGGACAGAAACAACAATGGGTAAGAGAAAAATGCTAAGTATATAATATGTACATGAAATTGAAGCCCCAAAGGGGAGTGGTCGCTTGGATTTTTATCATATGACTTCATCATTTGAAAATCCAGGTTAACAGCTGCTGTAAATAGTCTCCTTGTACAGAATCCTTTGCTTCCTCTAAAGTTTGGATCAATTACACACTGCAGAGAGGTGCAATGGGTAAGCTCTGGATCAGATAGCTCCCCCAACCCAGCAAACTATCTATATTTGACTTTGTAAGTTTATAACTCTTTGAGACTCAGTTTCCTCTATAAATTGAAAATATTATCTATACCTTATTGGGTTTTGATAAGGACTAGATAAGGTAAAAAAGGATATCGTGGCACAATGTCTGTTATATAACATAAACTCAATAAATGGTAATTTAGCACATTTTGTTATCTGGGAAGAGGGAGTCTAGTACTTAACACTTTGTGTACCTGAGATACTAAAATGTATAAGTAAGAAAAATGACAGTTTCGGGTGGGATTTATTAAGCATCAATTGTCCCAAGATTGCTACACAGTACAAGATATTCTATAGTCCTACTTTTTAGCTACTTTCTCTTTGGAAAAGAGAAAATTCCCTACAAATGAAGTACTTACTGTCTTTTACGTTCTTCACGCCCTCACTGACAGTGCTGGGGACCCAGCACACCTCTGTAAAGCCTCTGAGTACCTGTCAGGATACTGTCCCCAGCAGGAGAGGTCAGACGTGACACCCTAGAACCTGTCTCTGTAGGACAGACTTTCCCACACTGTAGGAAACACTCTAAGGCAGTTCCAGCCCACACCCAGGCCAACCCCTCCCAGCTCCTGGTACACTCAGCCTCTGCAATTTGACTGCAGACCCTTCACAAGGGCTGAACTCTGTCCTCTGACTCACAGGATCTATAAAGTAACCGAGCAGGCAGAGATGGTTTTTTCAACAGGTTCAGCATCTGACTGCTTGACCTACATCCTGCTAATCCTATTAGGACTAAAGGCTTACAATAAGCCAGCTGAAAGGATTCATTAAACATCTACCCTTCGAAAGTCCTGCTCAGTGAGTGGTGCTCCAGAAGAAAGCTTAATTCTCTCAAATTCTTTGATTCAATTAAAATTTGCAAGATTTTTTTCTCTTTTTAGCAGGACTGACAATGAAGTAAAAAAATCTATCATTTTTTTAGCTCACATCTTGTGGCAGTGACAGCTTTACTGTCAATGGGAGAGAAAACTATTTTAATGACGGTATTATAAATTCAAAACCCCAAATAACTCATATAAAGTTTTCACTTAAAACCATGAAAGTTATAAAAGGAGCTAATCTATTAATGCAGTCTATTATTAGGTATTTTAATTTTAATACCTTTAAGATTATGCTGAGATAGAAGGAAAAAAACCTGAAATCTTGTCCCTGAGAAGTAACAGATAAACCGAAAAATTCAAGAGAAGAGATATGAAAGAAAAAAAAAAGGAGAGCCCCCCAGACACACACACCAAATCATGCTCAGAGTGATCTCTAAAAGTCACGCTAACATTTAATATTTAACATTTGTCAGGAAGGTACAACTGGCAGCGGTAGCAAGGCATCACAGATGAAGACTAAGTATGCTACAGATTAAAAACATCTCCAATACTTATTTCAGGGAAAGAAAGGGAGGCAAGTAAAGGGAGACACTCTGATTCAAGGAGACAGTTCAAATATACAATTCAGGCTTCAAACGAGAGTTGAAGTTTTCAGTTGAAGTTAGGAGTCAGCATTCTGTACAAAAACATACATAACATTTTGCGGCTTCTTTGATTTCATTAATATCAGTGAGACGCAGAAAACGTCTACAGTCAGACGGGGCCACATGCAAAAAAAGGAATTAACTGAAACACAGTGAGATCCTAGGTTGGGCATGAATCAAGTTCCACGGCTTTACTACCTTTCTTTGATTTGGCTGTCGGTTCTAAGCAGAGTAACTGACTGTCAGGATGGCGGGGATAAAGGAGAGGAACAATGGCAGCTAGGTCTGTGGCTCTCTTATCCTGAGCAGACAGTACAGAACTGTGCCTACCAGAACCAGCTTTCTTATAGGGCAGAATTAAGGGCTCTGTGCCCTTGGGTAAGTCAGGTCATCTTTTAGGCCTCTGGTTTTGTTTTTTCTTTTTCACTGTAAAACAGCCCATGATGACTACCTCAGATTTAAATGAAAGAATTTCTGTTAAGCATTAAGTGTCGTGCTGGATCCTTAGCAAGCACTCAGTCAGCAGCAGCTGTAATTATTGTCACCCTGACGGCTGCTTGACCAGGTTATGATCAGATCTGAGGAGCAAACCCCCTCCTCCCTCACACTCTGGCCCTGTAGAGCCCGATCTGCAGGAAAGGCTGAGTTAGGCCACGGACCCTCATGCCTGGGTGACAGGATGTGGGATTTGGCGTCACGCGGGCTGGGGCTCACCTTCGGGGTCTGCTTCTTACTACCCACGTGAACCTGTACATGTCTCGACACCTCCCTGAGCCCCCAGACACTTGCATCACGAAAACAAGGAGGGAATTCCCTATGTCAGACCTGTTGTGAGAATGAAACTCAATAAGGAGAGAAAAGATTCCTACTACAGCTTCTAGCACATAGTAAGCCCTCAACATGTGCTAATTTCCTGTTTCCTTTGCTCCTTATATAATTCTGCTTATGAGAGAAATCCAGGACTGCCTGGATTTTGCTGGGAACAGTGAAAACTCTGCTACTGAAAATAACATGTGTAGGAGTAGGCCTCTGTGCACATTTAAATATACATTTAAAATACAGAGGCTACTTTAAACACATCAGCAAAACCTCTCAGCCATGGGGGAGCGAGAAGACCCCACAATGGACTAACCACCTTTACCAGGAGCACCTCCGCCCCCCACTTTCGTCCCCAATATCAAGCCTTACTTTATCAAGAGCCAGGGCTTTTAAGGGACTTCTCCAATTCAATGAAATTGGTCCTAAAATAATCTGGTCCCATAGAAGGTTATATGGGCTTTGCCACCAACTGAAGCCCTGCTATAATTTCTCCCCCAAAATAAGAGTTTCTAGAGCACTGAGGAGTACACGAGTCCAGAACTTTAGAAAGAGCCAATACAAACCTGCCAGAGGAAAGTCCTTCTTCATTCTTTTAAATTTCTTGGCCTTTTTCCTTCCCTCTGAGGGTGATTCTGCACAGGAATCAGTCTGCTCAAGCTCAGGGTCAGAAAACTCGCCCGATACTCTGGACTCCAAGCCAGCTTCTGCTTGACTGGGACTCAGCTTTCTCTTCCCTACTGTGCTGGTGGCTGTAAGACTGAAATACAAACAGTGGAACAACAGAAAGGTGTTAAGGTAACAAGAAGACTAGGCTATAAAATTATTTTGATACTCTTAAATCTATTAACATTTAACTAGCTATCAACAACAGGGGCAGCTGCTGTGAGAGTTAAGACTTTATTATAAGCTAAAGTGTAAATTTCCCCATGACAAGCTCATTTAGAAGAACATTCTACATTATGCTTGTGTAAACATATACAAATCTAAGCTGTTCTTACTACCTAAAAGAACAAATTTTTAAAGGAAATTCCCAGTCTCTATTTCGGTAGAACTACTGTAACAAAATAATAATCTTGATTACCTTAAATCAGAAGCTAGCATTGTTACCTTCATTACTACATAATGGATACACAGCAGAACAGAAGAAACTTGAGTCTGTCAGTTATCACACTGCTCATGCATTTGAATACACTTACAGGGCATACTCCACCTTCCTATAATTCTCTTCTATTCCAGAAAGGTGACTTGCCAAATTTATAACTAAACCTGGCTTCATTTTTAAATCTTTATAGGATTTGACATGTTGAATTAAATCAGATTATATGTCCCAATTTTTCCTTAAGAAAATATGTTCCCTGAAATATAACTTGATAAAAACAGAGACCACATGGCCAATGTGGGTCCTATCTCTTCTAAATGGGTCTTATAAATAGATTTTTGTTATTACAGCCCCCAAGTTATGAAAAGCATAAAAAAATCAAGTCATTACAAGAGGCCATGCAAGTCTATTTAAGCCTTCCCTAGGAAGTGAATACTTTAAAATGTTACATGTAAAAACCTCTGGCTACTCAATTATTCAACCATCATCAAAAGATGCTAGATCTGGGGAGACAGTTTGATAAAGAGTAGGATATCTGCATGGTCTCACAGACTTGACACCCCGAGAAGGACACAACATCACTTACGCAGTATTTTGGTCAGAACTGTACAATCTGTTCTCATGAAGAAAAGGCAGACAAACCACATGAAAAATATTTTATTGAAAAAAAAAAAGGTGGGGGCTGGTGTTCTTCAATAACGTCATTGTCATAAAAAAGACAAAAGAAACATGAAAGATATAACACATTACATGGACTAGATCTTGGACTGGAGGGGGAAAAGCTATAAAAATAATATTGGATCAAATAATAAAACTGAGATATAAACAATAAAATATTAGATCAATGTGAAATTACTGAAGTTGATAACTACTATAGTTGGGTAAAAGAATATCCTTAATTAGAGTATCTAGAGACCATGAGGTATTAACTCCCTCTCATATGGTTAAGAAAAAAATAATGCTATTGGTGGGGCGAGGGTGGCAGGGAGATGAAGAGAAAAAGAGGAGGGAGAGAGAAATCAAAACTGTCTGTGTGTATAGTAAGTCCTCACTTAATGTTGTCAATAGATCCCACGACTTTATGCAAA
Source organism: Pteropus medius (assembly GCF_902729225.1). NCBI lineage: Eukaryota > Metazoa > Chordata > Mammalia > Chiroptera > Pteropodidae > Pteropus > Pteropus medius. The sequence goes on from NW_024349798.1 coordinate 13,583,430, forward strand.
ATGAAGTATAAAGAAACCAGTTTTACCATAGGCTAATTGATATAAACAAAAGTTAAGTTCCAGACAGCAGCGCATCGACATTATAGCAAAACAACACTGAACAAAATAATGAGGACCTACAGAAAGGGAGGGGGAAGGGAAGAAGAGAGAGCATGTGCACACAAAGCAAAAATCAAATGGAGCAAAACGTTAACAACAGATGAATCTGGATAAAGAGCGTGCGTGGGTGATCTCAGTAATATTTGTGTGACTTTTGTAAACTTTGAAATTATTTCCAAATTAAAAGCAAAAATAAAAAAATAATTGAGAAGCATGACATGTTATTGAATATCTTCTGATACCTGCTGTGAAACAATCCAAGACTGATTGAGGGAGGCTCATTCCCTCATTAACCAGCATGCCAACTACTTAATTTAATAAGTGCCTCCCTCGGCCACCTCCAAACAGCCTCCAGTCCTACCCATTTTATTCCTGTCTGCCACCAGTCCAGGTCCTTCCTCACCCACTGCCACTATGGACTCTGCTTATCTTAACCCAGACTCAAAACAGGATCCTGGTTGGCCCATATCTCCCTCTCCTCCTCTTTCTAGTCTCCCTTCCCCTTCAAATCCATTCCTTCCAATGTTGCCAAACTTCTTCCAAAGCAGAGACTTGGTCAAGATGTTCCCAGCTCAAAACCTTCCACGGCTCTCCACAACAACCTAAATTTACTGCTTGGCACAGCACCCAGGATCCTCTGACATCGGGGTCCTAATCTGCTGTTCTAGCCTTACCTTCCACTAGGCAGTCGAGCTGCAAAGACAATATACATTTATTTCAATGAATTCCCATTACGTGTACTTTCCCATTTATCCATCAGCCCCCGAACACCCTACATTAACCCGTTTCACGCTGCTGTTTGTGCTAAGACACTACCGCCCATCTCTTCTTGCGCAAACACCACCAGACTCAAGAATGTTCCCCAATTCTTCTGCCTAGTGTTCCTCTCCTTCCATGTGTCCGATAATACTGTCTGTCACAAGGGGCCTTTAAGTCATCCATCCTAACTATTTATAATAAACAAAAACTGGGAACAGTGCAGACGTCTATCAACAGGAGAATGGAAAAAACTATGGTACATGCAGACAATAAAATAAAATTTTGCATTTAACAATAAGGAACTGCTGATATTTATAAAACCATGGATGAATCTCAAAAACATTCTAAGTGAATAAAGCGTTGACATAAAAGAATGGGTAGAGGAGTATGCTTTTGTCAAATATTAGGTGGACATTCTACAAACATGGGGATTGACTGCTTTAACTTTAGCATTAACTGCAAATAAAGATGTTGCAGGCATTTGCTGGCATATATTTTGATCCTAATCAGAAGTTACTGTGGTATTTTGCCCAACTATGCCCACAAATCTGTCAAGTTCCTCTCCACCACCGTCTTAGTCTACCATACTTCAGAGACTTATGCTAGTATATTGCCTCTGGAAAGTTCTTGTTTTTATATAACTTTTAAGTTTACAAAGCATTTTCATTAACATTTTCTCACGTAATTTAAAACATATTTCTGAGTTCCTAATCTGTAGTTTCTGCTCTCAGATAAGAATCCTTTGCTTTCCTAGGAAAGACTATTGTTTAGTGGACATCCTGCCTGCGAAAGCCTCAGATATGTCTGAAATTAATACATTTCGTATGTTTGTATATGTCTATAATATCCACACCAACACAAAATCTTCTCAACTATCACTCTAATAAAAATAAAAGCTACAACTACATCCCATGTAGCTTAACTAAAGCAGTTTTGAATTAAAAACAGATTTTATCATACACTGAAAACCAAATATAGTTAAGTACTTACTGCCTTTAAATTTAATTCTTTATACATTTTTAAGGTATGGTTGCTTGTGGCGTGTATGTGTATTATGTACAGACATTCTCAACACATGTATGTTGATAAGATACTCCTTTACAGATTGATTTCAAAGGTCAAAAGTCAAAATTAGAATCAGAAAAAACAGCCTCCCATTAGTGTGAGCTCATTTTGTATGCAAAATCATAATGCATGAAGTAAGCTATTTTATAATGAATGTGAAGAGCACATTTAAATCCACTGAAGAAATGGTGACTAATTAAAAAATAAAATGTTACAGACACAATTTGGTATGTCAAAACTTAACATTAAATCTTGATTATTATTTATATGCGAGATGCAAATGATAAGCCATCCTGGTTATAATGACTATTAGGTCAAACTTAGAATTTTGCTGTAAGGCATAATGAACAATGCTGTAACTATACACTAATTCTGCAAGATTCTCCATTAACTTCTTCCTTTTAGGAGAAAAAATGTTTGCTAATAGAAAGGTCACATTCACAAACTCCTTCTGTAAAACCACAAAACTCTGGCTGCCCCATAAAATTTCTCCTCTATTTTATTTTAAATTAGAGTATTATTTACATTCAATGAAATTCACTCGTTTCAAGTGTACAGTTTGGTTAATTTGGGGAATTGTATATAACCGTGTAAACACTACAATAATTAAGATGTAGAACAGTTTGCTCTCTCTGAAAAGATTTCTTGAGCCACTTTGCATTCCATCTCCTTCCCAGCGACCACTGATCTGCTTGGAGTTCCTACAGTTTTGCTTTTTTCTACAAGCTCATATGAATGAAATCATACACATTTAGTCTTTTGTGTTTGACTATCACTTAGCATAATACTCTGAGAACGAACCACACAGCCAGAAGTATTGGTATTTCATTTCTCTTGTTACTGAGTAGCATTCTTTCATGGTATGGCTATACCACAAGTCATTTATTCATTTACCAGTTGATGGACAGTTAGGCTGCTTCCAATTTTTTGCTATTGTAAATAATAATACCATGAACATTTGTAGAAGGGCTTTTCTTTTTTTTCTAAATCGTGGTAAAATACATGTAACGTAAAAATTAACTATCTTAACCATTTTAAAGTGTACAGTTCAGCTATTAAGTACATTTCTATTGTGCAACCATCACCACCATTCATCTCTAAACTCTTTTCATCTTGCAAAACTGAAACTCTATGCTCATTAAACACTAACTCCTCAATTTCCTCTCCCCCTAACCACTGGCCACCACTATTCTACTTTCTGTCTCTATGAGTTTGACTATTCTAGGTACCTAATATAAGTGGTATCATACCGTATTTGTCATTTTGTGAATGGCTCATTTCCCTAGCATAATGTAAAGCAGTTCATCCATGTGTCAGAATTTCTTTCCTTTTTAAGGCTGAATAATATTCCAATGTATAGAGATACATATTTTGTCATCCCATTCATCTGTCAATAGACAGTAGGGTTGCTTGGCCACTGTGAATAATGCTGCTATGAACATGGGTGTACAGGTGTCTGTTGGGGAGGAAGAAATTTTCTACCCTTCTAGGTTCTTTAGGCTGGTCTAATAATTAAACTGACAAGAGACAAAGTAACAAGAGAAAATGACCAAATTTAATCACATACCTACATATGGGAACCTCACATAAACAAGAGCGTCAGAGACCCCACATACATGAGAGGTTCAGAGACAAAAAGGTAAAATAAGGTATATATGGCATCTTGAGCCAAAAAACGAGGTAAGGTGCCTGAGGCTTCAGAGGGGAGGAAGGCAATTCACAGGATGATAACAACGGATGATCAGTATTCAGAAGTTTGCCTTGCCCTATAGATAGGTCATAAAAAGTTATTTCTGGTGATAACTCATTATGGGCAAGGCCTCAATTTAAATTCTTTAAGGAAGAGGTAAAGTTTTTCTTGGGCTTGCAAGGTCTTGATTGTCTTCAGCTCAAAATAATCTACATGCCGACGTAGCACATCTTCAGGAGGCCTGTTCTGAAGCCCTTCATATCTCTTCAAGACCCTGCTTTCAATTCTTTTGGTTACTGACCAAGAAAGAAGGAGAACTGTTGGAATTGTATGGTAAATCTATTTTTACTTTTTTGAGGCCCCATGATACTGTTTGCCACAGCAGCTGTACCATTTTACATTCCCACCAGCAGTGCACAAAGTTCCAATTTCTCCACATCTTGCTAACACTTTTTTGTTTGACAGTAGCCATTTTAATGTGCATGAGGTGATATCTCACTGTGGTCTTGATTTGCATTTCCCTACTGATTAGTGACACTGAGAATCTTTCCATGTGCTTTTTAGTCATTTGTATATGGCCATTCTTCTTTGGAGAAACATCTATAAAAGTTCTTTGCCCATTTTTTAATCAGGTTGTTTGTTTTGTTGTAGTTGAGTTTTATGAGTTCTCTATATACTCTACATATTAGTTCTTTATCAGATATATGATTTAAAAATGTTTTCTCCCATTCTGTGGGATGCCTTTTCACTCTGTAGATAGTGTCTTCTGATGCACGAAACTTTTTAATTTTCATGAAGTCCAATTTGTCTATTTTCTATTTTGTTACCTGTGCCTTTGATGTCATATCCAAGAAATCAACGCCAAATGCAATGTTGTGAAGGTTTTCCCCTATGTCGTCTTCTATGAATTTTATAATTTTAGCTCCTACATTTAGGTTTTCGATCCAGTTTGAGCTAATTTTTTTATATAGTGTTAGGCAAAGGTCTAACTTCATTCTTTTGCATGTGGATATCCAGTTTACCTAATTTATTGAAAAAATTGTCCTTTCTTCATTATCTTGGCATGTGACTATGTTTATATAAAGATTTATTTCTGGGCTCTCTATTCTATGCCATTGGTCCATATGCCTGTCTTTATGGCAATACCACACTGTATTGATTACCATAGCTCTGTAGTAAGTTTTGAATTCGGAAAGTGTTAATCTCGCAATTTTGTTCTCTTTTTTCAAGATTGTTTTAGCTATTTGGGATCCCTTGAGACTTCATATGAATTTTAGGATGGATTTTTATATTTCTGCAGAATATAACATTGGGATTTTTATAGGAATTACACTGACTCTGTAGATCACTTTGGCTAGTATTGACATTTCTTTCAGCAATGCTTTGTAGATGGTAAGAGAGCCATCTCTGTTTTCCTCTTCTTACTAGGGCACTAATCTCATCATGATCCCCCCCCACACACACACTCCATGGCCTCGTCTAACTCTAATCACCTCCCAAAGGCCCCATCACCTAATATCATCATATTGGGGGTTAAGACTTCAACATACAAATTTGAGGAGAAGGGGAGAGACACAATTGAGTCCATAACACAAGGTCACCAAGATTTTTTCCCCATCTTTTTTTCTAGAAGTGTTACAGTTTTAATTCTTACATTCAGGTATATAAGTCATTTCAAGTTCATTATATACATGGTATATGACTGGAAGTTCATTTCTTTGCATACCATTATCCAATTGTTTCAGCACTATTTGTTGACAAAACTAACCTTTGCCTACTGGATCACCAGCATCTTTGTCAGAAATTTTTAATTTTCCAAATTCCCAACAGTTATTAATCTTCAGGATTTGAGGACAAGAAATCGAAATTCCCGAATCATAAATTATTCTGTATATTATAACAGCACTTTATTATGTCTTTTTAAGGAATAATGAGTTATCATAAAATACTGAATCACTTCTCTGTGATAGGGTTATATTAAAAGTTTCCGGGGGTAGTTTGGTAAAGTAAGATTTAACAACAACAACATAGATTATTATTATGAATCAATACACTGTGGCAAAATTACATGTTTTAATAATCTCTACCTAATGTAGGCAGTAGAAAACATCAAAAGAATGAAACATTAGCACCAAAGAGATGCCCAATAAATATCATTTAAACATTGAAAGATGTCACAAATACTTGATATTTAAAAGTTATTCCTAAATAAGATTTCAAAACACACAGGCATTAATTGCTAATATTTGTCTTGTGACAAATATTTCAGATGTAGAAGAGTTTCACATTATACTGATGCTGGTCAAATTGTCCTGAGTGTGTCCAAAGCTAACACCGGTTGGGTGTTTCACTACCACACATGGCTTCATATAAGCTCATTTCCTTTTGTAGCAATAAAAATATTTTCTGCTTGCCCTGATTTTGGTTTTGCTGTTAAAATTGATATTGCTTGTCTTAATTTAGATTTTAGATCAGCTGATTTCACACTGGAGTATTCCACAATGATATTTACATCTCGTCTTTTCATTTCTTCTGCAAACATATTTACAAAGAACAATGCCTGCAGCAAATATTTAAACACTGAAACACCACTGGATTCTATTATTAAAGATAATGTAACATTTGAATATCCTAGCAAGGTTAAAAGCACTGCTACACAGAAATATGTTTCAAAACTGCCAATTTGGGGAGAGCTACCAAAACATATTTCTTGGAACAAGACTTGTAGGATTTTCATAAAATATACTGATAAATACTAATGCATATAAATTCATTAAATATATTTTTATTTATAAGAACAATTCACTGTTAACAGCATATAGGGCCACAAACACACTTATAACATGGCCAAGAGACAGGCAAGAATGACTGCTTTGGTCTTGGCCCCTTGTCTACATGCTCCTGTCCTGATTTCAGAAATGTTGACCTTAACCTTTAATGCTGATTACGCTCTTGTTTTTGACTTCATGTCAGTGGACTCCTTTGAACTGGTAATGCTTATGTTGATGGTTAAACTTTAATTCCCACAGATTTTTTCCTTTATCCTGATTTCTCAACTGGTTTTTCTCATGATTTGCAGTAACATACAAATGTCCCTAGAAATGCCAGGAAGGAAGTCCTGTATGGAAACTCTATTGGAAATTGACTGACCACAAACGAGTAGCTGTATTTCTGGACTATTCTGTCTCGTCATCTACTTGTCTTTCCTTATGGCAGCACCACACACTGTCTTTATTTCTTATAGACAGAGTTATGTCCTTTCGTTAGCTGGGAGGTTCATGCTGCTGGACAAAACACTAGCCACTTTTCATTTTAAAGGACTGCCCAGTTTACAAAATTCTTTCCTTTGAGACTTGCATATGACCATTTGAAGCTTAACATGTGTTTCATTCCCATTTTACAGACAAAAAAGTGCATCCTCAGAATAAGCAACTTCCCCTAACTCACGTAGCTGGTTAGACAGATCTGAGACTGTCCCCCAAGTCCAGTGCTCTTTGAACTGCCTCACAGCCTCCCTCCCCATACCCACCTTCCCAAAAGGGGACCCCTCAAAAAGTCCTTCCCTGACCCCTGAGAAGCACAAGCAGCCCCTCGCCCTGTGGCATTCACCCCTTTGCCTTGTTCTGTTTCCCTCCTACTACTTCTCTCTGCCTGTGCTTCTTGTTTATGTCTTTGTTTATTCTCTCCCTCTGCCACTAGCATGTAAGTTCCAACACAGCAGGATCTCACATCCCTTGCTGACCATCACGTTCTCAGCACCTGGCACTTGGCATGCAGACTAAGTCCTCTGCAATCAAGAGTATGAATAGATGAAATCAGTAAGTGGATGCTCCCCGCTCAAAGCAACAAGACAAGTGACAAACACCAAATTGCTTATTTTGTCCTGAATTATATATAATATTAATATAGTTTACATTCTAGTATACAGCCAACTTCCCCAGTATGTCTGGATAACAACACCTTCCCCACGAAGGGTAACTATAGGAAAGAGGGAGTGTCTTGCTGTGCAAAGTACTTCACACAGCAAAATGAACTGCAAAAATCCGGGAAAGTGGGAGTGAGAAAATGCATTTTCATTGTTTTCACAAATTCTCATGCTGAATTCGAATTCCATGAGAATGACTGTTTCTGTGTTTTCAGGACTGATCTGGATGAATGAGGGGAGGATGCCTATGCTCAACTCAGAAAGCAATCCCCTGGAGATTGTTAATAAACTGTGACTCTTATTTCTAATAAAAAAAAATTTGATTTGAAAAGCAAAATTAATATTAAATAAGGTGTGTCTGTATGAAAGCTATCCAGTTATAAAGGATGTCTCTTGTGAAATGGGTACGCTGGGGGCGAGAAAGAGAATTTACGAATGTGTTGTGTGAGTATGTGCTCAGTCCTAGGTATAAAGTTTATCTGCAAATACGAGATTAGCTTAGATGAGAGAAAAATTGATTCTGGGTTATAAAGAATTAATTGCATTCGATTAGAAATACTTTTTACAAGAACTCAGTTTGAGTATTTTAAACAATCCCCTATTGCTAACCCACTTTAATTCAACATAGAAAAGATTAATTGATGGCAAACGTGACAGAAATTAATACTAATTCCTAAATTAATAACTTACACTCAACATACAATTAACTAGGGCTGAATACAGAACATCTGAAATTTTCAGAGGTTAGGATGAATTTTACTTTTGCACTAAAATTTGCCCTTGACTCTGATGAATTTGTTAATGAAATCAGTGACACAATCAAAGTTATAGGAGGGGAAAATATCAACTCCTCAATATCAAAAGCCCAACTATTTCAGAAAAAAAAAGTTTTTAAAAATTTTTCCAGGAAGTTAAACATAACCAATTTAACACACATATCTATCTGTAGAGAGATATAAATATCTTTACAAAGGCACAGAGAACAGGAAAGGCAGCATCAGAGGATGGGATGTCAGCTCACTTTGGAGATGACGAGTAGGGAGAAGAGTGCCAAAGAACTTTGCACAGAGGAGGAAGCAGAAATCTAAGTGCTGCATAAAAGGCTGATTCACCCAACAGAGCCCTGCAAAGTCTCCACAAATAACAGGCAGCAGATTCCTGAAATAAGCAGGTGATAAGGACTGGGGCTATGCGGACACGGAGAAAGACTGTACTAGAACTCCCCATCCCCATCCCTGGGAATCCAGGGCACCAGCATTCCCCCAGGCCAGCAGGAGCTGGGTTTAGTCTCTGGAGAATACGATCCTCTCATGGAGACACAAGGTCCAGTAGTGGAGAGTGGGAGTGAGTGGGGCAGTAAGAACCAGCCAGGAAAGTAGCATCCCCTACATACTGAGAAGCGAGGCCTCCTGCTTTCTTCCGCCAATTAGTGCACAAAGCACCAGCAGCAGTTAGGCTCACATCCCTCAAGCTGTAAACCAGGAAATCAATCTCTGAAAAAACTGAACCCTTACAGCTAATATTATACTTAATGCTGCATACTCTTTACCCGCTAAAATCAGAAACAAGACAAAGGTGTTGGCACTTACTACTTGTATTTAACACTGTTCTAGAGGCCCTGACCAGAGCAATAAGGCAAGAGAAAGAAAGAAAATTCATATGGTCCATTGGACAAAAAGAAACACCATTACCTTTATTTGCAGACATGACTGTCTAAACAGAAAATACCCAATAGTCTACAAAAAGTTATTAGAACTAATAAGAGAATTCTTTTATAAGCAATTAACAACTGAAAATTAAACTTTAAAAATATATGACTTATTAATAGCATCAAAAAGCAGAACACTTAGAGATAACTCTAATAAAGCATATGTAAAATCTATATGCTGAGAAATAATACGCTGATGAGAGAAATCAAAGAAAACTTAAATAAATGAAAAGATACACTATGTTCATGAGTTGGAAGACTCAATGTAGTTAAGATGTTAATTCTCCCCAAAATGATCGGTAGATTCATACAATCCCAATTAAAAGTCCTAGCAGCTTTTTTGTAGAAATCAACAAACTAATCTAAACTTTTTATGGAAAAGTGAAGGACTCAGAATTACATATTTTTTAAAAGGAAGAACAAGACTGAAGGATTTACTGTCTAGCTTCAAGACTCATTATAAAGCTGTAGTAATTAATTCAGTGTGGTTCTTTTGAAAGGATAGACATAGAGATCAATGGAACAGAATAGAGTCCAGAAATAGACCCCATATATAGATAGATAGATAGATAGACAGACAGACAGACAGACAGACAGACAAAGACAGACAGACAGAGACAGACAGACAAAAAGACAGACAGATAGATTGGTTTTTGATGAAGAATCAAAGTAATTCAGTAGAGAAAAAATAGTTTTTCCAAACAATGGTGCTGAACAAGGAACATCTATATGCAAACAACAACAACAACAAAAAACTTGTACCCATGCCTCACACTGTACATAAAAATCAACTCAAAAGAGATCATATACTTAAACATAAAACAAAACAAAAACTTTAAAACATAAAAAAAAGAAAATCTTCACGACCATAGTTTAGGCAAAGATTTCTTATGCAGATCACAAAATGCACAAGCCATAAAGAAAAGCAAAAGCTTTGGAGAAAAGATATATAATTACAGAGCCAGCTTCTCACCTCAACGGTCTACAAAGAAAAAACATCAATAAGACCTGCCTCCACACCCAGAGAGTCTCATCTCTTTTTAGTTCATTATTAAATAAAAATGGATGGCCAAAAATAGCCAAATACTTGAAGCGAGCTTTTAACATGAGAGAGAAAAACCACAACAGACCAATAAACAGACAGGAAAAACCCTGAGGAAACAGACAATGTAGGCAGCTAAGGAAAATTTTAAAAACTATAGGCAGTTCTTGCTTTTGCACATAGTATAGGACCACAAAAATGATAGGAACACAAAAATGACGGGCAAACTACCATATTTGCAAGTCAATGAATAAACAGAAAAATCAAGAAGTAACAATAAGGACATTACTAGTTAGAAAATGAAGATAAGTACCAAAAGAAAGTTTAAAGTGGTTGCCTCTAAGGGACAAAATGGGAGGAGAACAGGACTGCTGCTTTTCATTATATATTTTTTGTATTATTTGGCTCTTAAAAACATGGACGTCACTGAAAATATTTTAAAAGAAAAAAATGTCAAGAACTTTGCAAAGATCTAAACATGTGAAAAACTACTATACCAATAGTAAATCAGTACTTATCTGGTTATGTTAAATGAGTATACTTAGCTTTTTTTTTTTTTGTAAGTATACTAACTAGCTTTGTAACCTTGAGTAAGACACAGCTTCTTAAACCTTCCTGTTCCCCTCTGTAAGGTCACAAAGGGTGGACTGGATCACCTCCAAGTCCCTTCTAGCTCTACAAGTACAGGGCTTTATCAAGTAACACTTTTGCTTACACAATTATAGGTGAAACCCATTCTTTAAAAAAATAAATCTACATTTCTTCAGAAATGTCCTACCATCTAGACTAGTCTTCACTTCCATTTATCTAAATTAGTGTGGCATTACTGTATTCCACAGTTATTAGCATTTGCAGGTAGAAATGGCATAGAAATATTCAAAGCCAGTTACCTAAACAATGAAATCTATAGTTAGTATCTTAATCCTACAAGTTTTTTGAAGACATTCTATCTCTTTGGAAATTGGGTTGTTTATATTTTTCTTTTAAACCTACTAAACCCAACTTGAGGAAAAAAAAAAAATCATAACATCAACTGAGCAGGCTCAAATTAGGAAGTAAACTACTGTTTCTCAAATAATGACAAAAGGAGGTAGGTGAGGTTTTCATACTCATAGGAGGATCCAACTGTTCCTCTCTGCTCGGGCACTCACCTTTATCTGATGTCCATGGTAGCCAAATAGTCTGAACTAATGGAGAGAAAGAAATAGGATGAAAGAAGAGAATAAAAAGAAAGCTATCAACCATGTGGAGAACACTACTCTAAATTCCAATAGTTTCATTATGTTCATTAATTTAACCAATCTAAACGGATAGTCATATCATATATTTAGTCAAATGAATGATGAGATGCCATCATTAGTATTAACAATGTGATTTGAAGGATCAACAGGGTATGATGGCTTCACTAGGAGAACAAGGTTCGACTGATGGGCTGCACATGAAATGGACAGTGTCGTTTCAGCTTCTTCACAACAGAGGACTACTATCTACCACAAGATGTTCTCCTACCAGGAAACCAACACTTCTTACAACTTGGTTTGGTTTGTGAAGACCCTTCTGGGGTAATTTGTGACTATAGCAAACGAGAAATGAATCCTTTCAAAGAATTTAGAATTATTAATTTAAGATGAGCTAATGCACCTCTTGGTCATTCCCAAGAATTCTCCAATTCTTTATATCATATTGATGAAAATGGATGTAATAATCATAAAACAGTGATCTGAATACTGACTTCCGTAGTATCGTATGAGATTGATTTCTTTTTAAACAATTTTCCCTTTAAAAAATGTGGTAAGACATACATGAATGATCTTCATGAAGACTGAGATATCTCAAGACATCCAGAGTTGATCTACTCCTACCTTCGCATGGCTCTTTTAGTCTAAACAGTAGGTAAGACAATAAAGCAAGGTGGGTATTGGTGTAATTATGAAAAGAATGTCACTCCTTTCCGCCTTACCTTTAACAAATAGAATAAAAGTATTCCTAGCATGACGTTACACTGTTCAAAAGGAAAAAAGCAGTCTTCATGGCCTTCTCCCATAAGAAACTGGATAGGAAGTAATAACTGAAAATTATTAATGGTTCATTCATTTATTTAAATCTTTTTCTGAATGACCACATAACATCACTTGCTAGGTGCTGGAACGCTAATATGAATAAACAGCAATCCCCAACTTTATCTTTTCACTTCCTACCAGAGTCACCAAGGCAAAGAATTCCCAAGGGTTCCAGGAGGCCTGGAAGGCATAAGGAGGTATTTTTGGTGGCGGAGAAGGATCACAAATAGATATCTGAGGAGGGAGCAGACATTCTGGAAAAAGCATGAATGGGATTTGGGATGAGAGAGATGAGGGCTTAAATCTGGGTTCTGTCATTTACTGGTTTTGAGACTGAGAAAATTCTTTTATTTCTGTGAGTCTCAGTTTCCTCAACTATAAAACAGGTTGTGAGGATCAAAAAAAAAAAAAAGCACATGTTACAGTGACTGATACATGGCAGACACTTAACAAATGCCAGTGCCTTCTCTGTCCCTTCCCTTTCGTATGGTGGGCAAAGGGCAAAGGTCCATGTTTTTAGAGATGATGTTGACCTGGGTCTTCAGAGGCGGTGGTCCTAATCTTTGAAAAGCATCAGGAAAGGAGGAGAGAAAGAGAAGAGAGAGTAGAAGGAAGATGCTAGCAGCACCAGTAGGTGGTACAGCATGGTCCTGATGGCTGGAAGGCTAAGTGTTCTCGCAGGCTCCCTAGCGGGCTGGAAAGTAATCAGCTAGAGAGCCGCTCAGGAGCGTGGGTGTCCAGGGCGCAAAGGCCCTGCTCTGCTGGAACTGTATACGAGGTTTCTAGAAGACACAGTTCCATTTTTTCCCAACATTTTATTATGAGAACTTCAAACATACAGAAAAGTTTAAAGAACTGTACAGTAATATCTCTTTAGCCGTCACTTAGATTCTATAATTATTTCTATTTTGGGGATGAAGATTTGAAAATATACAGCAGATTATCCTTCTTTTGCATTTAGGAAAAAGAGGCACAAAAGGGAGGAAGCTCTAGAATGTTCCCATGTGGTAAGCATTTGGCTTCTGCTCTACCAGCAATACAGATGAATGAAATCTTTGCTTTAGAGATTCTTGAATGGACAAAAGGAAGCACCTCAAATCTGTAGACAGCATTTAAACATGGAGCCACCTATCAGCACAATGACAAACTTCATGTTGGGCCACAGCAGTCATTCATCCTTATACCCAATCTCCCCCAAATAAACACAAACACATTGTGGCTTCTGCTGCCTTATAATGTGCTAGCAGAATTTTTTAAAAGCATAAAGTGTCAAAAAAGAACTGCCAGAAAAATGTTAAGGATTTCTGTATCAGGCAATGAAAATACAGGATTTATACATTTCATATTCTACTGCAGCTAAAACAAATAACACATGAATAATCCTAACTGCATATTATCTAGGCACCTCAAATAGGAAATTTGTTTTGTGTTTGGTTACAGTTATAGAAAAGATAACATTTCACTTCCCTACCGTTTAAGTGTGTTGAGGGCAATTTCAATAGTTAGCCCCGTTAAAAAAAAAATTATACTATTACATGAAGATAAGTATGAATAATATAAACACATTACTAGAAACACAGATGATAATTACTTCTCATTATGGTTAATCAAATAAATAACATGAAGCTATGGAAAGAAAACATTAATTTTCAAATATTACTATTATGAAACATGAAAGCATTCCATAACACCACAAGTCAGATTAATGTAAGGTGATATTAAACTGAGCCGTCATGTTATTTAAAATAAAATCTTGAGATGACATGCTGCTTTAAAGTGTGAGGAAAAAAATGGTTTTCAGTGCCAAATTCTACATTTCTGAGCACAGAAACTTTTAAATGAAAATGCTGAATTTTATTGGAGATGGGGACTAACTCTTCTATGTTTTTAAATTTAAAGAAAGCTAAGTCATTACTAAAATCTAAATGTAATAAAATATTTAAAGACTTTTAAAAACCAACTACAGAAATCTTAGAGATTAAACTCCTAAAAATACACGTAATTTTTAATAAATATAATTGTTCTGCTTTCACAGCTGTGCATTTGTCAATTTTGGTAGCGTTGACACTTCATAAAATGAAGTGTCTGTATGAAGTGCCTTTATGGCAGCTCTATTAAAACAGATCATCTAATAATCAATCCGCCTGGCTGCCAGAATGTTCTAGCCCATACAACAGGTGACTAAAAAAGGGTCAAATCTCACAGCATTTCCAAACAATTTACCTACTTCTTTCATTTTATCTTGAAAACTTTTACATCTATAAAAGCATTCTAATGAAGTATAAAATAGATAAGTAGCAATTAAAAATTATAAATTCATCAACTATTTTTCTTTATAATTCATCATTTTGTTTACATTTTTAAGGTATTTTTTTAGGTCTCTCATCAGAATCCTCCTCATCCTCTATCATCATGAGAAAGGCTTCGAAGTCAAATTCTACTATTAAAAAAACTGCATTCCAGGTTACCTGCATCTTTTAAAAAAATTTTTAATTGTGGGAAAATACATATAACTTAAAATTTACTGTCTTAACTATTTTTAAGCATACAGTTCAGTTGTGTGAACAATCTCCAGATCTCTTTTCATCTTGTAAAACACAAACTCTATACCTATTGAACACTAACTCCCCATCACTCCCTCCCCGAGCCCATGGCAACCACCATTCCACTTTCTATCTCCTTGAATTTGACTACCCGTGGTTCCTCATAAAAATGGAATCATACAGTATTTGTCTTTTTGTGACTGGCTTATGCCACTTAGCATAGTGTCCCCAAGGTTCAGCCATGTTGTAGCATGTCAAAATTTCCTTCCTTTTTAAAACTGAATAATATTCTACACCACATTTTCTTTATCTAAGTTGCTTGTATGCTTTATATCATTCCCAGGAATCCTACTGAAATATCTTCTCTAAAAGAAAGCAATGGTGCCCTCATCTAGTGGCCCAAGAGAAGTCAAAGGAAGGAGAAAAATCAGATCGGTTCATTTTTCCCTGACAACAGCCAGGGAGACAGGACGGAAAGGATATTTGTTAGAATTGTTCTTACATCTTGATTTTAAAAAGCTCCCTGGCTGTATGTCTTCGGGACATTCCATGGTGAAATCAATATTGCCTGGTTAATAATTCCATTTTATTAAGAACTACATACTTTAATATTCTGCATTTTACATTAACCAGACTCTAGTTTTATGCTGAATGTTTATTTGAATGTCTTAAAATATTCCCTTCAGACCAGACTGATCCTTTCTTTCAATTGTTCAGATGTTAGGGTAGAAAGGAGTGAGTGACAGGAAGCTGAGTAGAGGGCCACGATAATTTTTCCTTACTTATTAAAAAAAATCACTTAGGACAGATTTTTAAGGTCTCTACCACCTTTCCAGCTGAAATCAGCACAGCCTTTAAAAGACAATCAGATAGCCCTGAAAAGATAATCAGACCTAGCCAAAACCAGCAAAGAAGAGGGAAAGGCAGCCAATCAGCAGAGGAGAGCTGTGTCACTAGCTCTGTGATCTGGAGCTAGCCACTTCCCCTCTCTGAATTTTGTCAGTGAAATAGAACTAATAATGCTACCTACGCCCCCTCAGGATTCTTCCTCAGTCCCCTGTGAGGATAAAGAATCATTACTCTTCTCATGATGGTATTTCATAATCTTAACTTGGTTCCTACTGCCCTACCCCTTCCCTCAAGTTACTGTTCTGGGCTCAACAGACTCAATGCTTCCTCTTCCTTTCATCTCCAAGTCATTGCCCTATGGTTCCTCTACTTAATATCAATCTATCAATCCGTCAATGGCCAAGACTGGATTCTACTAAGGGGATGACTAGTGCTGAGCATACCAGATGGACGACACGCATTTTTGGAATTCTTATTTCTGTCTATTTTTAAACTTTTTTAAAAAAACTAATAGTTTTACATTGATAATCTGTAAGACTAGCATCTAAATCCTTTCCCCAAAGAAAGAAGGTTGAAATTCAGTTTAAACTTAGGGCCCTTCTGATACAGTTAAAAAAAAAAGAAAAAAGAAAAAAGAAAACATTAATTTATTAAAATGAGACAGCATCTCTCTCAAATATACACACTCATAGGTGTAGATATGCTGTGTTCCTAAGAGGCAACTTAATACACTGAGCTACAGATCCACAACGCCTGTAAGTTAGAATCCTGTGTAACTTCAGCTAAATTATTTAGCTTCTCTGAGACTCTCCTTTCTCATATATAAATTAGGAATGTCACCCAGGGTTACACTAAGTCATACAGCTTTTTTTTTTTTTTAATGATATAAAACACCTAGCATAGTGCCAGGAATAAAGAATATGCTTAATAAATATCAGCATTCTCTCATTTTTCACACTGGTCTGTAGGTATTCCAAAAAGCATGCTGTGTTTCAGTGAGCTTTATACGTTTACACTGATGGAACAGAGAAAGAGATAAGATGAGAAAAAGGAAAAGAATAATGATTCATCTGAACTAGAGCACTAGTCATGAGTTAATCTTTCACAAAGTGTCTGACTTATACAATATTCATGAATTTCACCACAAGATTTATCATTTAAACTAGGATTAACACCCAGGTTTAGCTGGTAAGTATGTTTTATTAAGGAGGTTGAAGAACACTAAAGCCATTTGCAGTATAAAGAATCACACTTTAACAAAGGTGGAATAATAATGACTTCCAAGTTATGTGGCCAGAAGGAAAAAGGAAGGTAGAGAAAAGTATGTGTGGTCCATTCTCACCTATCTAACAAAAGGTGGGAGAATATGTATGTGGTTGTTTACATATTTGTAACAATAAACGGACAGACTAAAAACTAACTGGTCACCACAAGGGAGAGAGGAAACGAAAGACAGGTAATTTTGGTAGATTTGACCTTGGAATGACATAAATGTTTTACATAATTATAAAGCAAAATTAAAATTTTTAAAAAGGGAATCCCTAAAAGTGAAAATAAAACAAACCTAAATGTTTACTGAGTTGGTAGCTTAACCACACAAAGAGTAATTAATTACTTCAAGTGATGATTTTAAAATAAGGAAATCTGACTTTAGTGACAAAAACTACTGCAAAAATGTAAAATTATTTTCAATAATTATGTTACTAGTAATGACACTGATATAGTTATTCTGAAACTATTATATGTAGTAGGATAAAGCAAATAATTTAATATCATTAGAAATCAGAATTTTCAGCAAAGAAAAAGAGAAACAAACGTTTTTAAATTTAAATAAGTCCTGGAGTCTAAGCGGAATTGGAAATATCGGTATAAACTTACCTTAAAAAGAAAAAAGGAAGAAAGAAAGAAAAGGTTACCTTGCTAGCCCTTTTCATTCAAAAAGGCTATAAAACAATAAATAAGGCACTATCAGTCAACACTCTTGGAACCCCAATTATGGTTTCTAAACACTATATCCCATCAAAAAGAACAAGCCCCTTGGAGATGTGGCTGATTCCAAACATGAGGTGGGAAATGGATAAGAGGAGCATGGAACACCTTCTTAAGCATGTTCAAAATCAAAGAAGCTGTTAAAGACTATTGGGACTGCACCAAAAGACTCAAGAGGCAACTCAAAATGGCTCCCACTGGTCATAAACAAGATAATTAGAACATCAAAAAGAATAGTAACTGTAATATACTAAAATATATAAAACATATTTTTAAAATACGCGTGGTTAAAACGAAACAAATCTTTTTTCTCTCCTTTGGAAGATGCTAGGAAATCAACTAATTACCCTGAAAAGTGATTTTAAAAAGGTGTGTTGGGGGGTGAGATTAAAGAATTTATTCTGTTTTTTCTATCTGTATCTCCCAATAACTAAATAAATAATGAGAAGAAATTTTTTATTTTAAATGAAAGCATTTGGAATAATGAAGAGGGAACAAACTATAAATAAGATCACCATTTTGCAACTCTTAATTAAATAATGGATCTAGCCATTGATCATTAATGGCTACAAACATCATCAGCTGAAAAGCTAATAAGAAATTTTATATTGGATGGACCAGGATAGCAACATCTGAACCCGTCTGATCCATCTTATCACAAAAAGAGAGACAAGTAGACATTTTATGCCACCCAATGTGATGCAATAGGAAATATACAACACCGTCTTTTAAATAGTCTTGCCATTAGTTCAGTCCTGAATCTGATCAAGTTTATAGACCTAACTACCAGTTAATTATAAACACAGTAATCAGGGTACATGTTAAACAATCTTAAAAGAATGTTCCAGCGTATGGGAAATTCTACAGAGCAAACAGCCTGGTTTCTAAAACGTACTGCAAAGGGGTGGGGCTGGGAGAAGAGAAGCCACAGAGAGAGGGAATTTACAGATTGAGAGATAGGAGACATGTCAACCAAATGTGACACATCAACCAAATGTAATATGTGACCTTGTTTGGAAAGTAGAGCTCAAAGAAACAATTATTTTTAAAAATTTGTGAGCAGGAAATTTGAACACTAAATATCTGATATTAAGAAATTATTGTTGATTTTTTTGTGGCAGTAGTATTGTAGTTTTCTTTAAAAATGACTGCTTATGTTTTTGAAAGTGCATATATAGGCGTATGGCTGAAATGATATGCTGGTCGTGATTCACGTCAAAATTATCTAAAGGTGAGAGGGAAAGAAAGAATGCTAATAAAATAGGACTGGCCACACACTGACTGTTGACACTTTGTGAAAGCTAGATGGGAGTTTGTTATATTATTTTCTCTACTTTTGTACATGTTTGAAATTTTTCTGTAATGAAAAGTTTGGTCTTCTTTCAAGCAGAAATTCAAAAGCGCCTCTCTTCTACTTCCTAGGATATCACCTTTAAATGAAAAGATAAAAGCTCTTAGATGTTTCCTTAGATGTGTGGTGATCAGAGTCAAGACAATAGCCCCCTATGTGGCATGTACCTAGATGCAACTATTTGAGTACTTTGTTCCCCTGAGGATAGGGCTATACCAGACCTGGGATAATTCATGTGGGGGAGCATGATGGATGGCAGAAAGAACAGGGCTCTGCAGATCATTCTGGTACCAAATGCAATTCTTTGTCAAGAATCATTTAATCTCCCTGAGACTCTGTGAAATGGGGATACCCTCACCTCCATCACAGTGCTGCTATGAGCATCACATGAGCTAAAACATGAAAGGCCTAGCCCAGACACCTGAGTCCACATGCTGGGTCAGACTCTAGGTACTAGAGACACAGAGACACAGCAAACATGGCACCTGCCTTGGGAAGAAAACAGCAAAGTAAGTCAATGATTACAGTGGTCTCTATTTAAAGTTCTGAAAGGATAAATTTTTAGATCCACAATTCTATATCTGGCAACATTATCAATTATGAAGGTGAAACAGAGGCATCTTTATTGCGTTTACTAACCAAACACTATATATGCAAAAAAGAAAAAATATATCACTCAAGGAAAAGAAAATTACTTCCCTCAAAAAAAGCACACAAAAAGGGCTGGGATATTTGGATGATTCTCCTTTGGGTAGCCCAGAGTTTGGAACACCCAAAGTTTTAATGACGAATACATTTTCTTTTTTGTTGGCCCCAATGTACAACTTTCTTTTCCTTTGGAGAATTAGATTTACACGATTATAATAATATATGCTGTATACCTGCTGCCGTCTCTTGGAACAACTTCTCAAGAAAGCATAAAAGTACAGGTACAAAAAGTAGTAAGTAGTATAAATAACCTAACTAACCAAAGTAAGAAGGACAGAGAGATGGAAAGTAATATATATGTGCTTAATTTTTAATCTTTTATAGAAGCGATATATTGGTCAAAGTTGGTAAGACAAGAAATAGAGATATTATTTAAAAGTAGAGTAGAAAACGACGGAAAGAAAATGAAACAATAGTTGCAGCTGGAAAGAACAGGGAGTAGGGAGTGAAGATTTTCCGCCCTGCATTTTATATTCTCCTGTACTATGTGAACTTTTAAAAATTATGTGCACTGACCACTTCAATGACTTAAAGCCGGGGAAGCACCTTCTCTGCTAAAATATACACAACTCACAAGGTCTACACTGAATTTGTCAACATTCACTCTGCCCAAATATAAGACTGTGA
This sequence comes from Pteropus medius, assembly GCF_902729225.1. Lineage (NCBI taxonomy): Eukaryota > Metazoa > Chordata > Mammalia > Chiroptera > Pteropodidae > Pteropus > Pteropus medius. Next base: position 13,603,845 of record NW_024349798.1, read on the forward strand.
GGTTGCTAGACTAGGGAACTTCTACAGCCCTTTCCAGAAGCTAAGGGTCTATTGAAAGGAATATGCAAATTGCAGGAGTGTCATCTGGATGTAAAGTCTTACCCTAGGCTACAGAACCTAGAAGCAAATAAGAGCAAAAGAACTCGACATTTCCCTAGAAAAAAGGCAGCTGAAAACAAGGAACAGAAGAAACACTTAAAGCTGTAGGGCTGGTGAGTTCTACAATGGAGCCAGAGGCAAGAAAAAAGAAATGGTCACCATAGAGCTTCTGAGAGCATTGCTGAGAGGAGGAGCCGAAACCAGGGTGGAGCTCCCAGGCTCACGGTGTAGAAATACTTCTGAGACAGTGGTGTGAGGTGGGGGGTCTGAAGGTGAGGGGCAAGTCCCAGAAGCAGGAAAGCAATGTATGTGTAAACGGAGGACTCAGGGGAAAGAAGGGCTGAGTACAAGTTTATTCTGCCACAGCGTAGTGGTTTCTAGCCATCTTCTTGAAGATGCTTCTAAGAAATTCTAGTATATAGGTGGTAGGTAGGAATTTGAAAGGCAGCACCCATTGAAAGTGGGTGGGCTGTCTTTATTATTTTTGTGAAGTAAAGGGCTTTCATAGGTTTACTTGTCACTTGTCACAGTGGTTTATCCAATCTTAAATGTTTTATGATATGCTCAATAAAAAATTATCCTACTACAGGGATTTTTAAAAATCTAATTCTCAGGTTGGGAAGAGACTCCTTGCCATTTGGGGAGAGAATCAAAGGGTCTCAAGGGCTTGTAACAGTTTCCTCCTCATGCCCTACGCTGTGTACAGCGTTAACAACACTTGGAATTTAAGAACTAGAAGGGACTTAGCATTCTTTCCACCAAAAGGCATCATTTATGATGAGAAAACAAAGGCACATGTTGGGGCTCTTGACAAGCACTCACGGAAGGGAGGAATGAAGAGTTTATTTTAAGATACTAGGTGGTGGCAGAGCCTAAGCTTGAACCGTCTTTGCTTTCCCACTCTGCCTTACAAGGCACGTGGTTTCTGTTGTCTCTAAGGCAGTTTTTCACTAGGAGGAGAGAAAACACTTGCTCCACAGGCGCATTTATGAGTAAATGTGTAAGCAGTCTGACAAGGCGATGGGTCCTGGAATACCGTCTGTTTAAGGAGAATCCCTCTTTGTCTCTAAAGTCACCCCCTCCCACCATTTCCTAATGTAACGTGCACATTCAGTTACTTTCTGAAAACACTGACTTTAGATGAAAAGTATGTGAAATCTGAAACCATAGCTTCAATGTATGCTTTAGCATTTCCTACACGAGCAGAACAAGTACTGGGAGCTACTACATTTTCAAGGAAGGCTGAAATTTAGTCTCGCCAACAGTTGAAATAAACCAAAGAGCAAATAATCCACAGACATGACTAGCCAAAATCTGGGCAAAGTGGCTTTGGAAAAACATTTCCTTTATTAACTACAAAATATTAATAAAATGAGAATGGTAGTAGCATCTGTCTTTCAAGAATGTTTCAAACACCAGTGTTCATTTACAGAGACTAAACACCTATCATATTGGTAAGATCTTAAATGTTTTCACACCCACAGTAGAGGGTGTTCCAAACTCTGGGCTAACTCAGATTTGTGCAGGTCTCACACCACCATCCCAAATCTCTTTCTCCCCTTCTCAAGTAAATTTATGTTCAACTCAGTTTCCCAGAACCTAAGCCCTATCTTTTGTCCCACTGTCAACTATAAAGTCCTTGAATATTCTGGACACTGAATTTATTACAGAAAAGAAGCATGCTGACACAACATCAGTGCACATAGCAGGAGAAATAGACATGCATCCGTATCGGCACTGCTAACTGTTGTGAGATCTCTCCCACGGTCTCTGAGTCAGTTGACTAAAGCCAACAGAAGTGAGCCCTCCGACAGCTATAGCTGTCTTCCTCTCCACCATCTTAACAGTACCTTTCCAGTTAGGGGTGCCTAAATTTTGATACTTATACTTATGTCATTTTCCCTATACTTTAGTCCCTTATTTAAGAGTATGAACTGTTTAAAGAAAAAAAAAGAGAGAGAAAAGCAACAAAAGCAATAAAGAATCAAAGTATTGGGGGGATATACAGGATTTGTAAAAGTAAAATATGAGACAAAGTATCACAAAGGATGGAAGGAGGTAAATGGACATGTACTGCTGTAGGAGTCTTTCATTGCTCATGAAGTAGTATAATTTTCACTTAAAGATAAAATGTGATACATTTAAGATGCATATTATAATCTCTAGAGCAGTACTTGGCCAATAGAAATGGAATGTGAACTAGATATGTAATTCTAAATTTCTTATGAGCCACCATTTAAAAAAAGTAAAAGGAAACAAGTGAAATTAATATTAATATTTTACTTAGCCCAAAATATACAAAATATTTTCATTTCAACATGTAACCAATTTTTCAAAATCTGGTGTGTATTTAAATTTGTAACACATCTCAGTTTGGACTAGACACTATTTCAAGTACTTAACCACGTGTAGCTCATGGCTACCACATTAGAGAGTATAGCCTTGGCGTAAGGGTCAGCAAAGTTTTCTGTAAAGGAACTGATATAAACATTTTGGATTTTGTGGGCCATGTGGTCTCTGTCACGACAACCCAAATCTGCCATTGTAATGCAAAGCAGCCATAGACAATATATATATTAACGGGCATGGCTATATTCCAATAAAACTTTATAAAAGCATGCGGGCTGGATTTGGCCTATGGATATAGTTTGCTAAACACTACTCTGGAGCAATGACTAAAAAAATAACACAAAGATAGGTATAAGCAAAAAGTCAATAGAGAAGATAATGTGGAATGCTAAAACATCAATAAATACTTAATACACAATTCATCCAAAAGGCGACAGAGGAGAGGAATAGAGGGACATCGAACAAACAGGACAAATACGAAACGAACACCAACATGTAAGGCAGACTTATGTGTAACATTAAAAGGCTGAACAAATCACTATAGAAGAGTGGTTATGTTAATATTAGATAAAACAAACATCAAAACAAGATTACTAAAAATAGAGAAATATTTCATAATGATAAAAGGGGCAATTAGTTAAAAAGCTATGATAATCCAAAACAAGCATATACCTATCAAAAGGTTTTCAAAACACATGAAGCAAAAATATGATATAATTAAGTGGAAAAATAAATCTACAACCATAGTTAGAGACTTCGACACCCCTTTCAATAGTTAAAAGAACAGTAAACAAACAAACAAACAAAAAATCAGTAAGGATATTGAAGATTTGAGTGACACCACGAACCAATGTAACCCAAAATGATATTCATGAAACCTCACGCTCAGTCTAAATATATGCAGAACACTCACCAAGGCAGACTACATACCAGGCCATAAAGCAAGTCTTAGTAATTATCAAAAAAGTTCTAAATAACTCATGGGTTAAAGTAGAAAGCACAGGAGAAATGAGAAAATATTTGTAACAAATAGTGGAAAGACAATATATCAAAATACACAGAGTCTAAAGGAAAATTTATAGTTTTAAATGCTTTTATTAGAAGAAATGTAATAAGATAAATGAGTTAAGTTCCTACCTTAAAAAGCTAGACAAAGAATAACAAATTAAAAATCAGCAAAAGAAATAATAGTATAAATAAATGAAAACATAAGACAGAAAAACAAGAGAAAAAAAATAAAGTTAAAGTTGGTTCTCTGAAAGAATTAACTGATAATCACCTAGCAAAGGAAAAAAAGAGGAAACTCAAATTATCGATATCAGGAAATTTTAAAGGGACATAATTATAGACCCTACAGATATTAAAATTATAAGGGAATATCCTGAGCTAATAATTTTATGCTAATGATTTTGACAACTTAAAGGAAATGGAATAGTCCTTGAAAAACACAAAATACTAAAAGTGATACAAGAATAAATAAAAAATCTAAATAGCTCCATATCTATTAAAGAAATTGAGTTCATAAAGAAAAACCACCCTGCAGAAAAACTCTATGCCCAGATGTCTTCACTGGTAAATTCTAACAAAAATTTAAGGAAAAAAATCCTATACACATAGTTTCAGAAAATAACAGAACTTCTTGACTAGTTTTATGAAGTCAGCATAATCCTGATACAAAAACTTGACAAAGATATCAAAAGAAAATTACAATCTAATGTTCCTCATGAATAAAGATATAAAAATACTTCACAAACTATTAGCCAATCAAATCCAGCAACCTGTAAAAAGGATAATACATCATGACCAAATGGGATTTCTCCCAGGAACACAAATCAGATTAAGCTCTCAAAACCAATCAATGAAATTCAAAATATTAATAAAGGGCGAAAACCATAAGATAACTGAAAAAGATACAGAAAGAGCTTCTGAAAATATTCAACATCCATTCATGACACAAACTCTAAGCTTACTAGAAATGGAAGAAAACTTCCACAGCCTGAAAAACGACATATATGGACAACCTAAAAACTCACACTTCACTGGGAAACACTGAAGTTCCCCTCTCCAATACTGGGAACGAGGCAGGGATATCCATTCTCACCACTTCTATTTAACAGTACACCAGAAGTGCTAGTCAGTACAATCAAGGCAAGGAAAAGAAATAAAAGACATGAAGACTGGAAAAGAAGTAAGGCTGTTAATAGCATGCCAACATGACTGTGCACATAAAAAATCTTATGGAATATAGTTTTAAAAAACCCTATTAGGATAAGTGAATTTTAAAAGGTTGAAGAACACAAGGTCAATATACAACAATTAATTATATGTCTGCATAGAAACAGCAAAAATTTGAAAATGAGTGAATTGTTTTAAGAAAACAATTCCATTATAATAGAATCAATAATATATTTAGGAACCAAATTAACATAAGACATGCAAGACCTCTACTGCAAAAAATACAAAAAAAGGCTTAATGAAGATATAGTCAAGATGATTCTAAAATTTACTTGGAATACAAAGGACCTAAAATAGCCAAAACAATCTGTTAAAAAAAAAAAAAAACATGTTAGAAGGTTTATGCTACCTGATTTTAAGACTTACTATAAAGTCACAGAAATAAGAAAGTATGGTATCGGCATAAGAGGAGACATAAAAATGAGTGAAACAGAAGAGTTCATAAATAGATGTACATGGTCAACTTATTTTTGACAAAAGTGAAGTCGAACAATGAGGAAAGAAAAATCTTTTGAACAAATCCTACTGGAACAAGTGGATATCCATATGTAAAGATCTAAACCCTGGTTTCTAACTCATTCCATATACAAAATTAATTTGAAATGGATCACAATTTAAATGTAAAAGCTAAAACTATAAATCTTCTAGAAGAAAACATATAGGAAAATCATTAAAACTTTGGGGTATACAAAGATTTTTTGGACAAGGATGAAACTCACTAATCACAAAGAAAAAAATTATAAACAGGACTTCATCAAAATATCTGCTCATCAAAAGACCTCAGTAATAAAGAGGCAACCCCGAACTTGAAAAAAATGCATTTGTAGCACATATATCTGACAAAAGATGTATATCCAGAATACATAAAAGAATTCCTACAGTGAAAAGACAAACAATCCAATTAGAAAATGGGCAAGAGACTTAAATATCCACCTCAAAAAGAAGATATCTGAATAGCCAGCAAGCACACAAAAAGGTGGTCAACATCATTAGTTACTAGAGAATCACAAATTTAAACCACAAGGCAATACCTAATCTTATATCCTCTAGAACGGCTAGAATAAAAAACACTGACAGCAGTAAATGTTGGCAAGGATATAGAGCAACTGGAACTTTCATACAATGTGGACAGAGTCAAAAATGGTACATTCAGTCTAGAGAACTGTTCATATGAAATTTAACATACATCTATCCTAAGAAAAAACAATTCCAGTCTTAGATGTTTACTCAAGAGAAATGAAAACAAATGCCCACAAAATTTTTTTCATAGAAATGTTCATAGCAGCCTTATCTATCTATAATAGTTCCAAAGTGGAAACAACGCAAATGTCCACCAACAGGAAAATAGGTAAATGTCGTATATTTGTACAGTGGATACTACTGAACAATAAAAAATAATGAACTACTAATATACACAATATCAAGGATGAATTTCAAAAACATGTTAAGCAAATGAAGCCAAAAACAATACCATATGATTCCAGTTTTTACAAATTCCAAGAATAATAAAAATTAATCTACAGTCATAGAAATCAGAAGTAGTTGCTTAGGGCAGTGAAGGATTGGGTTTGCTTAAAAGGGGGAACAAGGAAAATTTGAGGGAAATAGAAATGTTCTAGATCTTGCTTTGGGTGGTGGTTACATGGGGTATAACACTGTCAAAACTCTTTGAACTAAATTAAACATTTTACATCTGTACATTTTATTGTATGTTAATTATACTTCAATTTTTTAAATCTCTAAAAAACCATTTGAAAAGTATGGAGAGCAATCCAAAATATTAATTGCGATTGCTTCTGGGTAGTGGAATTATGGCTAACTTTTTCTTCTGCTAATTCACACTTTTATGAACTTTACAATTTTTTCAAGAACTGCCCTCTCGCCCCGTTTTCTATATCTATGTTTTGTAATTTCACAAAGATGCCAAACTGTTACCAGTGTTTACTTTCTGAAAGAAAGATTATTAAAACCACTAAAGGAAGTATTCATCAAGGTCTCCTTTTATAGTAGGCATGCAGAAGATCTGAGCAGAATTCAGAGGCTCAGACAGAGGCAACATGGCACACCAAGAAGGGGAACGGATCAGACACAGCCAAGTTCAGCTCTAAAACTGGCTCTCTCTCAACTGGTGGGCAAGACATGGAGCCTCTGTTTCCTCACCCCTAAAATGGCAATAAGATGTATCCTGTCTGCCTCAGGAGGGTTTTGTATTAACTGAAAGAGTTGTGGTCGATAAAGCACAGAAGGAATTCAGGTAGTAGTCACTTCTGATATTACAGAAGAAGTTAGAAAAAAAGTCTTTCTCAAAGGTTAGATTATTACTTACCATCCTGTAGACAGCAACAAGAAAAGATTTTGCTAGAACAACGCTGCCCTCTTAAATCAGCAGCCAAGGATTCTTACCTGTTGGTGCGGTAACAGTGATTCTGCAGAGCGTAGGACACGCACTGAGTGTTTATCCGCTTTCTCTCAACCTCCTTCCAACTCTCTTCTGGCCACTTTCTCTTGATCTGCTTCTCCTCATGTTTTTTTCCCACATATTCTGCATAAGTCTGGATCCGATAGCTTTCTGCATATTTGCTGGTATTGACAGCTACAAAGAAAAGAAAACAATCCTTACAAAAGAGTCTGGCTTAGCCCCAGAGATGTCGCTGAGGTAGTCAAAGGGGCCCTGGGTTCAGGTCTGAGCTCGGATGTTGGCTCTGCCATTTAGAAGTCAGGTGGCCTTGGGAATGTTCCATAGACTCCAAGTCTGAGTGTCCTCACAGGGAGAAAAGAGAGAGAGTCACTGCTCCCCAATCTCCTCCAGATTGTGAAAGTCCTCTGTAAACTGTAAAGAACCGTAATAATGTATGTAAAACATTAATTTTCAAAATATTTGCAGATGACATTACCACTTAGAAATTATTTATTTTCAGAGTAAGAAAATGAAAACAACAAAACGAAACCACAAAGGGAAAACTGTAAACCCTAACTTATTTTGTGAAAAATAAAAATGACAAAAGAAACAACCTTGACAGTGGCGCTGACCACTGTGTCAAACACTGAAGGTCTGTCCTATGTCTGTGCTGGTGTTTTGCATGCATGATGTCTCATCTTCACAACACACTTGCAAGGTGGGAACTGTTCTTGCTGATGAGAAAGCAAGGGCACAGAGGTCGGGTAATTTACTACAGACCACACCACGAGTGAGTGGCAGCACTGAGATGCAAGGCCAGATTACTTTAACCCTGAGGTCAGGGCCCTTCTTACTGCTCTGCACCTCACTTTGGTCTCTGCAAATTCAAGATATCGCCACAATACTTGAGACATGCCTCCTCTCCTGCTTTTAGAGCCTGCTAATTCTCTGTAACGTGCCTCTGGCTAGCAGGCATACTTGAAAGCTGGAGCTCTTTCCCTCCTTGGTGTTAATGCTTGACTAAGGCCAGGTCAGTTTAGTTGTAATCCCTTGCTGCCTCCTTCTCGGAGGCTGGTGGGATGGAAAATGCTGGTAGCGTGGCAATGAGGACCCAAGCAAGGCCTATAGGTGGATGGGTGCCCATTTGCTGGTTCTGGCTCATGCAGTTTGAGCATATTCTCCTCACTTACAATCATTGCCAATAGTTATTACCCACACTGGCAGTGAGACAGCAGAGCCTGGCCATGCTGCTGGGGGTGATTAGGGCAGACTTGGTACCTGAGCAGCTGCAAAAGGACCATGACGTCTGACACAGAATCTGTATGCCCACTCCTAGCAAAGTTCTTGGTACAGAGCGGTTCTAATAAACATTATGTGAATGGGTGTGTGGCAGAATGCAGCACATGGTGATGAGCACGCAGTCTTTGAGCACATCAGAACTGGACAAGGGACCCCAGTATATCAGTGACCTTAAATCAGAGGAAAGACAACTGTGTGAGGGGCAGCTGTTCCACATATCTGACACCTGACACTTAATCTTTACTCCAAGTAGACCAGATTTGCTTAAAACTTCTCAATATGATAGTGGTTTACAGAAAGAATGTCATGCCCTAAAAATTTTAGTCATTTAAAGAGCAAAATAAAACAAGAAAAAAAAAAACCACTTCTTTAAGAAACACAAATTTTTACTAAGAAGTTTCCCATACTTTTCAAATATTCACTCTAGAAGTAGAGGAGGTGGGGGAACCCTCAGAGTATTAAGGAACTTTCATATTATACAAAGTCTCCCAAAGAAGTAGAGTGAGTTTACTGAGAAGTGAGCTCAAAACAGCGAGCTCTGACTCACGAGAAGATCCACTAAGAAGGCATCAAGTTCTGCAGATGTGCTTTGACCAAAGTCACTTACATCAGGAAACCACAAATATAGGAAACTTTCTTGAAAACTTTATTCCTCGTGACAGCCACATTTCTGACTTTTCCCCTCATTATCTAACCACCCAACAATTTCTATATCAACAAATACTATCCATCTATGTTTCCATCCAGTAATTGCTCACTGAGTGTCTGTTCGTGCTAGGTATTTTGCAAAACAAGACACAATCTCCACACACTCAAGCTTACCCTGTCACATGAGAGCTTTATGGAGAGATGATTTCCCTGCAAGCTTGAGACTACCTACTGAAACAGGTTAACCTACCAATGTGAGAACCTGTAGCTTCTACCATCGTTATTCTGTACTGATTGTTGTAAGATCCTCCTGGATTTTCCTGAGTTTTATTCCTTAATCCGGCTGGTTCATTTTTGCAAGCATGCCCAAGAGGGATGACATCGGCAATAATCCCTCTCTTAAATTTAATTTAGACTACTAAATAAAAAAGTAGGCCTGAGTCAGAATTCCCCATGAAAGCAAAGGTGATGATGGGAGCACAAAAGAGCCAAGACGATCTATTTAACAGTGTCCAATTGTTTCCAATAATTTAGCTCTCAGTCCCATGGATAAATGTTACAAACAACTCCCTAACCACAGAGCAGGAACTTATGTGAGCACATTTGGAACTAGGATTGTTTAAAAGGGGAAACAAATAACAAACCACTGCTGGCCTTCACATGGCAATAATTTACCAGCATACCTTCAAGTTCCAGCAGCTTTGCAGCTCTCGGCCTTTAATCTAGAAGCCAAACTCTGGCTCAGAGCCACCCCTCTAATGGATGAATCAGCAAAATGAATTGGCTGTCAGCTGTGTCCTCCAGTGATTCCAGCTCGCCTGTCAGAAGCAGCATGTGGCCGGCTGCTTGGCAACACAAACCTTTTCCAAATTTGTCAGGGAAATGATTCAAGGCCATCTTTCGGTTGTGCCACTTGGTCAAAGCCACTAGGGAACCAAATACTCTGAGAGTCCTCTCTGTTTCCTTGTAGGTAGTGAGAGGAGTCCTCCCACATAATAGTCTCATCCACTCGCGGCTTCACTGTGCCTCTGCTGTCTCTTGACACTCTGCACACATTATAGCTTTTAATCTTCACAACAACCCAATAAGGAAAGAATGTTCTAGTCATCATAGAGATAAAGTGACAGAATCAGGGAAGCTAAGCAGCTTGCCTAAAGTCTTGGAGGTGAGCAATAAAGCTGGTTTGGAACCAAGACGGGTTTTGTTTTTTTAATGTAATATTGCCACAGGTCTGCGTGTATTTGTGTGTACTTATATGCTTATTTAGACTGACAATTATCTTATAAAATGTTTCCTTTACTAGTTTTAAAGAACTACTTAAAATATTTAGATTGCTTTATGAAAATTAAGACCTTTCCATTATCGTCAAACTAAGTCTCTCCAACTAAGTTGACAGATACATTATGTTTAAGGACAAGAAGCCTTAAAGTAAGATGTAGAGTCCTCCCTAAATTTATCTATAGATTTCATGTAACTCCAGTAAAAACAAAATTCTAGCATTTTAATAAAACACTGAAAAAAATGAAATTAAAAACAAACCTGAACAGAAAACAGAGCCATGGTAGCCAGGGGCAGGGGGAGGAGGCCAACCACAAAGCGGATGAGGGGAGTTGGGGGTGATGGAACTGTCCTATATCTTGAGTGTGGTGGCAGTTACGTGGTTGTGTACATTTGCTGAAATAGAACTGTACAGCAAAGAGAGTAAGTTAACTATATATAAATTATACCTCAGTTATTCTGTGGAATTAGAAAGGTTGATCCCGAAATTTAAATGGAAGAACAAATGGGCCAACGATAGCCCCGACATTTATGAGGAAGAGAAAGGAAGCGGGGCTTGCCTTGCTAGCCAAACAAGCATAATGTAAAGTTAGAGTAATTAAGACAGTGTGAGGTGGTCCAGAGGCAAACTGATCACTGATAGAGAGGAGCCTAGAAACAGACTTATGCATCTGTCAAAGTTTGATTTTGGACAAAGACATCGTGACAGAGAACATGGAAAAGGAAAAGTTGAAAAAATTGTTTATCCATAGGAAAAGAAATGAAATTGGATTCTGACTCACACCTTTGCTGAAAAATCAACTCCACATGGATGAAGAACTTAAATGTCAAAAGTAAACTTCAAAAACTTGAAAAGAAAATACAAGTAAATATTGTTCTAAGCTTGACGTAGGAAAGAATTTATGAAGACACAAAAAATGCTAATAAGCATAAAAAAAGATCAATACATTTGGCAACATTAATATTAAAACTTCCGTCCATCAGAAGACATCTTAAAGAGAGTGAAGACAATCTACAAACTGAGAGTAGATATTTGTTCACACACGCAACAGATGGAGAATGAGTACCAGAACACATAAAAACACCTACAAGAAAACACCCTATAGAAAAATGGAGAAAAGACATGAAAAGCATACATAGTCATTTCACAGAAAAGGAAGCATATAATGCCGATAATTATATGAAGAGGTGCTCAACCTTAGGCAAAGGCGAATTACAAGCACTAAGATAACATTTTGTAGATTTGTAGAGAGGGAGAGAAAAAACGGGGAGGGGGAAGGGGAGCAATAGAGATGGGGGTGAAGAGAAATAGGGAAAGAGGAAATATAAAAACAAAAACAAAAACAAGAAAACCATCAGCACGACTCTCATAAGAGTGGCTGTCCCGGCTAGGAATGGAGGTAAGGGGTGGGGTCATGAAGATGGGGTTGAGAAAGAACAGGTAGATGCAATTTATTAGCATATCTCAGTTCTCGGGCTGAGTGGTGGTTTCACAGATGTTCGTTCCATTTTAAGCAAACAAATTGTTTAGGTTCTCTGTTGTTCACCCTGTCCAACTAAGGGCCATTTTCAACACAGCCTGTCCAAGTATGAAAGTCTCTGTAAGACCAGGTAAAGGTGACTTCCATTTTTAATGTCTTCAGTGCTATGGAGGTGCCTCTGGATGGTCCACGTAGTGTACGCAAGCACTGTTGCTGAAATGCTTGGCTTCGCCAATCTTCCCGAGGTAGCTAAAGACACTGTACAGCTTGGTTATCACACTGCTAAAACCCATTTATTGCAGCAACTGCTGGGAGTGGGGTGGGGGAGCACTGGGAATCTGCTGAGGCAGTTACGCACCGTCAGCCCTGCATTTTCTGCAATGGCTATCCTCCACCAACATCAAGTTCTCAATTTCTAAGGGAATTACCTATGTTTTTATTAATCTAATGTTTACAAGAAAGAGAAGTATTTATTGGCTATTTACTCTGCCAGGCACAGAAAATCTTGCAAGCATTAATCCTGACTTTGTAGATAAGAAAACTGAGGCTCAGAAGTGATTAACTCAAGGTCCTGAAGATCACAAGTGTTTGGACTGGGATCCAAAGCAAAGCCTCTGTTCTTCTCCTGACATCACGTGTGCTAGAAGGGTCCCAGATCATGTCGCTTAGAGTTAACAGAGGCATATACATCTTGTGCGATCAGAGCCGGTCCATCTCTACACACGGGTTTTATGTAAATAGCAGGAATCTCTGTGTGGTAACCCGGTATGTTAACCCACCACCAGAAGTGACATGTGCCAGAGCAATCTCTGCCAGCTTCGTAGACCCAAATCCTCCTCTCCGCATGTCAACGTGGGCTTTCGTGCTCAGCAGTGCCTACTTTGGACGCTCCTTGAGACGGCCTTCTTACTCTTCCGACAGTCTCCAGCCCGAGGCCCTGCACTGTTCTGCTGTCATTCTAGCTTTGCACCCCATGCCAGGATGACGCCAAATGTCGTTCTGTGTTTGTTTATTTAAATGTGAACATACTAGATACAAAAGTTTTCTCATATTCCATATAACTTTGACCAGATTTTAGTTTCCAACAGAGGGACTGCTTTTCCGCTTTTATCGGATAGAGAATGGAGGATTTTATCTTGGATTCTGTGGAAAAGCCAACTTTAAAATCTTTAAAGAGAGGAGTTAAAGCCAAACCAAACAAAACTAAGCCACCCAACCGTAATGGTCACTATGAACATCTTCCTGTGTTCAAAAACTGGTTGGGGATGTACTTCCCTTCAATCCATCCAAAGGTCTCAGAAGTCCCTGAGGCGCACACAGGAACTGGTGACCTAACAGAGCATGATGAAACACGGCCATTTTCGGTGTACCCAAATAGTCAAAGGTGGGCGGGCCAGCCCAGAAAATGAGACCCTCTGTTCCATCCTTTGCTGTCCATCCTTTCCCTACTGGCACCACCCGTTCTCTTCTGTAGGACCCTTCGGAGTCTCCAAGATAAAGTCCCAACTTGCTGGGTACCATCCAGGGTCCTCAGTAACCATCCAGCCCTGTCTGGCTCTCTCGCCTCAGCTCTTACTCTTTTCCCACAGTGACGCCACAGGGCCGGATGACCCCTGAGGAGGGGGACTATACTTAGCCATCTCTGTGGCACCTGGGTTCTACCACAGTACTTTGGCAGAACTTAATCCAAGATTATGGAAGGAAAAAAGGGAAGAAACACAGCTTTTTTACCTGTCGGCAGCCTGCTTCAGCTCAAGAGAAAAAAGCCAGAACCAAGGTACATATTCACAGAATTTACAGTTGAAAATCCCATTTTGAAGCCTGATCTAGTGGATGAAGAGCCCAGGACTGGCAACAAGAGGAGGTGACTCTGATTCTCAAAAGCAGGTTCCCTTGTGCAGTAACCGTCCCTGCACAGGGTCACACCTGAGCCTCCCAGCCATGAGGCTGATGCACTTGCCTCAGACACAGGGGAGGATCGCAGTTTGTGATTCCCTGTCCTTATTCTCCCTTCATACAGCAATTATTTTTTAAAGTACTGAGCCTGAGAGAGTGACAATCTAAGGCAATGGAAGAGATCCAAGCCCTGTAAAGGGAATAGATGGAAATAGTGAAGTAACAGGCAGAGCAGGACTTGATTCATTCATTCTGCTTTCCTAAGGTCTCCACCATAGCACCTGACTCTTAGGAGGCACCCAGGAAAGGAAATGAATCAAGGAAAAGGAAGCAGGCTCAGGTGACTGTGCCGAAAGGTGTGAACAGCAGGGCATGACAGCAAGAGCAGCTGAGCGTTTACAGACACCTTCCACATACCCCCTCACTGGCTCCCTACCGCAGTGAAGGTCGGTGTTGTCATCCCTGCTTCCTGCCAAAGCTGAGAGAAAAATCAACAGGCACCCAGCGAGGAAGTAGCAGAGCAGGACAAGGGTATGATCCTGGTTCTGCCAACTACAAGTCATGCCTACACCTCCATGTCCTCTCCACATCATGCCTCTCAATTAAAAAAAGACAGGCACTCATTTGGTCACTGTCCCACACCTCTCTTCACCTCAGAGCTTTCTAATTAAGGCCAAAGAAATAGTGAAGAAAACACTTTATGAACTGGACGGAGGCTGACGTGTAGACATGATAACATTTACTTGAAGCCTACAGTACGAAAAAGGGAGGCAACGAAGTCCAATGGGAAAACCATAGGTTCTGAGGCCACAAAGGCCTGAGTGTGAATACTGCCCCAATCTTAACTTGCTTGAGGCAAGTCATCTGCCCCCCGGGCTTCTGTTCTGTTACCCATAAAACGAACACACCTATCATATGAGGCTGTTAGGACGAGCAGAGAGTATGGGTGCAAAGCTTCTAGCACAGGGCCTGGCACTATGCCTAATTAATGAGGCTACTGCTGTTCAATCATAAAACATACTGCTGATGAAAAGAACTGTGCCCAAGCCAATATACGACACCTACAGCGATACAGGTTCAGAGAGTTGTATCTCATCTCACCTGGGTGTGCCAGAGGTGAGGAGGCCTGACACCTCCAAGTCTGCAACAGCTCATGCACTACTGCTATCATTTAGAATTTGGATGCAGTCTAGCAAAATCTCCTGCGTGAAAAATGTGGAAATAAAATGAAGATATAGAAAGCAATATATCAACCATACTTGACAAGTATGAAATCAAAAAGTCTGAATTGTGATTTTTTGAAACTGTACTGAGACCAAAATTAGTCAATTTTCCCTAAGTCTCTTGACAACCCCATAGTCAGCTTTTGAAACAGTCACCTCATTCACTAGGGTCTTGGGGTTTGGCAGAAGGGAAGACATTCCCCAACCCTGAAGACGCCCACCATCTACAGGAAAAGAAAAAGAAAGGAACAGATTGGTAGGAGAACACCACGTAGGCAAGAATCATGTTGAGAAATGATCATTTTAGCATGGGGAAGGGTAGGAGAGGGGAAGAGGCAATAGTACCAGATATTGACTATGAGGGGAAGAGGCTGCTATGTAAGTTCTAAGTTCCCGTGGCGTATGACAACTGCCTTAGCATTTAATGAATGGCGTCACTAAGGAGCACTGCTTCCATTAACCAGCCTGGTGGTGGTTTTTTCTTTTTCTTTTCCTGGTTACTACCTGAAAAGTTGATTAAAAATAAATAAAGCTGTCATTTACTGAGTACTTACTCTATATATTAAGAACTATACTAACTGCTTTATAAATGTATTTCATTCTCACTTGTTCATTTATTCATCCATCCACTTGCTTATAAATACTGCTTATAAATACAGACACTGATATATTATACTCTCATCTGTTCATTTATTCATCTATCCATTCATTCACGAACAAACCATCTTCTAAGACTAGGCAACTGGGGCTGTGAATCAGAGACACAGCCCTCGGTTCCCCAGAGAGAGAGGGGCAGCGCACAGAGCCCCACACACTACTGAGAGCCAGAAAGCAGAAGCACGCTGATCGAGCCCGGGACACAGGGACCACTCCCCTAAGGAAATGACATTCGGGTCTTTCCTGAGACATGCATGTTGGGAGTGTAGACAGTGTTAAAAGGGCCGGCAGTGGGGAACAGTGCTTCAGGCAGAAGGAACATGACTGACCCATCTGAGTGACTGAGGAACTGGAAGTAGACCTTAATGGTGGAGCCCTAAAGGTGGAGTGGAGCCCACGGGGAAGCGAGAGCCAGGGATGCAGCCCCGGGGGCCCCGGACCATGCTAAGTACAGCAAGAGCCCTCATGGGGCTGTCATTCAGGAGGAGGACGTGACGTGATGGGCACTTCCACAAGAGTGCTGTGGTGGAAGGGGGAAGAACGGAGGAGGCACAGAGTAAGAAGTCCTAACGGAGTCTGAAGAACACCAGCAATGAACCATCATTTGGATGAGGAAGAGCAGGCCTGGGAGCCTGGGAAGCTGCAGGCTGACGAGGAGGAGGGCTAAGCTAGAAAAGACGATGCCAGCGAGATCAAGGAGGAAGAACAGTCAATGGACTTAGTGACCAGGCAAGAGGAGAGGGTCCGGTGGCATTATGCCACAGAGGACACTGGGCTACCTCAGTAAGAGTAAGCTCAGGGCTGTGCGCATATCACAGCTGGAGAGTGAGAGGGCATGGCAAAGGGGGATGAATGCAGACCATCTGGATTTGTAAAAGGGAAAACATAGTCAGGGGCAAAGGCAAACTGGGGTCTTGAGAGTTCTTCTGAAAAGATGGGAGGGATTCGGCAGGTTTTCATGCCGTTGGAAAGAAGTCGCTGAGTGGGCCCAGGGGAGAGGGACAGCACAAGGCCCTGGAGAGGGTGGAGCTCAGAGAACCTGCATGGGATCAACTTCTGAGGAAGGGGGTGTGGGAGCAGAGCTCTGTGAATCTAGGGGTAGGTGGCCGCACCTGGAAGTTGGCTGTCTCCGGGGTTGGAGACTGGGCGAACAGGGAGAGAGACAAGCTCACGGGCCAGGCACAGGGAGGACCCTGCCAGAGACAATGGCCTTGATGTAGATAGCTGCCCATCTGCCCATGCTCCTTTTCTCTTCAAAAACAGCCCCACAAGGTGGGCGGTGGTTCTATTTTTACAGACACGTAAAACAGTCTGAGAGAGGTTGAGTAACCTGCCGAGGGCCAAAATAACTAATTGGCAGAGCTGGATTTGAGTCCCAATCTCTCTGACTATGGTTTTGACAACTATTTTAACCTACTCGTCAAAGCTGTCAACAAAGCAGCTGTTCTAAGCCCAAGTCAAACAACAACAAAAAAAGGGTTTTCACAAACGCTGACATAGCTCCTTAAAAGACATGGTAGTGATGTGCAGAAAGTAAGAAGGAATTTTATAATATAGTCACACAGGAGCAGATGGAGTTCTAAAAATTTTAGAATTGAGAATTAAGAGACAGAGACAGAGACAGAGACAGAGAGACCTTTTTTAAGATGAAAATATAACTTAAAATAGGAGTTTGAAAGCAATTCCATACTTAACAGTCTTGATGAACCTGACAGACAGCTGAAAGACCTCAGGAATTTACAACATTCTTCACACTTCATGGGAGAAAATTAAGATTGATGTCTCAACTACACAGGAATAATTTAAAGTAAAATCAAAGATCTCCTAGACTGTGTAAAACAGCAGATCCTAAATGTCAAGAACACTGAATAAATTCTTCTCCAGGGAAGACTAAACAATACATGTTTCAGTTATGCTACTTTATAACAATATCTTTAAGGTCTGCTTATATACATATCACAAAGGAGTATGAATAAATAATAACCATGGTATATAGAGAGGTTACCATGCATCAGGTGCTGTATTGGCCCTAGTCCTAATGTATTATACTATATTCTATAATATCCTAATATATTAATCTTAACATATTCTCTTTCATCTCTAACCATACCTATACAAAACAGCCTTGTTTTGAAATCAAATTTGAACAAATGGAGCCCCAGACAGGTTAAGTCAGTTGCCTGATGTCACAATGCTTGATGGTGGTAAATGGCCAGATTTAATTCATCACTGACACGACTTACCCCCACCCCACGTGGGTGCTTTTCATGGTCCAGTGGCAGCATAGTGTGCAACAGGTTTAAAATCGCACAGTAACACCAAACAAAACCTACCTTTACAACAAGCAACCCACTCTGATGTTTTCTGTTCTGTTTCTTTCTCTCTTTTTTTTTTTTTACACTGGTGTCAACCAGCCTTGATTTCCTGGTCCACTAATGGGTCCTGACCCGAAGTTTGAAACACGCCACAGCTCGCTGACACCCACCATTCAAAATGACATTTCTAGGGGACAATGCACTTTGTGTTCTAAAAGGTTAATCAACAAAAGAACATTTAGGACAACCTATTCACCAACCGGAGCCAAAGTGTAACTAAATTGCCTGCTGCAGATAGTGGCTGGGTCTATAGTCAGAATTAAGCAGGGTTCTTTCACCTGGACTAGTTCTTGTTAGCAATGCTTCAGATGTCGGACACAAACACACACCAAATATAAATCTGCATCACATACACCAAGACAATACTTTTAGACTACTTAACCCCGGAAGCTTATGGAGCTGTTTATGAAGCGTTAAGTTTGCCACAATATTAACGTTATTGTAATAAAACATAAGTGTACCATCTTTTCTCCACTTCCCATAACCAGGCTTGCAAAAAGCCTGACAGCAGCACATTTTCGGATTTAAAGGTTTCAGTAGTTGAAAGGCTTAAAATCTGTCTGTTTATAAGCCAACCAGAAATGGAAGATGCTGTGCTGCAATACACACACTTTAATTAAATGTCTCTCTGTGGATGTTTTGATGTGGGTTTCATTTGATAAAAGAATTTACTTACACCTTCTGACTCAGTTTATTAATCAAGTGAAAGCCTTAAGGAAAGGAGGTGACCTGGAGAGAGAATGAGAATGACAGTCCCTTATCAGCCAGGCAGGGCTGAGCTCTCTCTCCTGCAAGGTGAGTCATTACCCCTGGGAGGGAGGGTATCAGTCACCAAAAGTGGCCTCTCCCAACCTAGTAAGGATAGATAAATTCCATGTAGACGGGACAACTCTGCCTGTGGTCCCCTTCAGCCAGTCCTTGCACACACCTGTCTGGGACCAGCCAGGGCTCTCGCGACAGCACCATGGTGCTACCTTATGAAAAACAGCCGTCTTCCTTGTCCTGCCTTTCATCTCTTCCCCCTCCCCACCCCTGCGGTCCATCTACGGATGGGGAACATTCTGAAATCTGTATCAAACATTGACTGTCCTCTGCAGTGTCTTCAGAACGCCCCACATAATGATCTGCCACCACCAAAAAAGTTTGAAAAAATGTCAATGCAACCTCATCTAACACTCAGGCCAGCTGCCTCGGTGCCTTCCCGGAGCCCTCACTGGCACTGCGTCTGCCCTTTGTGCAGAATAAATAGGGTAACTACCGAAGGAATGAAAACTGCTCCTCAGACTACAGGCTGCCTTAGGACAATGAAATGTATTTGTTATAACTGGCAATGCTTGACTTTATAAAAGAAGTACACAGAAAGAAATCACTTTTCCAAGGGAGAAATAAACAAAGAATGATGAAGTTAGTTTTACTTTCCACATCAATTTTACTCTTTGCCTGTGCTGAGATGATGTGCCCAACAACCGACTGATTTCACTGGCGGGATCCAGCTGTAGCCCAAACGCTAAAACCCGAAGGATTATCAAACGCCCCGAAAGGGCAGCGCAAAACTGAACAAGAATTATTTTTTATTTTAAAGTCCCACCTTGGCATTTAACACGTTCATTCTACACTTGTCCTATTTTTATCCTCTTAAATTACCAAATCACATCCCTATAGACTTCGTGATTTTAGGAAAATAATTCCACCTTTTTATTTTCTTCGCCCCTAAGCTTGTTTCCCTATTACAGGAAGGCCCTGCTGCCAACAGCAGTGGGCAGACCCACAAGCGGTGCTGAGGTCTGAACCGAGCACGTTAAGCTGCCAAAAGCAAGTTAAGAAAAGTTAGTGACATTTCTCTGTGTCAAACTCATATACACAGGAGAGCGGGAGAAGGAAAGAACGGAGAGGGAGAGGGAGAGGGAGAGCGAGGGAGTAGGGACAGCAGCTTTTCCCATTTGAGGAGTCAGGGCTTTTAGAAGGTGGCAATTCCCAAAATGCAGAGCAGTAACGGGTTCTTCACCAATCCTGCACATTTAAAGAACCTGTGAAATTCTTTGCCAGCAGGAGAATAAGGAAGGTTTCTTTAAAAAGTGACAGTGACTGTTGTGCAGCATATCTCTAACTCATTCTAAATATTCATTTTGTTTTCTACATCCTAAGGGGAAATCAATTTAGATCTCTTTGTCTATTTAGACACCCAAGGCAAATAGCAACTAGTTAGATAAAAGGATCAAGTCTTATATTTAAAAATGTTTATATGAAAAATATATATATACTACAATGGCAAGTGTGATTTTGCTACACTTTAAAGTACTTTGGAATATTTTATAAAATTATTTCTTAAAATCCCCAACAACCCAAGGGTTTCCTACAATGTCAAAATATTCAACACAAGGTAGGAAATTGAAAAACTTTGGAAAGTCACGTATCTGTACAGCAGAACAAAGAATGCTTAATAATGGAGCATTCTTAGATTTTAAAAAGTAATCTCTACATTCATTTTTCCTTAGAAAAATATCATCATTCTATAAATTACAACTCTGCGGTCCCACATCTAATGCCTCTAACGTAAGTAAAGTCTCATTTTAAAGCATGTGAACTCAAATGTTTGTTTAATGAAAGAATTTACTTACCCTGTCTTTGCATTGCATTATGCTACTATTTTAATGAAGAAAAATATGACTATGTGACAGCAACTTCCCTGGGACCCAACGTAAAGCTCCACAAGCTCACGCTTTCCAGTGAGCTCAGTTAGTGCTCCATGCTCTGAGCCAGGTTAAGGCAACAGTTAGAGGCCTTCACCAACAGGAAAAGAACAAGCCAGGCTTGCTTTAAAGTGAATCCTTCTGTCAAAACCAAATTGGTGGGAAAAGTGCATGGCTACAGACTCTGCAGCTATGTAACAGACTCCGTGAAATAATCCGCAGGTCTGAATCGCAAATAAAATAATTTTAACTAATATAAAAAAACAACACGTTTTCAGTAACTAATTCTCTTCTTGATTTGGACACTTGCCTTTAAGTGACATACAAATGAGAACAGAAACAATAGCAAGTGTTAAAATGCAGGCAGAGGCATGGAAAATAAAGCAGAAAGTTGGCTGGCAGAGCCAAGTCTATCTCCCGCTCCACCCTGAGTGGTCACCCAAGAGCCGATAGAGAGCTTTTTGGTGAAGACGGTAGGAAAAAAGCCTATGACTCTCAGGATGCCAAGCAACATGCCACATTTTATTAAAGCAGTTTCGGTGAGGATGAGGGTTGGCGGGAATGCTGTGTCACGTGTTCTCCCGAGCTCACAGCGGGTCGCTTCCCCCTGCAGTCCCTCCCCACAAACGCCCTCTTGGGAGCTGCAATAGGAAGGAGCTACCTGAAAGCAGCCCGAAAGTCTCTGACAAGGAACGAAACACACGCCTGTTGGGCCATCATCTTTCTCTAACTCAAACCAGAAGGGCAGCCGGAATCCACAGCTGTTACCAAAAAGAGCAGAGGCAGACCTCGTGCTTGGTTCTCTGGAAGTATGAACTAAATGATGTTTGGATTATTTAAAAAAATAAAGTCTAGCTGCTTCACGATTTAAACGGTCCTAATAAACATGGTAGGAGCAGAGTGGCTTGCTGGGAGGAGTGTGCACCTGGGGGTGGGACAGTCCTCCCACTGGACTGCCACTGGACCTTGGGGCACCTGCTTTCTTATCCTTGAGCTGAGCCGCTTTCCATAGTTCATTTCAGGGAAAGCGCCGAGCACTGTGAAGTAGCAACAGTGTCGGGGAGAAGGGCAGGAGACGAAAGGTGAAAATCGTTTAGTCAAATTCACCCTTGAAAAGTCCCTTCGTGGGCATCACAATGGCCTCCAACACATCCCTCCAGTGTCTGAACACACTGCTGTCTCTTTTCTTGCACGCCAGGGGAAGAAGGCCACGCCACTGAACACAAACGTGTGTGAGCGCTCACGGTTTCCAAGGAGCGGATGCCCAGCACCCGTGGACTGAGAGAACAAGTATTAACATGGGAAAAGCTGACCCGCGTCTCCCGTCTCATCTCCAGCTCATCTGGACACCTACTTTCACTGAGTGGAGTGACAGGCAAAACCAGTCTTGTTAATGAAAAAATTATTTACCAAAAAGAGTAAATCTGAATCAAACTTTTATGATGCAATTCTAGTTGGAAACTAGTGAATATGCATAGTTTCCATGCCTTTGTGCCTGTCTTCTGCTCACACCCAAACCGGTTCTTTGAAGACAAAGAACATGTTTTAGTCATTTTACATCACCAGTGGTATTTCTCCAGGAGAGAATATCTAACACTGCTATTTCTTTCTGCTTCTGAACAGTCCTGTGCTTGCAATTACTACAAGCCACCAAATAACCACGGTTAACTTCCCAGAGCATAAATTTTACTGGAGAACAAGGAGAAAAGGTTAAATAATTAATCTAGTCGTTTAAAACAGTTTAATATTAAAATAAAATGGATGTATTATAGCATAGAATTTTTTAAATCTTCAAGAACAGTTTAAATAAAAGACGAGACTGCAGAGAAATTCCAACTCCCCTCCTTTCCGCCCACCCCCCACCCCCTTGAGCATTCCCGTAGGCTCTTCTTTAATACTGGAGTACTAGTGAAAGTTTAAGAATAACTCCTCCCACAGGGGCCCTTAGTAATAAATATTAGCTGAATGAATGACCGAGTCTGCTTTCTGATGAAGTGAAAACATCGGAAGGGAGAAGGAACCCCCACCTTTCCCTCTTGGAAGGACAACGGTGAATGTAGTGTCCACACAGAGTACTTTATACAAGACAATTTGTACTCCAGATTCACGACACTTGCAGAGCCATTAGGAGTTTTTTACGGTTGGAGGCAATCCTGGAAAGAGGTGACCGGTGTGACAAAAGGGTAATGCAATATCTATTTTTCCAGCAAAGGTGACAGAAATGAATGTATCACGTATAAGGAAAGACGAGGGCAGCCTAAGCTGAGCAGGCATGCTCTCACAGTTCAAATAAATGTCTTAAAGGGGTTATAACCCCCACATACCTGTGGACACAACGGAAAGGTGAGAATCCTATCCTGTAAGCTCACATCCTGGTCCTCAATCACTTGACAAGTTATTTCTTGGCTGGGGCTAAGTGGTCCCCCTGCCTCAGTCAGCTCATCTACCAGAATGGTCAGGACCAGGGACTGGGGAAGCTTTGAGCTGTGGTTACCAGTTCCTGAGATTATATCCCACGTGGCACACACTGCCGATGCTGTGGGCTCTGCGATCCTCACTGAAATCTGCTGAATGACTTGCCCAAAGTCTTGTAGCTGGTATAAAAACAGTATTTCCATCATTCTACCAACCAAAGAGGTTGATGTCAAGGAAGCTACCACGCACTGGCCACCTACTCTGCCAGCTATTCCCCAAGCAGGAGACACAGGGCCATAGTGTCAGTTCCCTCTGTGGGCCTTCTTCAGTGGACAGGTCCACTGCCTGCCAGCAAATGTTCTGTTTAAATGAGAAGGGGCTTAGAGATGCTCATATCCTCTGATTTAGTAATTTCTTTTTTATAAAAATGAATCTATGAAAACAATATGAAATGAGGACTAATTTTTAATGCATGAAGATGTAAGATCAAAAATACATATGTATACATTCAAAAACCTGCAAACAGACCTTTCAAGTGTTCAACAATGGGGGAACAGCTAAAAAATTATGCTATTCATGTTCATTAAAAGCTGTGCTTTTCAATGGAAAAACAACCAAACAATAAGTAGTCAATAAATTCTCTGGCTAGTTATTTGGACAAAAGTAACGCGAACATCTATCTCACAAGTTTCATCACTGATTCATTCAACCAATATTTGCTGATCACCTACTGTGTGTCAAGTACTATTTTAGATGTTGAAAATACATTTAGAATAAAAATTTTTGCCCTTCTGGGTTGTGGTTATATGGGTATCTTCACTTTGAAATAATTCATTGAGCAGTTTACTTATTATATAGGCACTCCGCTATATGTCAGTTAAATCTCAATTTAAAAATTGGAAAAGAGGCTTGATTTCATGGAGTTCATATTCCAGTGGTAGAATACAGACACTAAACAAAAAAGTAAAGCAGATTGTGGCTATACAGAGCTATGGAGAAACAGAAAAGCAGAAGGCGCTGAGATGGGAGCTGCAATTTCAGATAAAGTGGTTAGGGAGAGGTTTGCCGATCGTGTTGCCAAATAAAAACACAGGACACCCAGTTAAAGCTGAATTTCAGACAAGCAACAAAGCATATTTTTGTCTAAGTGTATTCCATACCTACTTATTTTGAGCAAAATCTGGCGACCCTACTTACTGATGAGGTGGCATTTGAGCAAAACTCATTCCTAATAGATTAAATACTTAATGCTTCTAAACAGGAAACCAAAAGCAGAAACTATAAAAAAATGAATTGATAGTTGTCACTACGGCAAAATGCAAAGTTTTGGTGCAGCAAAACAGACCATATTAAGAAGTACTCAATAAATTGGGATAAATATTTGCAAATTATAAAACCCAGGATGAGCCTAAGCTTGTTTCTTCTGTAAAATGAAGGGGGAAAATGATACCTGCATTTCATAGAGTTGTTAGGAAGATTTCAGAACAGCGTCTAGTATCTAATAACTAATGGCTCACTAAATGTTAGAAATGAATAATAATCACAATAAAAGTGCACTTACCTATCAATAAGAAAAGTATATTATTCACAAAATGAGAACCAATTAAACTTTTCAAAGTGATTCTAATGCCTGCTTTGACAACACATGAACTAAAATCTGGATGACATCCTTGCACAAGCAGTACCCAAAGTACTTATTAATTACAAAGGGGGAAGACTACGATGGAGAAATCTGAGGCCACCATTTAACTAAACAAAACATCAGTAGTAATGGAACAAACTGACATCAAGTAATTAAGAACACATGTGCTTAAGGACACATCACCTAGGTAGTCCTCCTGCCAAAAATGGTTAATCTGAATCGTATATCATGAGACAGACAAAGCCCAACTGATGGACACTACAAAACAACTGGTCTCAAATCTTCAAAAATTGTTAATATTATGAAAAACTAAAACAGGCTGGGGACCTGTTCTAGATTAAGGGAGACTAAAGAGCTATGATAACTAAACGCAATACATGATTTTGAATGGAACTTGGATCAAGAGATAAAAGTTAAAAACTGTAAGAGGCATTATTAGAAAATTTGGGGAAACTTGATTATGGCCTGAACATTAGATCATAGGAATATCACAAATTTCCCATAATATAATACGTATACAAATGTTCATATACGTATATATTACGAATGCATATGTATATGTATGTGTGTATGTGTGTGTGTGTGTGTGTGCGCGCGCGCACGCACACGCATGTGCAGAGCAAGGGAGAGATGAAGCAAATATGACAAAATGTTGTCTCTTATTTACAGATTTGAAAATGTTCAAATTCATATGTAAATATATATATATGTATGTATATATGTATGTATGTGTGTGTGTGAGTGTGTGTGTATATATATATATATATATTTTAGGCAAGGCAACCTTTGGTTGACCTCACAGACTGCAAGGACCTTGTCAACTTACAATCCTTATTTTTTTATTTTTGATGCCTACAGCACCTGGTCTTCCTAGGTGGTCTCCCATCCAAGTACTAACCAGGCTTGACCCTGCTTAGCCTCCAAGAGAGATCAGACAGGATCGGGCTTGTTCAAGGTAGCATGACTGTAGACTTGAAAATTTTCAAAATAAAACAAAAGAAGCCTAATTGCAAAACAAAACAAAATAAAGCCTAACTGCAAAAAAGGAAAGGAAAAAAATATTCTCAATAATCGAAAACTGCTGATAAGAATGGTTTTAAAAAGATAAATACCTAATATTAGATGGATTATAAATTGAATATAAACTTTATACAGGGAAATCTGATAATATATGAGAAATTTTGCTTTTTAAACTTTTTTTTAAATCAGTTCTCTGACTCTATCATCTTATAGACAGAGGCCAAGTGAAATTCCAGCAACTTATAATTTTGCATTTGGAGTTCCTTCTTTCACACAAAATTCTTGTGCCCCAAGAGGTTTGGGAGTGTTATTTACAACATTAAAAATGAAAAGTAATCTAAAGATTCTATAAAAAGAATATTGGTGAGTAAATTATGGTATGTTGACTTGAGGCTTAACTAGTATAGCCAATTAAAACGTTTTCATAGTTTAAATAACTTGAAAAAATTTCTCACAACTATTAATGAGAAAAGCAAAACCTAAAGTTCTATCTAGAGTGTGATTATACTCACATAAAAAGGCAAATATAGGAAGAAAATACACTAGAATGTTATCATGATTATTTCTAGGTGATTATTTTTCTTTATTCCACTGGAGGGTGTGTGTTTCTCCCAATGTTCTGTAATAAGTATGTATTTGTGTTTTTTTAATACTTTTTAAAAATAAAAGACAAAAAAAGCTGGCATTCTTTGACTCGGAACACAGTGAAATGTCTTTTTATTGTAGTTACCCGATTAGATGCTCTGAAAGGGGAGTGCAGGGAATAGTCTGGTGTTCCCACAGTGCTGTCCTCTGTGATAACGAGGAGAGAGCCTATTTAAAAAGAACTTTTTAGCTTACCCTGGCATAGCAAAGTTTTTGAAAATTATAGAGGAAGGTTATGAGTTATGAAGACATTTACACATATTATTATTAATACACTGAAATTATTATACTCAAAATTATTGATTCGATGCCAGCAAAGACCAAATAAATTTTGAGAAGGAGCAGTCTAAATTTTTTATTTAATTAACCTGGTGTCAACCTCAAAAATCCTAATCCAGACTAAACCAGAATCCCACAATGCATTTCATTTATAACTATAGGCTTAAGAGAACAGAGTTACCACAAACTGAATAAAAATCCCTCTATCTTTTCTGAATGTATGCAATCAATTCTTAAGCCAACAATTGCTAACGTTTGATAGAATTTAAAAATTATCTTTGGAAGTAAATTGTTCTGAGAATAATAAAATTATCCTGAGAATCCAGAAGGTAAAAATTTTTAAAGGTAAAATTTCCTAAGAATAAGCTAAATTATTTTTAAAAAATTATTCTGAAATAATTAAGTAAAATTACCCCGAGAAATAAAATAAACCACTTAGGGGACTTTGCCTACTTAGACTGACCTATCAAGAAAGCCAGCGCCACTGGGAAAGGCTACAGGCTGCCAAAGAAAAGATATAAACAGAGTGTTGATCTGTTTGTTTGACCTTACTGATCAAACCCTGATGTGGTGTCCAGACAAGGACACCCCTGCAGAGATGGGCATCTTGGGAATAGCATCATTCGGCTGGCCCACTCAATTGCAGAAAGAACAAACAGTACACTTAAGAGTTACTGAACTGGGTGGGGGTAGAGAGAAGGGGAAGACAGGGCTTTACTCAATAAATGTGATTTACTGCATGATTATTTACTCATGTCTTTGGCTATAAGAGATTATTTTAAAATGTTGTCACAAGTGGTAAAACAATGTAATTACCAATCCATTTTCATGTGAAACGGGATATTTGGGGGATAAAAATTTTAAACCTTAAACTCCACTCATCACATGAGAGATATCAAATGGATATCAAATTATAAATTCCTATAATTATTATGATTTAAAATCCACAAACATGAAGCTCTAATACTTGGTCAAGTATCACCAATATATAAGAGCACTTGAAAAGCATTTTTATTTGTAAGGTTTACTGTAATACACAAGCGTTATAGCAAAATGTATTAAAACAAATTACAGAGATTTTTATAGCTGGAGAAAAGAAAAGTCTACAGCAGCTACTGTTTCAGGTAGAAGCCTGCTTCTAAGTGCATTTCCCAATCGTTGGGGAGGTTTGTATATATTTTTCTATTCTTGACACAATAAAGACTTTGGCATTGAATTTCTTAATAAAAAAGGAAGAATGTGGTTAAGTGTCCTTGCTCCTTCTGGTCACTTAAGAAATGGGTTTTACTACTCACCACAGTTAAGTTATACAACTGATCATGCTGACATATTCCCAACAGTTTTCTTTCAGTTTAGAGTTCTAAATCTTCACCCAGAGCCAACAAACAAACAAAAATATCCCAATAAAATGACAGAAACAACTGGCGAAGACTTTCCTATTTAGAAAAGACGCTCAGACACCCACTGGTGACTAACTGAACCTACTCGCTGTTGCTGCGGGGGGATTCCAAGCATCTCTGCAGCTCAAGGATCTTCCCCAGAGGAGAAAACAGACAGCAGAGGGTTGGGGGAATATGTTCCTTTGGGAGGAAAAGGAAACGAATAGTCAGGGCCATTTCCAAAGCATGGGGTAATGAGTTTCATCAAACAAATTTCAACAAAAACTGCAGGAAAACAGAGTAAAACAACATATTCTCCCCAAACTGTAAACAGCCATCCAGGGCAATCAATAGATATACAACAGCCAATTTAACCAGTACTGGTTTTCGTAACTTCTAGAAAAAAAATAAAGACTGGAAAAACTATCTACAAAGGGATAAGTGCCAGTATAGAAGCACAAATTATATAGGGATTTATAAAACCTCACTTTTCACAATCACAAGCAAAAAAGAAAGATTAATCTGTGTGATTTGAAGAGGAGAAGGATTATCAAGGCCTTAAACAGCAAAAAAACAAAAACCAAAAACAACAACAAGAAAAAAAAAAAAGAAACCAACTGCTTAGCTAATATGAAAAATAAGGAAACCCAAACCTGCAGCTGGACTTAAATCCTTACCCTATCATTTCGCCTTTCCAAAGACCATACCAGATTGCTATATTTCAAGCCCAGGCCCCCACTGACAACTGCAGAAGCACAGAGCAGCAGACCATCCAGCTACCACAATCCTATGACATGGTGTTTTGATTTTGCTGTACAGACAATGCTTATCATCTAGCCAAGCTTGCTCTTCGGTTATACTAAACTGAGACAAGGATAGATAAGACAAAAGAAGAAAAATCTATATAGACAGCACAAAATGCAGAAAAGAACAGAGCCACAGAAGGAAAAAAAATAACCAATGTCAAAAGTTCTGAATGCCACCCAACCACGGGGCTGCTCAATAAGAGCAGTTTGTAGATCATTTCCCCTTTTAAAGAGTCCCAAGACTACACAAAACTCAGATCACAAGTTCTTACTCTTCTATTATCACCAATCTATACAAGCATTTCCTTTCATTATGCATTAGTCTCCTCTTATTTTAAAAAATAAAGCCAAATAAAAAATTTACGGCTAGCTCAAACCCTAAAGCACACAGCTTGCTTATCTCTATGAATTGACACAGGATGATAAGTCCAAGGTTCCATTATCTTTTAAAGGTCAAGGATGAGATCACCTGGCCTGTTCTAGGGACATCGTCTATACCCCGGCACCCTTAACAACCTGCTCAGAAATAAATGCTGTTGTTCACAAAAAAAGGGAAAGTCTTGACATATGAATACAAATCTATTCCAACTGCTGAGAAAACCCCAATCCACATCCTATTTGATAGTTCATTTAAAAAAAATTACTTGGGAAATATTCAAGCAGCAGATGAATTCCAACACTAGTCAGAAAGGGTAGCTAATAATACATCACACATAAGCTTGAATCAATGTGCTGAAATCATGACAAAAATATGAGACTGAGACAGACATCTTTGGCTCTCCTCTGCTGCCTGAATTATTAGGTTTAACAGATTCATGTTGAGATCCATGTACCTAAACGGTTAAAGGCATCTAAAAAGTCATTCTGAAAAGCCTTTAGGGTGTAAAAAAAAAAAGTGGCTTTCTTTTCTCTTTCTGGAAGGCATTCATTAAAAAGCCGTTAATTATGTTCAAAACTTAGCAAGACAAATCATTTTATATTCTATTCTGTAGGTAAGAGCTACCATTTAAGTGAGCGATTCCTAAGTGCCAGGCCTGTGCTACCATCTCATTCATCCTCATTGCTCCTGGGAGGCCTACGACAAAGAAGCTACTGCAAATAGAGCCTCTATGAGGCAGATGCTCACTGACCTGCTACAGAAGGATGAGCACAGAACTATTTCAGCTTCGTTTTACACTCAGAAAGCCTGGATACATAACTGGCCAACGTCACACAGCTCGTGAGAACGGGCCCTAGAAATCAAAGTGAGGCCTAAGGAATTCCAAAAAGGCCTTCTCCGTCCACTGTGCTTTATTGCCTCTGATAGTTTTTTTTCCCCACATACTTCTATAAAACTTGATCTTTCCAAGTGAAACTAGCAATAAAAGTGGTCATCTTGTACATTTTAAAGGTTTTTTTCTTGCTTTAAAAAAAAAATTTACAACCAAAATAAATGCTTCTCTTCCAGGAGTACTTCGAAAATACTTTCAGAACTTCAGCCAATAAAATATGCTATCAAAAACAAAACCATTACAGTACTGTGACCTTGCTAATATATAACACATATAACTATTTATTATACACGTGTTCATTTTATCTGAGATCTCTCAAAATTTCTATGAGAGAACTATTTGTAGGCCATGAAGAATCAATTCCACCATTAATTATTATAGTTCCAAGATGGATATCCTGTAAAATCCTGTACTTATTATAAATATTGTGATTTACCATATTACCTGAGTTGTGACCCAACCTGTGTGGCTGTGACCAGTACTACTCTTTAGATTGTTCACCCAGAACAAAATCTGTAACGTGGCCTAAAGGCTCTGCCTGGCTGGGCCCTGCCCGGCTTCTGCGCTCACCTCTCCTTCCCTCACAGCACTGGCCTGTCACCAGTTTGTTTAACCAGTTTGTCAGTCTTGCTCCCTCTTGCCACTGAGCCTTGGAAAAGGTGCTCCATCTTCCTGGAACACTCCCCACCACTGTCGCGAAGCTCACACTTACTACTCTTTCACTCCTAGCTCAAAACTCTTTTTCTCAGAGAATCCTACCCTGACCCTAGACTAGCTCCATTTCCCCTGTTCTGCATATAGCACTTTCCACTGTTCTGCATATAGCACTTTTATCTGACTAATTTCTATCTTTCCCACTAGACTACCAATGCCATGCGGGCGGGGCACCTGTTGCTCACTGCTGTATCCTCAGCACCTAGCTCAGCATCTAGCACATATGCATTCATTCACACAAGGGTTGAATGCCACCAGGGATACATGATGGACCTTAGATTCTAATAAGAAGAAACAGACATGGGGAGATAGGATACGCAAAAGGAAAAATCAAACCACCACAGTGTTTTGGAGAACAGTAAGACAAGGAAGGGGATGTGGAGGAAAGAGTTACTTTTAAATGGAGTGGTAAGGCAAAGAAATTTTGAGCAATGATTGGACAGAGCTAAGGTGCAGGAGTGTGACGCACTAAATATCTGGGGAAAGATCATTCCAAGTGGAGAAAGTAGACAGTGAAAAGGCCTGCAGTAGGGAAATGCCCGGAACAAGCAGTTCCCATATAGTGGGCACTCAGTAATGACACTGTGTATAAATGAGATACCTCAGAAAAGCTACATAACATTAAGCTGCTAATTATCACAGATGCCAAAGTGAAGCTGTTGTCATTGGATAACTTCTCCTGGTAATAACACACTACATAGCCCAGGAAACAAACGTCTTTACATATGTCCCAAATCAACACTTACCTGTTCCTTATCATCCCAACTCAACATGGCCTTGTCACTGTGCTTGTCAAATTCTAAAACATATACTTGCTCCTGTGTCTCAGCCACAAGCATTTCATACATAACTTAAACCTATGTACTTGGAGATACTAACTTCTTTTTAAAACAATGTCCCCAAAGTAAATATGAAATGGCTTTAACTCACCTCAGGTAGCGAATTCTAAGATATGCTTCATTGGCGTACTGGGATTGGCAAGTAAGCTCAAATCTATGTTTGTGAAAATAACTTAAAAAGGAAAAGAAAATGCAGACAAATGACAAACAGAAGACTATTTTCAAATTCCACAGAGAAAAAGTACCTATATGGCCAATGAAAGCATGCCAAAAAGACATATCTATAAAGAGTTGAAAAAAGCAACTAATATTTTGAAATGAACAAAAAAAAATTAAGAGATTGATATGAGAGAACCAAATCAGAATTAGAAGAACTCAGAAATGAGGTGACAGTACTCAAGAAAACATTAGAACTCAAGAAAGAATTTTACAATTGAGGGCCAAATTAGAAAGAAGAATGAATAATGCAATATGCCTTAAGAGAGAAGATGAAAAGGAGGAGATTTAAAACCACGAAGAAGTAAAGAGATTAAAAGTTATTTGAAAGAGAGTGACAAAAGATCGCCAAAGAAGATCCAAGTAGATATAACAGCTGTTCTCACAGACAAAAGCAAAAGCAATGGAATAGAACAATACTGGAAATTATAATTCAAGCCAACTTTGCTAAAGTAACCAAAAAAAAAAAAAAAAAAAAAAAAAGACAGTATTGTACACTGAATACACTCACCACATACCTGGGAAAACTGATCCAAAACAACTAGCCTGAAGACATATTCTACTAAAACCAGCAAACTTTAAAGCAAAAAATCTTTTGGGCCTCCAGTCAAAAAGAGTAAGTCACTTGGAAGGGGGGAAAAGAATCAGATTGCCATAACACTTTGAGAGAAGCACTTCAAGCCAGAAGAAAATGGAATACTATATTTAAAATACTCAAGGAAATAATATTTGAACCAATCGTCTTTTACATAAAAATGTGTATCTAGTTAAACTAACTTTCAAGTGTAAAGGCTACAGACAAAACTAACATGCAAGAATTCCAAGAGTATTTTCCATGACTTTCTAAAAAGTATACTAGAAGATAAGCTTTGGACAACCAAAGTGACTGAAAAAAACATCATAGGTACTGACAGTGAGCAGTCTGTGTACGTGAATTTACCTGTAAAACTAACACTGAATAATGGCTGTAAGAGATGAAATAGAGTGCACAGTGGCCGTTTGCTCTGACAATGTAGATACCGTACGGTTACTAAAACAGGAAAAGGAGAATGGGAGGGCACAAAGAAGAGTGAAATGACAGTGCTGCCTTCCTTACAGTCAGTCACGGTGAGTAAAAGGGCATTTCTTCAAATCCAATGCAGAGGAGAGAGAAGGCAGGGGAAATGAGATTATTAGCTAATTTCAGTAGGAAACCAATAGAGACAATAACTAAAAATAGATAAGATTAAAAAACTATATAATGTTAGTTGCAGCAGACTGTAAAATGGCCCAAGATTCTTCCTTCTCTTTTTGTGCAACCTTTGCAGTGTGACTTTTCAGCTCCTCCCATCAAGAGGTACACTGAATTTATTGCTCCTCTAGAACCTAAGATTGGCATGTGATCTGCTTTGGCCAAAGATGTGTTAATAAACACAATGCAAACAGAGGGAGCTAATGGACAATGACAAAAGAGGGGTGGCTAAGGTATTACACAATGGCATTAGAATATGGCAGCCCTTAGAATAATAATGTAAGTTGCTCTTTAAAAAACTCCACAAAAACAATAAACAAAACCAAAAACATACTAAAGGGGAGAGAGAATAAAACAGACCATACAGAGAAAGACTATTCATATATAAAACTTGTGTATACACATATGTAATAGAAAACAATGACATATTCAAAGCCAAACATACTAGATATATGAATAAATTTAAGGAGCTCAAATTCACCTATTAAAAGAAAACAATTTCGGATTGGGTAGCAAAGCAAAACCAACACTATGCTGTACTAGTATTGTGTTACTCTCCTGGGTATCTTGTGAAATGAAATGAGCAAAGTGGGGAAAAAAATAAATATAGGAGATTACAATTTATCTAGGAAATAAGAAAATATAAATATATATACTTATCTGTTTATATTTAAAAAAATAGAAAGATAAAGCACAAACTTTTTAATAGTTACTTATGAGGAAAGAGAGAGAACAGGATGGAAGGGATGTGGATAAAAACCAGATATTTCTGAATACAGTATACTTTGCTTGTTAACTTTGACTTCAGAACTGTGATAAAATTTCAAATAAATACAGAATGATTATAATTTTTAAAATGATCACTAAGAACTGAAAATAAAAGAAAACAAATGAACCTAAATGTATCCAGCTGGGGATGTAAACACAGAGAGGAAACTAATCTAAAAAGCTTTATAAAACAGTGATCGGACTGTGTTTCCTCAAGGAGAGGATGCCCTAAGCCAAAAGGAACTGCGAACAATTTTAAACTGTTCTCAATTATCATATTTGTGGTGCCTGCATTGGCTGCATTATTTTGAGACTGCTGCATATATATCACGGGACAAAGCAAATGAATAATTGTATGATACTCTATTTCTACCATTCTTAGTATCACTGAGAATCAGGATTCTTGGTATGAGACAAAGAGGATACAGTATATGTAAGACAGAAGAGGTTAAGTAAAAACCTGTAATCCTGATGTTGATACCAGTTTGAACTCATGATGTATTTTTATCAGGAAGAAGGAAGGGAAGGGGAAGGGAAAGGAAAGGGAAGTAAAGGAAAGAAACGAGAGAGAAGGGAGGGAGGAAGGGAAAAGAGAGAGAAAGAAAGGGAAGGAGGAAGGAAAGAAGAGCAAAAGAAAGAGAGAAAGAGAGAGAGAGACAGAAACAAAGAAAATTTTCGTAGTTCTCTCTACTGTAAAGGCTCGGTAACAATGACCGACCCAGTTCAATGGGCACTAGCAACACAGACTATGGTCTTGAAATACCGATATCCATGAAAAGTAACCAGAGCACCTCGGAGGAGTACAGATTTCAGGTCTGGGGCAGAACATGTTCTAGATGAGCCTGAGCCATCATGTCATATCACAGGGCAAGTCAAAAGAACCTGGCTAACCTAAAGAGGCTGGGACAGCGAGATCATAAGTAAGGGTCAAAACTGCAACTGACTGAATCGCACTGTGGATGCTTATATGCCATTATGTCCATGAGGTCATGACAGTAATACAAAACAACTAACTGACATCATCACTGGCGAATTCTAGTAAATGTACTCACTTTGCTGAAAAGCAGTAAGTGAAGGGAAAGAATCCAATCTATATTCTGCTTTTCCTTTACCAACTGCAAACTCCAGATAAGTGAGTTTCTCTTTATAGATGTAGTCCAACAAATAAAAAGGAATGCTAGAATTACAAAATCATTATACTGCAACCTTTAATGAAATAATGGATCTAGGAAACAACCCAAGGGATAAAACCAGTAAAATCAGGGCTGCAGGAAACTACAGGTCCAATGACCCTGTTTCTTCAACAAATGAGAGAAAGAGAGACCTACAGATTAAGAGGCATATTAGACATTTCTATAATCATGGTGTGTGGCCCTTACATGAAATTTGACTCAAACGAAAAACTCATGACACTTGTGAAAACCGGAAATTTTAATAGTAAGTGAATACATACGTGATGTTAAGGGGTTCTTATTTTTAAAAGCAATAATAGTATTGTGGCTATATTTTTTTTAAAAAAGAATGTCTTTAGGAGACACACACTGAAATATTTACCAGTGAATATTATATGGTACCCAGAATATGCTTCGAAATGAAACAAAAAGGGAGAGTGGAAATTGGTAGAGATGAAACAGGACTGGCCACCATAGTGGCTGAAGAGGAGAGAGTGAGTACACAGAGGATTCACTATATTCTTCTGTCTTTTTTGGTTACCTTTAAAAGTTTTCCACAAGAAAAAATTCAACCAAACCAACAACCAGACCAAAGGAGTGTCCCACTTCCCCTCTCCCATACCCCTCGGAGAGATGACCAGAGTTTTCTCAAGCTGCCATCCATTCCCCTCTCTGGTGACTATGCCACAATGTGTCACCCTTTGGTATTCTAGTCTAGTTCCCCAAATAGCGTAACTAAAGTAAAAGATTTGTCAGAACCTCATTCTCACTTTTGCTACTTTTTCAGCTCAATCAGGCTGCTGTAATGACACACTTTCGCAAACCCAAATATTCCCTTTCTTTTTCATATGAAAAACAAAGTGAAACAAAGCACTTGACACACAAAAGACTTAAGTTCCTCTCGTTTTTTTCCCCCCAGAACAATTAGGTGAGGCCTAGGTATCACTAAGATGGAGACAAGACTTTGCTTCCCTTAGGAACTTCACACTCTTGGAGATTAGGAGTTCAAGCAAAAAAAAAATGAGCAAACATATCCCCAAACTCAAGCTTTTGCAGCTGTTCTCTGAAAGCGAACAAGGGTTGCTGAAAAAATTCAATGGCCTGCAGATTCTCTCCCCTAGTCCTCCAGCCTGGCACACATCTGACGTGTGGTAAAATCTGGACAGTCACACGTCAGTAAATGAACATGCAGACCACTGAACATCAGTTCACACCAACAGAGAAATAGTGTTCTTCTCCATTTGAAATACTTGTTAAATATTACAAAGGAGCTAAGTCAAAAGTAAAAGTGGTCCAGTGGGTAAAAACCAGAAAAGCCCAACAACAACACTCCAGAAAGATCTTTAGACACAGACGTCACTTACGCCGTATTGAGAAACAAAGAGAATTGGGGTGCAGGTGAGGAGGCAGGCTGAGCTAATGCAGAGACTTGAAGCTTCCTCCCACTAGAAACACACAGGAGTGTTAGAGAAAGGCGACTAACCCTTTATTTCAAAAACGTACAACTGAGTTTAAAGGAAAGAAAAGGAAATCCTCGGGTGTCAGAAAGAAGAGAGAACATAAAGGCAGGGGTTAAAGAGCAGGAGAGGGCAGGGGGTGGGGCGGGAGGAGTAAGACCTGGGTGCAGGCCCTAACATCCAGAAGCCACAGAGACCCAGACATGGTTTCAGGCCGGTGTGGGAGAGGAAGCCAGACTGAGAGCCCTGCACAAACCTGAGCACACACAAGAGCAGCAGCCCTCTCAGGAGAGAAAGACGAAATTAAGAACTCACCAACCGGCCTGAGACTTGAGACTTGGCAACCTTGTGCGTCCTGTCTGTGCTTGCCTAAGGCACTGGGTGGGAAGAGTCTGTATGAGAAATCACACCTCACCTTGCTCTACCAGTGGGTGTTAAGAAAAAAGAAATAGTAAGTAATAAAGATAAATTGACCAAATTCAACATTTCAAAGACAGATTCTCAGACTGAAGAAAAGCAAACTGGCATCTAGATACTATTCACAAAGAGCTACATTTAAAGCAACTGAGAAAGGTTGAAAGAGGATGAAAAGAGATATTTGAGGCAAATACTAACCAAAAAAGGAAAAGCTTGGTATAATTAAGTTATGTCAGACAAAAACTGGGTTCAAGGCAAAAACAAAATAACGAACCACTAATTAGAACAACAGCATTAAACTATCCGAACAAAAACTGACAGAATTACAAGGAAAAATCAATAATTTCAATACTACAGTAGGAGCTTTTTAAAAAATATTCCAATTATAAATTGATTAAACGAATAAAAAGAATTAGTAAATAAATAAAAGATTAGAACCACATATTTAACCAGCTTGATCTGCTGGACATAATAGAAACCTACAATCTCAAACAGGAAATTGTACTTTCATTTCAAACTTGGAATACTTATAAAAACCAAATAGGTCATAAAGCAACAGATACCATGACCATCTGAGCCACACTCTCTAACGCTATGGTGGGGACCAGGGTACAAATTCAAACAGTCTCCACCTTCTGCCCCACTTCTCTGAGCACGGAGAAGTCTATCCTCTCACTAACCTGATGAATACTATACATATCTAGGCAGTGAGCTGATGTAGGAAAGGCTAAACATTTATATAGAATATGGAATGATTACAACAATATCAAAGCAGCTAAGCCCATGAGGAAAACAAAACCTTGGCCCCAAGTGTCTCCCAGGAGTGATGCAAGGATTAGGGAGATAAAGGACTAAGTCATTGGGGGAGAGAGCAGCCTAGAAACAACATAAGTAGTTGATTATCACAGGTTGATAACCTGTGAGTTTTATTAAAATTCTTTTTTCTGAGCCTAAGACACAAGACATTTCATGAGCTGTTGCTTCCCAAGGCAACTACCTAGTTATAAATTCTTTGTTTTGTTTTGTTTTCCTTATCAGTAAGCTCTCAGAAAAGAGCAGAGGCCTGAAGGCAGACCAGCATATTACCATGCCTGGTCCATCGCTGGCAGTTCAGATAATCAAGATTCATGCCAGGTATGCTCTCCTGTCCAAACGTGAGTTACGAAAAAAGATCTTCACTCCTAAGGGCAGCTGTTGTTCTGCTGCTGCTGCTAAACTGCAGCATTAAGAGCATTCAATTTGTCAAGATAAGAAGACAAAGATCAAGCTCTAACATAATCGCTTTTCAAAATGCTTCCAAGCATTGAAAGCGGGGGAAAGACTAGGAGGGAAGCAGTTCCCTTTACTCAATTTAGAAATCTAACGAAAATTTAGAGGCACGTCTTTAAACTTACTTCAAATACTTTACT
The DNA here is from genome assembly GCF_902729225.1 of Pteropus medius. Lineage (NCBI taxonomy): Eukaryota > Metazoa > Chordata > Mammalia > Chiroptera > Pteropodidae > Pteropus > Pteropus medius. The sequence continues at coordinate 13,642,153 of NW_024349798.1, forward strand.
GAAAACATTTTATCTCCACTTACACATAACTTCTCAAACATTATTCAGTTAAAATGTCTCTGAAGCAATATTAAAACTGAGTATCAACTGCTTGTAAAAATTTCTCCAAGGAGTTAACATCAACATTCAGATCCTGCCTGTGGTTTTTATGTGTATCTTTCCTCATTCAGATCCATTAAATCTTTCTATTACCAGATATCATGGCAGTATTTATATACACACAGATACAGATATAAAATGAAACTCTTCATTTGTACATCAAAATGAATCTCCCTTTTAAATATAACTCAGCACAGCATATGTAACAGGGAGGAAGAAGATGTAAGTTATGAGAAAGGAGAAAAAGGAGAATTGAAACAATGACAGATTTTAAGACAATCTATGATATTTTCCAGAATAGTACTACTAAAAACAAAAACATAAAGAAATAAACAAAAAAACACATGGGGGTAAATGAAGTATTTCCTTGTTTATGCCTACTTGAAGTTACCCAGTATATTTGCAGATATCCTTGCTATGGAATTTCAGTATGAAGCGCTCTGAGAAAAACCTCCAGATTAAGTTTCTATGACACTTGCACTGTGACTCTCTACAGATGAGGCAGTAAACACACCAAAGGATCAAGGCTGTTCTCTGCCAGAAATGAAACAGATGGCCCCTCCCATCTGAAAGATAAGGATGCGTCTGGAAAAGGGCAGGAAGCCTGGTTTGAAGTTGTCCAAGATCTGTCAGTCTCAATACTCAATACTGATACAGTCCCATCAATGCTGTGGTCACAAAAGGGACAACCCCTCTGAGACAGCAAGGCGGAGCACCCGATCATTCTCAGACCGAGGTAGAGCGCACTAACACCCCATTGCCATGACAGTCAGTGCGGCTGTGTCTGTGGAGTGAAGGTGGTGGCATGCCAGCTGCGAGGTCTGTGTGGGCACAGGATGGTCCCACTCAGCATGTCCACCACGCTTCCTGCAGCCTCTCCCCATTATCAGCCACATGCCGAATGACAGGTCAGAGCTGCTCAGTGAATCCAAGGCTTGGATTAGCTCGACAGACTAAAAGCAACCCTTTCCTTAACTGCAGGCTCCACTAGGAAAAGACTGTACTAAGTGTTATATGTACAGAGGTGAAAAAAAAGATTGCATAATGGGACATTCAGTGTTCTCACTTTGATTTCAACTAAATTAGCTACATGTTACTTTTTCCAAGTATCTGCTGTAAGCATTAAGTGAATCTTCCACTGCTTTTTACTCTTCTCCTGTCTAAGGCCCCTTCTTTTCTAAAGGGGCCAAGAGTGCTCATTAAAATGTGGCCTAACAGAAGAGGCCGGCAAGGTAAACAAGCCCACCCCTGGCTTTCTCGCTATACAACAGCAAAGACACGGTGGAAGTCCACAATAAGAGGATTCATGGGCAGAAATAAAGGATCAAGAAAAAGAAGAAATAAAGAGCACATCACCTTCAATTAAAGTCAAATTCAACAGCTGTAGGAATTCTAGCCACAGAAAAGATGTTTAACATACAAGTGAATTTAACTAACCTCAATCCTTTAGCCATACAACTATAACAAGAAAAAAGGACTAGAGTCACAATAAACTGACTATACGGCTCACTGTACTCAACTCCAAGTGGTGACCTTGGGTCTCCATTCACCTAATTATCCAGCACTTGGAGGCAGCTCAGGTCACTGTGCCAGCTAGTGTCTGAGCCGCCTGCTGGCCAGGACAGGCTGAGCCCTGCAGCAAGCCCATTTTCACAGCAATGTTCCTACCCAGCAAGAGCCAGGCCAACCCTCCTGAACTCTGTGAGAGGCACCTCTTCTTGAAAAACAAATCAAAAGCAAGCCGCCCATAAATCCTGTTCCCTAGGGGCTCTAAGAGGGACACCCTGGAGGAGAAAGAAATAGAGTCAAGTCTCAAATCTCATTTTTCCTGTAGTTCTGGTCTATTAAGTCTCCATAAACACTGACCACACTGCTTCTAGGAGAAAACTAGAGTTAGGGTCCTACAAGCCTTTGGACACAACATTTTCATAACCCAATACTCGTTTTATACGTGCTTCTGTTTAAAGAGACCTTACTTAATATACATTGCTGATCCATTAATATTGAACTCACCAACAATAGCCTTATGACAACAGCCCTGAATGAAGCTTATCTAATGCTTATAGTATCTCCATAAGGCACATCACAGTCTTCTTTTGCTTAGTTGGGGGACATTTTTAACAGCAAAATCACCCCAAAATGCACAAAAATGTAAAAACTGCAGCAATAAGTAGACTGAAAGAACACTTGTTTACAGTGTGAGAACTGCAACGAGAAGGCAGAGTGTCGCCTTGTTCCCCCTCAACTGGGGAACGCGTGCATCGGGAGACTCAAATCGCCACTCTGCGCATGTCTGTGAATGACCACGAGAGCTCTGTGAATACTGATTTTGAGGTTGCAAAAAAATGTTAATGAGTAGGTGAATTCACAAACACAGAATCTGTGCATAATGAGGGATGACTGTATTTTTAAGACCATTTCCAAACCAGCTTCCCACCCTGGGTCTGAGAATATATCCATCTACCTACCTTACTGCAATCTTTCAAATGTCTCTGTGTTTGTAGAACCCTCATACTACTTGTGAACCTACTCAAAAGTTAACCTAGACACAAGAAAACTGCTGCAGTAGCTGGTGAAGTGGGGCCCCTGAGTGGGCTCTGAAGGGAACTCCTGACTGCACGGTTAAGAGTAATTAGAATGACAACCAGCTGTAGGAAGCCACCAAAAAGAAAAGGAGAGCGAGCTAATAATCATCGTGGCAACAGTTCTGGTCTTCGTTCAAAAGGTGCAGGCAGAAGACTTTGATGGCAGGTCATGTACAGCAACAACAGGACCCTGCATGAGGGGCACATTCTGCAAGCCAAGCAAACATCGAGAGCTTTACACCCGCAGACTCCACAATGCAGCGACACACACTTTTTGTAAAATCCATTTGGTAATGTCATTTCAACATCTGGATTTCTGAATGCGGGTGAGATGCAGATGGGGAAATAAGTGAACATCTATTGAGCAGTTGGTGCCAGGCAGTGTGCTGAAAACATCACTTTTATCACCTGGACCAATACTTTGCAGCCCTGAAAAGCGGAGTTTCTCATATTCATTTTACAGCTGGGGCTCAGAGAGGTCAAGTCAAGCACCCAAGATCACTCAGCCAATTTTACTCCAAGTCCATCATACCGTCTGGGTTTCTTTCAAGTGGTTAAAATAAATTAAGAGACTGCTTGGGTATTTCCACTAGTTGAATATGAAATTAAGCACTGACATGAACTATTTCTTATAAACTTAATTCATGAGCTTTCCTCCAGGTACTCAGATCTTTCCCAAAAAGAGAAGAGGAAAGCATGCTTTTTTTCTCTATGGAAATGTCTCTTGTCTATACTCATAAATCTTCAAACCAAATCATAGAAGAGTGCACAAACAGCAACTAACAGACATCTTCATCCTGATTCCCACAACAGTGTCACTTTACCCTGAGTGCAAAGGTGGCTCTGAGCAAACACCTAACCAAGGCCCCCAGGTCTGGTTTCTCTAGCCACACACTCTGAAGGTTTGACCCTACGAATGGGTCAACATGAGTGACCCATGTTGCCTACCTGGTGCCATACTGCACCGGGGTATGCTGTGAACACCACGCGCTAAATCTGTCCACATGACTTAGCATGAATAAGCATTTAGAGGACAGATTTTACTTGAAGAGGGAAGGGTGGACTGGTTGCCAGCACGACAGCACCATCTTCTGGTTGGTGAAATGAAATTAAGACATAGAAAAACATATCTGGAGTTAAAAAGCACTTTAATGGTTTGGTAACCTAGAAGGGTGGCAAGCTAGAAAATGTTTCTGCAAAATCTGAACAATGTCAATAGTAAGTAAACACCCTCACAGACCACAGAATAGAAGAATTTTTAACAGTAGGTCACCACTGGTCATTATTCCACTTTTGCAAACACTGCGGCCATGTCCAGCCTCAGAGCTCTCACACATTGCAGAAACTATATGCCTTATGAAAAAAACTCCTTATCATGTATGTCATCATTCACACCCATATCCACCTAGATGCTCGAAAAGCTCTCTGCTGTTCATACACAAAGTGAAATTTGATGGAGGCACCAACTGCAAACAAGGCCCTCGGAATCTGGCGCTTTCCCCTATCTTATCTCCCACTAGTACTGGTTAGCAGTTGGGGAGTGCCATCCTCTCTTATGGGTCCTAACAAGCTGAGGGGCAGATAGAGCTAATGATGCCTTAGCACCACCTTTATGTTTCCCCAAAGTACAGGTCTTTGTTAGAGGTGGATCTTGGGCTTGAGGTCCAAGTAGGGCTTTCTAATTTAGCTGCTGAAATCCCCTGAAGAAATCCAGACCAGGAGATCCCATCATTGAAGAGAAATGACAGCTGCAGGAACCTCTCGACTGTTTCCAAATGTCTGCTGCCAGAGGAGACCCCAGCAGCTAGTTTCCAGGCCTGCCTTCTTCAATGCAGCGGCCCCACCCACCAATCAGGAAGGCCTTCAGATGTCAGATTCTTCCTGATTTCACCCATCAGATATGCCATTTGTCTTCCTTCCATGAGGAGGACCAAGGAAGAGGGAGAGAGAGTGGGGTCAGATACTTTAGCCATAATATTCCTCTCTCGATGAGATGTAAGGGAGACTGAGCATGTTCCTCCCAGATGCTGTCCACATGAATCGCCAGCCCAGACTGGTCCAGAGACAGGAAGTACCTGAGGATTGAGACCTCTGTCAAGGTTACTTTAACCTCCGCCCCTACCACAGTGCTCTGCATGTATGGAAGAGAAAAGTTTCCTAAACCATGTGAGTTCAAACTTCTTTGACCATGACCTACAACAATACATTTTTTATTACAATCCAGTGCACATACATGCATATCTGCATGTACAGATTTATACCCGGAAAAAAGTTACATTAACAAAAAGCAAACCTACCTTTATTATATGGGACTCACTCTGAACTTTTCTAACTTCTTCTTTTTATAAAAATGCTGGTTACATACATTAAAAAGATTTCACAACTCACTGAGAAAGTGTGAACCACAGTCTGACAAACACTGTTGTAAACATCCACTTTCACTCCTACCTCTGCTGTGCTTGCACGCACCTGTCTTCCCAGAATCAGCCTTCATCGAGGGCCAAATCAAAGCCTCTCCTCAAAAACCAACCGTAACTTGTACCCAGCATGTCTCAAATACCAAGGACGTAAAATAATGACTACAACTAGTCCCCACTTCAAAAAGCCAATTCTACTAGGTGGGACAGATGAACATTCTATGATATGCTTTAGCTCAGTCATAGACTCTTCCACTAAACAAAAAAACACCTGCCATCTGTATTCATTCATTCATTCATTCACTCCCCACCTTGACTCAGTCCAATATCATCTGTGTAAACATTTAAATGTTTATCAAAGGATGAATCCATCAAGTAGGATTTCTTTTTTAACAATGTTGTTTGTCTAGGGATAATTTTCATTAACTTTAAATTAGGAACTGACATACACTGTCACCAATTCTTGGAAACCAATGGCCAATTTATTTATTTTTTCTTCTTTTTTCTGTGCAGAATTTATAGATGTGGCAGGTTCCCAGATAAATTCAATTTGGTCTCAGTCTCTTAGAGAAGGCTACACTAAAGTAAATGCAAAGACCAACCTTCCAGACATTTAAAAATAAACAGAACCTGCTGCTTGAATATGTTCATCTATTTTTGATTCTGTGGCAATGCCACCATACACACACTGCTGTCAGAGATGAACCTTCAATGGTAGGCTTTCCAATGGCAGCTCCCTGTTTGGTTGACAAACGTGCCACTCAATATCTGCTAAATCTCTCGAAAGCCCCAAACTTAAAAAAAAAAAAAAAAGAAAAGAAAGAAAAAAAAAACTAAAGATGAAATATTTTTTTAATTTGATTTATTAAAAAGTACCCCGAATCAACATTACTGCAAGGTTTGTACAAAGGACACGATTCAAACTTCTATTTTTAACACACAAATTCCATGTCTCCACCTTCTAACTTCCCCTCCAACCACTCCGCCACATGTACCCTCTATTCCAGTCATACCAATACCGCAGGATGTGCTAGTCTCACTCTTCAACAAAGCTTTCTCAGCCTTCCTCTACCAGGCTAAATCAAACTTATTATCTGAGGATCGGCAAGGTATCACCTTCTCCAGGAAGCCTTCCCTGCTGACCCCCTTCAGCATCTCCATGCCAGTGTGAGCTGGTTAGTTCTCCCTCCCTGACATGCGTGGCTAGTTGTCTAGATACCTGTCTGCATTACCAGACCATGAATTCCTTGGAAACAGAGACCATTACTTCATCTCTATTCCCCATCTCATTCAGTCCTTCAGTTCTTCAACAGCAGACAGGCAAATATTTATGCAAAGAATAACACTGAAGTTTCAAATTTGAAACTTCAAATCATTTTTTTAAAAACCTTGCAAAATACCTCCATAATTATTCTCTTCTCTGCTATTACTATACAAAAAAAAAAAAACATAAAAACATAAGGTGTCTAGTAGTAAGAAATCAATAAGGAATAAAAGGCTTACACTCCATCTGAAAATATAATTACACAACCTAATTTTAAAATGCGTCAATAAACAAACAAACAAAAAATGTTTCCTATTCACCTTTTCAGAATAGCAGATTTTAGCCAAAAAGCTGAAGAAGGAAAATTCAGAGCAACTAATTCCACAAATGTCACGATTAGAAAAGAGATGCTATAAAACAACTATCGTCAACTATATGAAGGGACTACTCTATCAGCTAAGAGTTTCAAAGCAAGATGTTTCCCTTTGCTATGCTCCCACACGTGTGAAAAAGCAAGTAATACTTTTTTACTCTTAAATTTAAGTATTTTAGTAGCTGTTCACAATGGGAAAAAGATCAGAAAATAGAAAAAAAAACACATAAGAAAGTAAAATATACCTGTTTTTCCATCACCCCAAGAGATTCATTGGTAATATTTTTAGTTACACAGTAATATTCTGAATTAGCCATTTAAGTGCTCCAAAATCACTTCGCTTTTATTTCAAATTCTCTAAAACCAAATATATTTCATTTTCAAAAACAGTGGGTTTAGACACTAGGAATCACGTACGAGAAAATGATGTAAACATGTAAAGACTAACACAGCTAAGATACTTAATCAACCAGTTTGTTATTTCAGCTAACAAAACAATGAATGACATTTGAAGCCTCAAAAATAAAAATCAGAGACACAATGTTTATGCTGAGTTCTTAAACTTAGTCTCTAATTCCTAGTTTCACTGCTTTAAATTTTTTATTACCATCAGCATCCTAAAATCTTTACTGATTTAACTGTAGCAGTGGTACTAAATCAGTAACATTGGTTCCTGCTTTCAAAAGTATTCTGTATAACCTTAAAATGTATGCATGATAAAAATAACAAGAACAGCAATGAAGCATACAACTGCATTTAAAGATACATAAAATTATCTGAGTAAATGAAAAGACGCTTTACTAAAATTCCTAGTCATAAAGACTGAATACATCCAAATAAATCTGTCAATGAAATTAATCTGTTAAAATGTCAGTGAAAATCCCAATGGGTTTTTTGAGTGACTGTAATAAAATGATTCTAAAGCTCAATCAGAAGAATAAATAAAAGCTTATTTAGAAAATGGTTTAAATTAAGTGTCCAATAAGGAACTGGTTAAATAAATGATAACACACTCATATGATAAAATGTTGTTTAACTAATAAACACATGAAAAATGTACAGGAAGAGTTTATTACATAGACATAAAGCACCATTAAAAGAACAAACTATAGAACAATATGCAAAGTGTAAGATATTATGAATGAAAAATGTATTTAAATATCATATACATGATTGAAAAGTAAATCTCAAGTATTATTACAATTATACTTGTTAATAAAGAGAGGCACACTAGACAATATTTTGTTTTTCTTCGTAATTTAAAATTATTTTATCAATAAAAATTAATTACTTCTGTTTAATAAGAGGAAAAGTAAGTGTTTTTAGATTTTTTTTTTAAAGATTACCATTATGGACCTAGCGATTCACTCCTTTTGAAATCATTTTTTAAAAATCAGAGATATAGACAAAGACTAAGATATAAAGATGCTCATGAAAGAATTAATTTAAAATAGTAAAAATGCAGATATAACAAACATCCCAAAGGGATATAGTTACCTACACATCCATTAAAAAAAAAAAGAAAAAAAAAGCTTGTCTAGAAAAATTTGTTATGGCATGGAAAATGTTCCTGACATAATATTAACTAAAAAAGTAGATTCAAAAACATAAAGTCAGATCCCAATTAGTATTTAAAATGTTATGAAAATCCTTCTCTAAACAAAGTAAAAATGAAACTCTAACCAAAATATTACTAGTATTCATGTCTAGGTTGCAAGATCATGATTGAATTGTTTTCTTATCTATATTTTCAAGTATTTTTCACATTTTCAACAGTTTGGTTTATTTCTAAAACTGGGGAAAGAGAGCACAACAATAGCAATTTTTTACAAATGGCATTACAAGTAAATTTGATAGATTTACTGAATATTCTGATACAACACCACAAAGCAAACATTCTTAGATCAGATAACATGGCCCCCAAAACACAAAAAAAATCAAACCCAGTTAGGAGCAGCAGAGATTTAACAGAACATAGTCAGCTGCTAGAGCACAAACACTGCAGTTCTCCTGGTTACATTCTAACCGCCACAGGAATCAATTTCTCATCACTGCATTAATACTGGTAACTATATTAAGAACCTGGGAAGCCTTATCTGGCAGTCAGGAAGCTTTTTGTCCTATTCTCATACCAGCTAATGCCCTAAAAAAATTAATTAGAGAGACTACAAGTTATTGTTACACTCTTAAATAAATCTGCCTAATATACATTGCCTTGCAGAGATGTATAAAACTGCTAATTCTCAAGATTAAACACACAAGGGAATTAGGAAAACAAGAAACTTCTTAATAAATAGTATTAAAACTTTCCACAGTGCTTTTCACAGATTAAGTGATGGTGGGGAGGGGTGGGAGTCAGTTGCTCTTACAAGTTTTCAAATCAGAAGATATCTACACAAAATGTACATTCACACTTCTAATAAAGATTTTCCTTTATCAAACTGAAATACTCAATAAAGGCACTAATGTAAAAATCTTGTCTGAATAAAAGGAATACATTGTTTCTAGAATCCAATACTTATGGCATAAAAATCATATATCATTTAAAACACAAGTAAGTTATCATCTCTTCCCTCTAAAACAAGCTTATTTAATAGTAGCCTTTTTTGAAAAAGGCATGTCATAGTTAAGCTCATCTATCTATACTGCTATATTTATCATTTAAGATCATTGTGGTAAATCCACATAAAGTTTAAGATTAGAAAAATTAACATACAAGGAAAAACATCATTCATTTTTTGGTTCTTTAAAAAATGTTTTGGTATTTCTTCCTTGACAAAAATAAATATATAGTAACACACTAGCCAACTATGAAAAGTGCCACAAATACAAGCAAAGATGTCAAATACTTTGTCTGGATTTTGTCTATTGGAACACATGTGTATCTGAAAGGAACTGCACTTAAGTCACTTTTAATTGATTAAATGAGGTAACTAGCAGGGTTTTTTAATGCATTAACATGCTATTTTCTTAAAATGTTATTAAAAATAAACAGGTAGTTCGAGCACAGCAAAATATGGCAGGAAATTTTGCATCAAAAGCAGATGCTTATAAGAGGAACAATTAAAGAGTATAAGTAAGGAGGTTTGCCTCCAGTATGGAGAATAAGCACCTAGCAACCACTCTTTCCACTGACGACAGCTATAAACTCTGAGAAATAATGAAAAAACAAACAAACAAAAAACCTCTACAATTATTTGAGGGCTCAGAAACACGTAGATTTTGGAGGGAAGCCAAAACTTGGAAGAAAGCCAACTGGCAGAGTAAAATTGTGTGTGTGTGTGTGTGTGTGTGTGTGTGTGTGTGTGTGTGTGTGTTTTGGGGTAGGGGTGGGGAACAGACAGAGACAGACACTTTGCCTTAAGGGCAAACTGTAGCTAAAGGGGCATAGGCCAACCAAAACTCTGATAGAAAACCCTATGTTTTCTAGTAGGAAGGACCAGAAGAAGCGGTCACTGGCAATAGAGAGTAAAGGATAAATCCTAGAAGAGAGCAAACCAGAGAATGGGACCTTCAAATCTAGTGTCCAGAATCAGCCATGTCTTTGACTGACCTTTAGCCATGCATGTGCAGACTGAAAGCAGTTGAGGCTAAGATCTGAGCCATTGCCTACCATAGCATCAAAGAGTTTGTAGTTTGAATCTACCTAAGTTAACTGCCAGCTAAAACTAAGACAAAAATAGAAACATTCTCCTAAGAAATATAAGGAATCCAGTCTCCATAAACAAACATTCACAATGTTCAGGAAACAATCCCAAATTACGCAACGTATGAACAGCCAGGAAAATGTGACCCGACCTCAAGAGAAGGGCAATCAGTAGGTACCAACACTCAGATAACACAGACACTGTAATTATTAGACAAAGACTTTAAACAACTATTCTGTGTTCAGTGAGATATAGGATTAGGGCTCAAAATAAAAGTAAGAAATCTTAACAGAGAAACAAAAGATTTTAAAAAATTGAATAGAAACACAGGACTGAAAAATAAATATGTAAATTTTCTGGATGTGATTAATAGCAGAATAATGATGACTGAGGAAACAGTCAAGTGAGTTGCTAATCAACTGAAATTACCCAATCTGAAGAATAGGAAAAAAAAAGAAGGTAGAAAAAAGTGAACAGAGCATCAGGAACCACTGAAATAGTATTAAAAAGTCTCATATACAGTAATAGAATCCCAGAAAGAGAGGCAAGAGAATAGAGAACAGAAAAAATATTTGAACAATGTCTAAAAACTTCCCAAACCTGATGAGAGATAAATTTACAGATTCAAGAAACTTAGTCAACCCCAATAATTACAAAGAAATCCATGCCAAAATACATTAGAGTCAAACTGCTGAAAAATTAATGGTAAAGAAAAAATCCTGAAAATAGGTAAAGAAAAACAACTGATTAAACATATAGGGCAACAATGATTCAAATGACTGCAGACTTCTCATCAGAAACCATGGAAGCCACAAGACAGGACAACATCTTTAAAATGCTGAAAGAAAAACCCAAAATTTTATATCTGGCTAACATACCCTACGTGAATGAAGGCAATTAAATAAGGATGTGTTCAGATAATGAAAAACGAAGAGAATCAGTTGCTACCACACCAGCAGTATAAGAAATACTAAAGGAAGTTCTTCAGGCTGAAGTGAAATGACACCCAAAGGAAACCTGGATGTTCATGAATGAAGACATTTGAAATGGTAAATATCTGGGTAAATAAAGAAGAATTCATCCTCTTAAATACAGAATTTAAATTTCTTAAAATACATATGATTGTTTAAAGCAAAATTATAACATCGCCTTGTGGGACTTATAATGAACGTAGATGTAACACATATGCCAACTACACATGAAAGACAATGGGGATTGGAGTAAACGGACCTATGTGGATATAACGTTTCTACATTCTATGTAAAATAGTACAATATGAACTCCAAGAAGATTGTGAAAAGTTATGGTATACACTGAAATTTCTAAAGAAAAATAATGCAAAGAGGTAGCACTAAAAAGCCAACAGAAAAATTCAAATGGAATTCTTTTTAAAAATTCAAATAATCCAAAAGAAGTTTGGAAAAGGGAAAACAAAGGAACAAAAAACAAAGAGAAGAAACAAAAAAAATAAATTTTTAAATGATAGGCCTAATCATGTAAATAATTACATTAAATGTCAATGGACTAAACACTCCAATTAAAAGTTGAAGTTATCAGAATGGATAAAAAAGCAAGACCCAACTAAAAAAAAAAAAGCAGAACCAACTAATGCTGTCTATAAGAGACTTCATCTTACTTGTACAGATAGGCTGACAATAAATAGAAGGAAAAAGACATACCAATCAAATAGAAAACACAAAAATAAAGATTAACTATATTAATATCAGATAAATTAGACTTAAAAACAACAGTATTATAAAAGATAAAGAGAGACATTTCATAATAACAAAGGAGTCAATTTATCAGGAAGACAAAACAATCATAAATATGTATGCACTTAATAAAACAGCCTCAAAATACATGACATGAAATCTTAAAGGGGAAAATAGACACAATCATAGATTTTAATACCTCCTCTCAAAATTTGATAGAATTACTAAATAAAATATCAGTAAAGACAGTGAATATCTGAACAACAGTGATATTTATAGACCAAACCATATAGCAAACCATATGTGGAATATCTACTCTTTTCAAGTGCACATAGTATGTTCAGCAAGATAGACCTTATGCTATAAAGCAAGAATCAGTAAATTTTAAAGGACTGAAATCTCTAATCACAACAGAATTAAATTAGAAATTAGTAATTTATAAGAGATCTAGGAAAACTCTAAGTAGTTGTAAATTAAACAACACACTCTTCTAAATAATCCAGAGTCAAAGGAAAAATTAGAAAATTTATTTAACTTAATGATAATGAAAAGACAACATGTAATTTGTTGAGGTGTACCTAAAGCAATGCTTAGAGGATATTTATAGCTTTAAACGCTTATATTAGAATTGAAAAAGTCAAATTCAGTGATTTTAAGAATCTTGGCTTATATACACACTGTTGGCTGGGCATGAGGCCTTGTGAGCCCACAGAGGAGACAAAAAGTTCCAGCCAAAAGTGAAAACTAAGGCAGACGTGGAAGCTGCCTCGGTGCTGAATGTGTTTCCCAACCCAGCTGGTGAAGAGTGGAAGCCCTGCTGGATCCAGGTGTTTCGGCATCGCACCTGACCAACCACTGGCCGACCACTAAGCTATACTAACCCAGGGGTAACTTCTAGGAAGCCAGACTTAAAAAAATTTTAGAAGAACTTTAAACAGTCAATCACATAAAGTTCTACTTCAAAAAGCTGAGGGGGGTGGGGAGCAAAGTAAACTCAAAGCAAGGAAAAGAAAGGAAAAAGGAAAAAAAAGGCAGAAACCAATGAAAGAGACAATAGCAAACAACACAGAAAACAAGATAAGCCAAACTTTTTTTAAAAAGATCAACAAAATCAGTAACCCCTAGCTAGAGTGATCAAGGAAAAAACAAGAACACAAATCACCAACATCACAAATGAAAAGCAGTTATTACCACAGATTCTGCAAACATTAAAAGGATAACAAAAAGCACAAGTGAAGTTTAGAGTTCCAAGCAGCCCTTTAGCAAATGCAGTGCTGAATAATCACCTAAAAAGAGTTGTATCTACAACTCATTTTAATATTTATCTGTTCAACACAATCAAACAAAAGTTGTGCTTTTAAAAGTCTGATTTAATATAAGCAGTCGCCTTCCCCATGCCCCCATCTCAACAAATCATCCTGAACAAGCTCCTAAAGCAGCATTTCAGGAATTTATACAACTACCTGAATTTAGGCTGGCTTTACAAAATAATTGTTAGGTTCTGACTCTTCTAAAAGTATCTTTATCAATTCATAGTGTGCTCCAACCTAAATAAATGAAAAGGTTATTTGTCTCAAGCTGTTCCTATAAAAATTATAAGCAGAGAGAAATGTCTTATAATGTATTTAAGGACACTCAAGACAATGTCTAAATTTTGAGAGTATGACTAGAAAGTTCAACTACTTTCTAAAGAATGAGCTTATATAAGAATAAGAAAGGTGATTTCTTACTTGGCTACTCTGAGAAAAATCCTCAAATGATGAGGCTGGGTGATCTTTCCCCATGGGCATCAAGTCCCACATTGGCCACCTACTGTCTTATCTGAAGAGCCAGAGGGGAAGGAGGCTGACTCTATGGCTTCTATGGCTTATCGCTATCTGAAATCCCAAAGCCACCAGGGCTCTCACTTTCACAGCAGCAGCAAACAAAAAACAACAAGAATCAAAATACATGGATGGCACTTGGTAGGAGGGTTTTAGTAATTCGTATAATAAGGTTTCCTAGAAAAAGAGAACTCTCATATTCAAGATGTTGACAATGATTTTTTAAAAATCTTGATTAGAATTAGTATTATCTAAAGAAAAAGACAGGTGTCAGTTAAAAAGTAACTCCTTAAATCAAAAATAGTTTGAAACAGAGCCAAAGAAGCCATTATGAGTTGCTATATAAATAGGCATTTAATGATTTTTCCAATGTTACATTATTGATCTAATAGGTTCTCTGCTTCCACAGAAATGAATAAGTAATTTGTTTAAAACAACATTAATAGGATTTGAAGCACATTAGAGACCCTGGGTCTTTCTTATCTTTAGAATTACCACTATAAAGAACTTTACATTGTGCCTTTCAACGAAACAGCCGCATAATTTTAGAAATCACAGCAAAAGACCAGAGACCTTAGATATATCTATCACGTGCAAGAGGCATTTCTAAGTCATAATGCCCTGAATATCAGCTCAACAAATATTTAACATACACTTACTAATGTCAGACACCACTTCTCTAAGCACTGAAAACACAATGGTGAACAAGAGATATGGTCCCTGCTCTCAAAGAGTTTACAGTCTATTAGAGAAGACCACCAAACCAGGTGTGTCAGAAAGGATGCCAGGCTAGCACAGAAAATGGGGTCCAGACCCATGCAAAGGGAGACAGAGAAGCAGATGTTCAAGCTGAGATGAAGAGGGAAGTAGGACACAGCCTGGAGGGAGGACATGGTTGACTAAAAGATCACTTCTGCCAAAGAAAACTGTGGTCACAGGCACAGCACATGCAAATGGCCAGGTATTTATTTTGAGAGTTGCCTTCTGTGTAAGAAAAGAGATGACAGTGGAAAATTAGACTTTACTAGTAAGGCTGTATATATCAAAAGACAACAGTTAACCTACTTCTTAATCTAGGAGGAAGAAAGGTAAAAAGGTCACAATTTCATCTTGGCCTATTCCTCATATGCCCATTCAAACACACGTTTATTTTATTCAGGCCACAGTGTGTCAGGCACTAGAGAAGGATTCAATGGCAAATAAGATGGATTCCCTCAGGGAAGAAACACACAACCAAATTAGAGCGCTTCTGGCTGCCTGATTCTGAAATGCAGCGCCCTGATTTCAGGTATCATTGAATAAAATACTGAGCTTAAAAGCCACTGTTTGAAGACTCTTGCAATAATAAGTAAGGGAGCAATCATTATTGGACATCAAATATGACACTCCAAAAACACATAAACAAAAAGTATGCTTGCATTTCCAAGTAAATACTGCTAACTAGTGTTTTACAGATGTCAAAGCACTTTTACACTCCCTCATTTTTACTGTTTACAGCAAGGGAGGTTAAGCAGGTATCTTAATAATCACCTGCCATTTGTCAGGCACTGCTTGTGGAGTGGCAAGCACTTTAGTGGGGACTTAATATCCATGACCTCACCTCAGAGTTACTATCATCATTTCCCTCTCTCAAAGGAGGAACCTGTGGCTTAGGGAGTTTACATAACTTGCCCAAAGACATACAACTGACAAGTGGCGGAGGCAAGGTTAGTCCCCAGGCCAGTCTGACTTCAATGCCTGTGCACCTCCATCCATCCACTGCGTGGCTTCAATGCCACCCAAGTCTGAACAGCGAAGGAACTGAAGTGTGACACTGAGCAGAGGAAGTGTGACTAGACTTCGGGTCAGGAATTCTCGTTCGGTGTTCTTTCAGCCTCACTGAAGTATCAGTAGAGTCTTAACCTTAGAATCCCTGCCCACCATTTGAACTTATCTTTAGTTTTCTAATAACTCAATCCCTTTGGATTCCATCTAAACTGTCTTTCTAAAGATTGTAGAAGAACAGAGCACAGAAATAAGTGCAATTTAAAAACTTTAACAAGCAACATCATTCACAGTCTGCATCCGATGCTATTCCTGATGTCATATGCTCATGAAGTATATTTAACCTTGAAATCTACTATTAAATAACCATAATAAAAGTTCGAAGCTCTGTCAAGCTTTATGTACGCGTTCTCATGTAATCCTCACATTAACCCTATGAAGTCCATACTACCATCCTCGATTTATGGAGATAAGCAGAAGCTTATCAAGGTTAAAGAACTTGCCCAAGGTCACACAACTATAGGAAGTATAGCAGTTATGATTCTAGAGCCTAAACTTTTCATCTCTACAATAGCCTATGTGCCTGTGATAGCCATATGATTTTAAAAAATACCAAAATCCTCTGATTTCAATGTGTATGTTTGTAGAAGTTTTCATATATAATTACTCATATAGTTACAGTATCAGAATTATATAGTTTTAGCATGTGGCACTTTGTTAAAGAAAAAGAAGAAATTAATTAAACATATTGCTTAAAAATTTTACACTTTGTACATTGTTAAGTACCAGGGAATTTGAAATCTATTTGAATAAAACATGTAGCTTACCACTACATATTTTCTTCAGTTTTTTTATTCAATAACTTTTCATCCTAAGAAAATAGAATGTTTTATGATGGTAAATATCAAAATTATTTAGGGCCCAACAAGAGATATGGTGCTCAATCTTTTTACAATCTTATTTTAAAAGCAAACGAAATATCTTTATTTGTTTGGGAAAAAGGTATTTGATACAAGTATAATGGAATGAATAAATCGCAAAAATTTCTAAACCATGGGAAAAGACAAACAGGTCAATACAGGTATCACTTTTTGATGTCCCCCATTCCTCTCAATTTGCTTTTTATAATTCTAAAAGTAAATCTGCAACTCATTTTAGAAAAAGTACAATGGGAGAAGAACAGAATGGAGCTAACTGAAAAAAGATAATATTATGTAGTACACCAATGAATTAATAAATTTGTCTTATTTTTTTCTCATCTACACATGACATACTAATTATTTCCTTTATTTTGGAGACAACCTCAAAAGAAACCAGGCAGCAAAGCTTGTGAATCAGCTGACTGCACCTATGTGGTGGCAGAAAGCAGGCCCCCACTTTAATGAATACACAAAACAATGTCAAAAACACTTACCGATTTGTACTTGATCAGGCTGGCTGAGAGAAACAAATGCTGATGTGTCATCAATCCAGGATATCTGAATGTTACCTGTAATATTGAATTAAAAGTAAAGTGAACATTTGACCATTTAGATAGCTTTCAGATTTCATTTATATCTCTGATGTTTAAGTATACATGTTAATTAGAGTGAGAAGGGGTACTGGTTTAAAATTTGATTAATATCTCAGCACTACAAAAGGCAAAAATTTAAATCTACCACAGCAGTTATTTCAGTTAAAACTGTAAGAAAAAAGACAAATGGGGGAGGGGGACTTTAAAAATTTGTTTTAAAAGCAAAAGAAAGATCTTTCTGAATTCAGTCCTGAGGCACTTCATCATTCAACCCAATCTCATGCCAGAGCTGGAGACTTTGTTCCTATCAAGATCACTAACAAAAATCAGAGGCCATTAAGTTCAAAAACACAGGTATTTCTTTTTTAGAGACACAAAGTTTGAAAATTATCAATGGTATACATGAAATGAATCAAAGTAGCAAGAAATAAGGAAAAAAATCGGTGTTGATCTCAAGGCCAGGTAAAGAAAACAGGTAGCAAAATGAAGGACAAGAGAAAAAAGGCATCAGAGAGAGAAAACCAAGACAGACTAATAGAGAAAAGAAAAAAAGAGCGGGGCAGAAAGCCGTAGAGTAAAACAAAAAGATTTTCAGAGAGAGACAAATCCTCAATAAAGGCTAAATGCAAACAGAGTGGAAAACAGTGCTGAACAGAAAAAAAGGAGGAGGGCTCAGTGGGGTAGGAAGTTGGACAAAACTGGAGGGGAAAGCAGAGATCTAATTATGCTGCTACCACTCTTTTTGAAAAATTACAGAAAACTGGAATTTTTAAAAATGGGTAAACTCACTGGAATTTAACAATGAAAAAATGTTTTAATTCCAACTACAATTTTCGAAGGCCAGAAAGCTCCTTTGTTTCACTGTCACAGGAGAAAAACTCACTTCCTGCTGCATATAGTGAGGTACCTTAATGACTTTCTCATAGAAAGTCACTTACTATTATTTTGTTACCTTTCTACCCTGTGTATATGTTGTCTTTGAGATAAATAATAGCTACCATTTATTAAGTAGTTACTGTATGCCACATACTATTCTAAACGTCTTCCAGGGGTTAGATCATTTAATCCTCATGAAATAGGTGGTATTATTATTATTTTCATTATTACCATTATTATCACCATCATCATCATCAGCTCCAATAGAAAACGAAAATAGAGGTTACTTGTCCAATATCGCACAGCTCATCTTTTTTAATTAAAATGAAAAAAGAAAATCCTACTCAGAGCATTCTATTTAATTTAGCCAATTAAAGTTTGACTACACAGGGATAAGAACCTAACAATACAGATGAGAAACAAAATCAAAAGCTTTCAAAAGAAATGAGCTGTAAGATTCAATTGCATTTCTAGATCTGTGTCTAAGTTAAAAAGCAGAACTAGAATTTCAGAATTCAGACTATCTGCAAAGATTAGGATAACTTTCCAGAAATAGACATGCTTTCACTCACTTTTCCAAAATTTAAGTATGGAAAGTTTTTACTTACAAAAGCTAATATATGCTAATTTTAGAAATACAAAAAGTATAAAGAAAAAAAGAAAAAATCCTATCTAAAACATTCAGTGATCAAAGAACAAGAAGTGTTGGCAAGGATGTGGAGAAAAGAGAACTCTCATACACTATTGGTGAGAACGCAAATTGGTACAGCCACTATGGAAAACAGTCTGGAGGTTTCTCAAAAAATTAAAAATGGATATGCCTTTTGACCCAGCAATTGCCCTTATGAGTATTTATCCAAAGAAAACCAAAACAATAATACGTAAATATCTACACAGCCCTATGTTCACAGCAGCACAATTTACAATAGCTAAAATATAGAAGCAACCTAAATGCCCATCAACAGACAATTGGATAAAGAAGTTATGGTTCATATCTACCATGGAATATTAGCCACTAAAAAAATGAAATCCTACCATTTGCAATGACATGGATGGACCTAGAGGTTATTATGCTGAGTGAAATAAGTCAGAGAAAGATAAATACCACATGATTTCACTTATATGCAGACTCTAAGAAACAAAAAGGAACAAAACAATCAAAAATAGACTCACAAATATAGAGGACAATCTGGTGATGGCCAGAAAAGGGGGGTTGGAGGGCTGGGAGAATGGGGTAAAGGGTTAAAGAAGTACAAATTAGTAGCTGATAGATGGTCACAGGGATGGGGAGCACGGCATAGGGAATGCAGTTAGCACTAATGTAATAGCTAGGTGGAGAGCCAGAGAGAGTAATCAGGAGGATCATTTTTATAAACTATATATGCCTAACCAATGTACTGTATACTTGAAACTAAAAATAAAATTAAAAATCTAGAAACAAACGAAAAAATTCAGTTGATAATAACATGATGCTTCATTTCAGTCTGATTTCTATATAAAGTTTTTAAAAAAATAACGTTAGTTATACAGGAATCCTACTTTGTATCTGCTTTTTACCCTAAATGTTAAAATATAAACACTTTACCATCTTCCAATAAATTCCTTCAAGTATTTTTTAAATGGCTACATACTGGTCTATTGAAGAAATACATAAATATTTACTAAACATTCTTACTATTAGACATTTAGGTTTTCGCTGCCTTCACTTTATCCAAAAATATCCAAAGAGAACAGCCTAAATACTTCATTTGTTAAAATCAATAAGCAATGCTGAAGACTTACAACAGAATGGTCTTTATAAACCCTAATCAGAAAACTGTTCAATTTAACCTAATCATCTAACTTGATAAAAAAGAATAGAAACTGCCCTACCTCACACATATCACATATCTCGGTCCTCTCATACATCTGTATTTTCTGTTTGGACTATTCAATGTTAAGCAGTATGCGACCAACTGCCCTTAATCTTAAAAATGATTTATCCTCAACCTAGACTTATTTACTGTGGTCAGCAGGAAGAGCAGTCACAGTAATTGTATCTTGCTTTGCAAGGATTAATAATAGCACTCTATTGTGGGGTGCTATTAAAAGTTCCTCAGATCATATTGGCACAAAGACAGCAGTATGCCAAACTCCCAAAATTCCATGAAATTAAAACCCTGTACATTAATATTATTTTATGCCCCAACTAAAGCCTTCTACATAACTCTGATCACCTACACCAAAAGAATGACAAAATCCTAAAAGTACAATTGTACTTGTGATTTACTCACCAAAGGCACTGAAAAGTTGGTAAAGGTCGCTGGTTTTCCATTCTTTGGGGAATGTCACATGGAGGACATGATCGCGCTTAGGTTGCACTACAGGACAAATTTTAGATGAAAGGTTGACAGACGGAAAGTGAACAACACACTAGGGGTTCTTTGAGGAAACTAAGCCCAAGCTAACTCAGGGAACCGTCCTGATTACCAGACAACTCCCAAAAGCATTCGTAGGAACGTAGGAACGGTAAGACTCTGCCATCTCAGCCCAGACGTCAGGCTCTGACACTTTATAGAACCAACAACAATTTGAACCCTAGCATTTCTATGCAGAAACATCTCTGCTCATGAAGTTCCTGCAAAAATTAAAGAAATAAACACAGCTGCTCTGTTTGATAAGTTTCACCAAACATTTCACTTTCTCCTTTTAATTTAGTTGTCCACAAGTTTATTTCACTATAAAGAAAAAAAAAATGCACTGTCTAAATTGAATGGACTACTTTAAGTATATGCAGTCCTGAGTCATAATCTTGTGTTCCAGTCCCAGACCCACCACTTAACTGTTTAACTCTGAGCAAGAGACCTAACCACATTAGTCACTCATGGCTATAAACTGGGAATGACAACAGCTTGCAGAACTGTTGCGAGAATGACAGATTGAAATGTAAGTCTATAGAGAGGTGCAAGAGTTTGTCCTCAAATCAACATCACTGCAATGATTATTATCACCGAGTATAGTTCACCCATTTCTATATCCCTGTGGCATGTATTAAGGCAAATAAACCAAGGCCAGGAAAAGAAGAATGGGGCAAAGCAGATAAAGTAGTGAATAATCAGAAGAAGCAACCATCTCTCAAATAGACTGACCTTCCAAAGTTTTCAATTCGAAAAAAAAAAAAAAAAAAATCAATCTACCAAGCTTAAATAATTGGAAAACAGAGAACTTATTGTTACTGACACAGCTAACACATCTTAAAATATAGACATGTTTACGGGGAATTATGAATTTAGAGTTTTGAGTGAAAAGAAATAATGGAGTTTTTTTTTTTCAATTCATGCATAAACTGGAAAATGAAGGAAAAAGATGAGTTAATCAAGGCCCAAGGGTACCATTAACTTAAGCATACTATTCATATCAACCAGAAAACCACTGCCTATTTTTAAGTGAATAAAGCTCTTTCTTCAGTAATACTTTTCCTGTTATCCCTTCCAGACCACACACTTAAATGTGCAGATGCATGAGAAAATAAAATTTCACTTACAGTCTGGTCCTTCCAAGTTTAGATAGGGGATATCCATGACTCTCATAAGAAATAACCTAAAAAAGAAAAGAAAAACAGGTAATGAATGAATTTCTATTAAAAAACCAACAGACATCTATTAAATTTTTAAAAACCTTCTTAATTAAATTCCTCTATTTTAAAAACTATTTGAAAAGCAATTAAGAGTCACTTCAAAGATTTTTCTCTAGGGTTAAAGATTTATCATAAATACAAAAAACAAACTGTAGTATCATTAACACCTACAACAGTTGCTGGCATTCAGTAGCTCCTCAATAAATATTAGCTAAATAAATGAAATTAGTAATCAGAGTCGAAAGAAAGTCCTCTGCAGAGCTGCCTTGTTAGTCCAGAGAAACTGAGACAACAAATACTACAGAGTGCTAAATATCTTACCAACTTATGAACAACTGGTTCCTAAAATTGTAAAGGTAACTCCTATGATTGGTATTTTGTGAGCTGAGAATAACAGCGTAAATGTCTTTTTTTTACTGAAATACAAAGTAATTGGATGAAAGCTAATCTTATTGGGTGAATTGCACAGTCTAAAATAAGTGACCTGTGCTTGCTTTGGCAGCACATATACTGAAATTGGAACGATAAAATAAGTGACCATCTCAGAAGCTCATGTCATTACTGTGATTTAAAACATTAAAAGTACAAAGCAAAACAATCTCTAGTGAAAAAAACTATCACACTGACATAAATCATAGCAGTCATTTTATATATAACCTCTAAAACAAATACAAAGGCACTTAAAATGGAGTACTTATAAATTACAGTGCTCTAGAATGCAATTCAATTTTCCCTTATTTGCAAGATTATGGACAAAACATCAGGAGTTCTTTTGTTTGTGAGATGATTTTAATGAGTTTTATTTAGATAAGGACATATTGTGTATTTCTGGTAGAGACTGCATTATACAGCAAATTAAAAAGGCAATCCAAGTGCCCAACAAGCAATTAGTTTGGCTTCACTGACCCACAATTAAGGCACATTGTTACCAGGCACTCAAAGCCAAGCAGGGCATGATTCAGTTTACAAATGGAGCCAGCAGCCTGAATAACACCGCTCTGCTAACACTAGAGAAAAAAGTCGTGGTGCTCTGTGGTTTGGGAGCTTGTGGCCTCGCCTGCAATTTAATAAACCAAATCCTATGGCTAAGAAACTAAACTTATTTTTAGTTCACTAATTCAGGCTCAAGGGTACTATTCTGGTTCTGGTAACTATTTTCCCCAATTTAATCAATACTACCTACAATGCCAGAAGACAATAAGATATCTGAGCACCTAGCACACAGAAGGTTCTCAACGGAAATAACTATTACTACTGGAGCCAACCAGAACCTGCAAAGTTATTCCTGGGTTAGAAGGCTTAGTATTTTTATGCCTCATGTAATTTTTAATTCTCCATTTAGTAAATTTAGAGATGGTCCCTGAATTCTAAAAACCAAATCAAAAAAAAGTTAAAAAGTTAGCAAAACATATCAAACACCATAAAAATTAAAATTTTTTACACTACTTTCAACAGAAGAATAAAAGTCGAATCAACAAGATATTCACTGCTACACTGACAAATACACCAATATTCAAAATCAACCTCAAGATTTTAATATCTAGGAGTCGGTAAATTATAGTTCATCATTTCAACAGAACGTTAAACAGTCGAAGTAACTTCAAAATAACTTATGAAAACTTCACAATGTGAAGAAATTGTGATACAATTTTAAGTTTTAAAAAAAGCACAAAAGTTTATACTATGATTACAGCTTTGGAAAATATTTATGTCATTAAACCAAGAAAAAAAAATACCCCCCACTCCAAGAAAAAAAAGCCAATGGTTGTGGGAAAGTGAACTTTTTTTCAAAATTGCTTTTACTAGTATTTTTTAAATTTAAAAATAAAATAAAATAAAGGCTACCCAGAACTGAGAGGCCCAGGGGAAATAACTAGAGACTTTCTCAGAGAAAGCCCAGCTGAAAATGCCAACTGAATCAAACTTATGCATCCCAAGCACCATCTCACCTACTGTGGGGGAGAGGAATATAAAGTAAAATCACAAGTTCTGAGTCTACAATTGCTTTATTTCTTCTTAAAAGATCATTTTATTTCTGAAATTGTGGAACCTCAGTAACGAGTTTAGAAGACCTTCTGTCCTATAAATACAAACGAGGCAATTTAAAAAAAAAAGAGACTTCCCCAATTTATCTCACCATGTAAATGTTTAAAACTTTTTTTGAAAGATACTTTGTCAAGCAACATATAGGCTATTTGTTCTCTAAAATTTCATCTGAATTTTAAATATCATCTCTGCTTAAAATGAGTAAAAACTGACTCAGCAAAAACACTCAAAAATTTTTTTTTTAAATTTAGTTAATTCTAGACATTATCTGGGTTGCTTACTTGATACTTTAACTAAATAGAAACCCCTTTCACAAATGAATTATTAGTAGCACTTCTCACTCTTCCCCTAGGCCTCCATCCTCATGTCTGGACTTCAGAGAGCACTGAATAGCCCCAAACCCTGAAGACCACGAAGACCAACTCCATGTGTGACTTGGCACACTGCGCCTCTGAAGAGAGCCCTGCAATTGGGAAACCGACTCTAAAACTGTAGCTGAGCGTCTGTGGGACTGAACCGAAGTAACCTCTCCAGTGGCCTTCCACCCGCTCATGCTGGGCTGCTTGCTAGCCGCTGCTCCGGCGACACCCCTGCCCTTTTGAAGTAAAATTAAAACATTTCACTGTATGCATGCCTCGTACGCACTGGTTGTCAATAGGCTTCCACTGACCCCCTGGCATGATCGGATAAAATACTTCACATATGGATCACTAGACTGGACAGTTTTCATTTTAACATGTGAGGAAATGCACTGGGCAAACAGAAATGCTGATAAATACATGAAAAGATGTCCTTTCACTGTGAATTGCATTAAAGGACAATCTCTCCCAGAAGGCCTCTCACTAGCAGATATCAAAAAGGACACTCGGACCAACACTTGCGTTGGAAAGTTCTTCCTATTTTAGTGAAGATTCGAGGTAGCTGCAGTTGGGTAGAGACATTCAAGACTGTGCGAGAGTCTTGCCACATTCCTGCAAGCTTTCTGATGAAATGTTGTTTTAGTACTTTTTATCTAAAGGATTGACACTAACTCTGACAAAGACTAAAATTAAAATTCTCATTTGACACAATGGCCAAATTTACACTAGGATTCTATCCTAATAAACCGTATAACTCAAGTTCACATTCTAGATGCCATAAAACATTTTACCCTTTTGGCATTTGTCAGTTTTCCAATGTTATACAATCATAAGACTAGTGATGCTGCTTATCTCGGCTCTCAAACACATCCGGAAAAATTCAAGGGTAAAGCACAGCATACTCCAAGTTCTGCTACTCAGCCTCTTAACAGGTATACGGCGCAGGCTGTGTACAACACCTTCACCTCCAAAAAGCTACCCACCTCCACTACTTGGATGCTGTGTGGCACTCACAAAAAGCTGTCTGCTAACATTTTTTTCCGACCAGGGCAGGATGACACTGTGACCTAGACTGTTTAAGAAGGCTCGCTATTCACAAAAGAATATAATTCAAGATGTAAAATTTCTTAAAGAACCTAGAACCTTGAGCCCTTATCAAAATAAGTAAAACCAGAAACAATGGTTATCACCTGGGAATTTGATAGAAATGCAAATTCCTGGGCCCCACCTAATCCTACTGACTCAGAAACTCTGGGGACTGAGAATCCCAAGTTAAGAGGCAGAGAGAATGTTCAAGGTTGTGTTGTTAATTGCCACTGATGATGATTCATTAATCAGCTGGATAATGACTCAGGCCAACTTCTCCAAAAAAGTAGTAGTCTTAATGATTTGTTTATATTATATGATTTTGGCTTAGAAAAACACAAAACTATTAAAACAAATACCAAGGACTACCTCAAAATTCAGAAAGCAGTAACATAAGAGCTTTTACCATTCCCTGAAACCAGAAGGTCAACTATGGCAAACAACAAGGTTCTCTGCGAGAGAGAAATTGGGGGAAATTATTGCTCTGGCAGCTATTTTTCACATTTTTAAGAAGAAAGTAAAAAAAGATTACTTCTCCTCTCTTGGCAACTCACTGGCAAAAGTCCAACCTCTTTCTGTGAAGTGGCCACAAATGAACACCTCCAGCATCACAAATTAAACTTTAGCTACAGATGCAGCACCAAAGACTGGCAAACACTTTCTACAAAGAATCAGACTCTCTAACCTTATCAAAATTCTTGGACCTTACCAACAAGATTCAGACACAGATTCTGGCAACCACAAAACACATGGGCTGCTTGAGGAAGCACACTAAGGAAGATCAAAGATCATCCTGTGAAGACACAACAGCTCGCCTTGGACTACAGCTTATATCTGAAACACTCCCTACTTGTTCAGTGGCTAAAATAAGATTGCAAAACAATACCAGTATTAATCCATTTTACGCAGCTGCGCTCAAGAAAACAAAAAGGACAAAAGTGATAATCAAAAATGCATGCATGCAAGAAGTCCTGAAAGTGATTCAGGAATATTTTGCACAAGAGGCTCAGAGCCCCAGGAACTGAAAAGATCATTAAAGTTCGTTAAAATTCTGCATTACCAAATCTATGTACAAAATCAATGATCCTATTCAAAAATGAAAAAAAATATTTAATTTTGTTCCAGCAGGAGCATGCTTTCCAATGCTGTGTGGCAGAAGTACCTGTCTCACTTGGCTTTTAACCTGAGCTACTTCCGAAGCCTCCATGTGAAATAGAGAGCTGGAGTCCTGGCAGGAGCACCCAGGGACAAGTCAGGGTTTTAGTTTTGAATCACGAGCCAAGCTCCTCATGGAGAAAAGTGGAGCAAGAGCTCAGGATACAAGGGAAGCTCTCCGAAATGTCTTTTTGTAATGCTCTAGGGCTGATTAAATTACAGCTTCCTATGATGAACGGAGCCCAGGTACAAGAAATGAGGCTGCTGTCTGAGAATGAGCTTTGGGTAGACGGAATTTTTAAGGCAATGGGAACAATAGGCAATGAAGAGAGCCACGTCGCCATGGATCAAAAGGACAAATTTCTCACTTTTGCAGCACAGGAAGAGCTGCTACCTGGGCTACCTGAGCACTGGGCTTTCAGGTCACATCTGCCCCCACACACCTGATCACCATCAGAAAAACTGGCAAACAAGAGCTTCTCAGGGTTGAGTGAGACACAGAGGTGTCTGACCACTGGAACTTCTTTTATGTAACGTCAGATTTGTACACATACACACAGGCCTAAATGATCTAGAAGGACTTCTAATGTTATGGCACATCTTAATAAAGGACAGTGTTTATTCTGGTCTCTTTCCCTAGCAAAAAAAGAGAAACCTTAAACCCCCAAACTCTTTCATTCTTCCTTCTAGAAACTCATTTCATTCAATGAGTAAAAATTTGCATTTGTTCATCTATTTCTTCAAGACTACACTGCTCTTCCTGAAAAGTTTACATTAAAAAAAAAATTTTTCAAGTAAAACTGTTCTCCTCTCCTAACACTAAAGACAGAATGCAGAAATGCTGAGTAAAATCTAATCTCTACACAATTGGAGCAGTGAATTAACTTGTAGCTCACCCCAAGTCCCACACCTTCCAAAGGAAAACTGGAACCTTTGACGACTGCCAGCTCCAGTGTACTTCAAATGGTCTTGGTATTTCCTTCAGGGCATAGCAGTAAAAGCACTTCACAAGAAGCTTGTATGCAAGGGCTCATCATTATACATATTTATGTGCTATAAAATACTAATTTTATCATCCATGGTAGGGAGCATGCAGACATCTCTCACAAAATAAACTTATTTATTTTGCTCACTAAAGCTCTTGTGTAAAATCAAAGGGCAACCACTGGCTAGAAGAGAGTTATTGTGGCATCAGTTATTTTAAATTCACTCAGTTGGGGGGCATACAATTTTCTATCTAGTCACTTGATGTTTTGACAAATAGAGCATTACACGACATTTGTCCTGAAGCCAACTCATGTCCTTTCTTAAACAGAAATACACTAGAAACAAGGAGGGAGAAAAAAAGGAAAAAAGAGAAAACCACCAGCTCATTTGAATAGTCTCCATCAAATGAACCACATAAATTACATCAAATAAAACCGTTAAATTACGCACTTATACAAAGTCAACGTCTGCAGGACCCGCGAAACAATGGATCGTAATGGATCGTAAAATGCCGCAGGAAACTAGCCCCTCACAATTCAGTGGTCAAAGTCAACATCCTTTAGAATCACTGCTCAGGCTGAGAGAAACAGAAATCTTTCAAAGATAGCAGCATTGTTGCTTAAGAAATGTGCAACTACCTGTAGAATTGTCTCTTTTAGGGACTGTGTGCTGTGGAGGAAGAAACCATCTTAGCTAAGGACAGACCTGGGTTATTGTCCCTGAGCCTGCCAATTCTGGGGCGCTTGGCAGATGGCCTCAGCTTTAAAACGGGGACATTATTATCTACCTCTGACTGTTGCTGTCAGAGACTACAGTCAGTATGGGTGATAAACTCTGAAGAGCTGAAGATGTTCAATGGAGAAGATAGTAGTAGCTAGTCTAAATGTCTTAGGGGGCACTGCTAACCCCTGGATCATATTAACTAAATGTTAAATAGTCTTGGAAATAACTATTGCCTACTTGCCCACAGCCAGGGCCAAAGCAGGATGAGGAATACCTAAGAATGCTGACTTTACTACTAACTGGCCTATAGTGAGCTGAATGGTGGCCTCCAAAGAAATATGCCCACATTCTCAACCCTGGAACCTGTGCCTGTTACTTTCTTAAGAAAAAGGGTCTTAGCAGATGTAACTAACAATTAAGTTAAGGGTCCTGAGATGAGGACATTATCTTGGACTATCCACTTGGCTAGGACATCACAGGTATCCTTCTAAGAAAAAGGTAGAGGGAGACAAGTCATGTAGACAGAAGAGGGGGCCATGTGACCGACCATGGAGGCAGAGGTTGGAGGGATGTGGCCACAAGCTAAGGAATGCCGCAGTCACCAGAAGCTGGAGGAGGCAAGAAATGGATTCTTCCCCAGAGCCTCTGGAAGGAGCATATTTATACTTGATTTCAAACTTCCGGACTCCAGAACTGTGAAAATGTACGTTTCTGTTGTTTTAAATTATCAACCTTGTGGTGACTTGTATAGCAGTCACAGAAAACTAAGATAATACCCTATAATAGAGGAGGCAAGCTGTTTAAATATATATCCAAGGGTTGATTTTTTTTTTTAATAATAAACTAATTGTTTATCATAATGATAAACAAGTTTTTAAGCCAGAGGGAACTGTATTATAAAGTAACCAGAGCAAATATAAGGCTAGAATAGCTCAGTTTGTGGACAGCCCCTGTATACCCACAGGGCTAGCATGCCAAGCAGAGGTTTGCGGGGTGGGTGCCCATCAAGGTTTCTTTAAAAAGTAACCTTTGATAAAGCCACAGAAGAAGCTTACCTGATAAATTTGGCAGTCAAGATCGCATACGGAAATCAGATAAGGTAATAACTTAAGGCAAGCACACCCTTCCGAGGCTGTGGAAACAAGCACGAGCTCCCAGTCTTAAGAAACCGGACAAAAGGCTTAAGAATATTTTAATGTGCCCTAGACTCACCTGTCTTTTGCCTTTATGAAAATCAGTATACTAAAGAACTGTCAGGGTGCTCAAACCAAGCCAATTCTTGGAGATTCTATCCTACTAATTTGGAGAACCCAAAATGAAATGAATGTGACTCAGGGCAAAATAAAGGGTTTCAGTTAAGGCATGTGAGGATAAAATACATTTTGTGTACTATGGAAAAATACATCTGTAAACTAGGAAGAAATTGACTTCAACCCTTCTGGAATGTGGAAGGTGGCTCCAAGCATTTATAATGGTGCAATTCTACTTCTCATGGTACCTGACTCCAAAGTATGCACAATCTGGAAGAGGGTGAAAATGGACTCTTGTTTTTATTAAAAAGCTTACTCCCTAGGCTTTTTATGATTAAAAAGCGATGTCTACAACAGCACCACAGTCCACTTCTAACTAGGTGAGGATGTGGGATGAGCTTTGCTCCCTATCCCTGGTTCGAGGTCCATTTTTGGTAGAAGCTAGGAGTTAGAGGACATTACTCCTTTACTCAAGAACCATTAAGACAAAATTCAAGGCTAACAACTATGAAGCTCTTGGGAAAGCCAAGGCCATTGGAGAAGAAGGGTCCCACAATCACCATGGCTATTATCTGTCTCCATCCTACCTGCCCTGACCTCCTCGGTTCTGGCATCAGCAGGGGATTCTGAAGAAAAAGATGTGCAGTGCACAGCTGTTCTTGGTGTCAGACAACTGAAGCGGATCATCTGTTTTCCTCTGCAGCCTCACAAATTACACAGCCTCACCACCATCACAAGGCTCAACACACATGAGAGAGACCAACACAGAGGGAAGACAGTCTCTTCTGATTCACAACCCAACCTAATAGCAAGACCTTTTAAATTAACACATAAAGACAGTTATGAAGTGTTTTCTTAAGAGGACTTCTAAGTTGCTTTCTCTATAAAAGAGATTTTATTGGCACCATGCACTTGTGCCTCTTTCCTCCTGTCAACACAGAGAGACTGCCACCCAAGGACACTCAGCTAAGTACATACAGCCCTTTCTGCTTACCTACCACAGCCCCTGATAGCAGGTCAAACCAGGCTCACGTTACTTTCTTGGAAGTTCACTGTGGTGGAAGCCACAGTACCAGTCACATTCCATACCCCTGGTACCTGTCACACACCATGCTAAGCAGCCTTATCAATGCTACTTGGCAACCCAAGGGTACCCTGACAAGGTGGGCACTGTCATCTCCATCGCACAGACGCAGAAACTCAGATTCAGAAAGGACAGGCGCCCGGCCCAAGTGGCGTGATGTGAGCCACGATGGCCCACAGGAGACCTCTACTCTTTCACCCCGCCCGGCTGCCTCGCCTATGAGTGAACCTCAGTGGAGGCAGCTGCACAACTTCACGGCCATGAACCTCAAGGTCAATGTGCCCACAAAGTGATCCAAACACAGGAGAGCAATATACACTGACAGGCAAAATGCTCCAGGTGTTTGAAAATATCAACAGTTTTAATAGATTCAAATCTCACTGAAGCAATAAGCTGCTCAAAAACAGCTCACAAAAGGACAAATGTATAGAGACAGAAAAGTAAGTTCATGATTACCAGGGGCTAAGGGGAAGGGGAAATGGGGAGTGATGGCTTGATGGTTACGCAGTCTCTGTTTGGAGTGAGGAAAAGTTCTGGAAGTAGATAGTGGTGATGGCTGCACAATGCTGTGAATGTAATTAATGCCACTGAATTGTACACTTAAAAATGATTAAAATGGCAAATTATATGTTACATATATTTTACCATATTTTTAAAAATTATACCATATAACAAAAACCATTGTTCACTTTAAATGAGTAAACTGTATTGGTATGTGAACTTATATCCCAATAAAGATGTTTAAAAAATTTCAAAGAAACAGCTTCCAAGGGGTCATTTAGTAAATGCTATTTCTTTCCTCTTCTCTCAATAAAAATCTACCACTGAAAATGCTACACAGCACAAAGACTGAGAAATAACCATATGCCTCAAAGAAGAAAAACAAGACGAGAAAAGATAACATTCAAATCTAACTAAACACCATGTAGTTACAAGCAGGATCTTCCTTCCCTGCCTTTTCTGATTGAGGCTTATAAATAAATCCAAAGCCCCCCTTATAGGAAATGCCCAGTACAAAAAGGTACGATTGTATGGTATCTTCTGTGAAAGCAAAAAGTTCTCTATTTGCTCCCAGTGTCTGGTCAGAGAAGCATATCTTCAAAGTATAAATGTCCCCACAGCTGTGGCAGCAGTGACAAGCTGAGACCCATGGTGTGTTGGGCACTGTGCATTTCATCTATTCTCCCATTTCACCCTCATGACAACCATACAAATGGGCACTAATAATCTCAATTACAGATGAAGAAGCTGAGGCGCAGAGAGGGTAAGGAACCTGCCCTAGATTGCACAGAGATAAGGAGTGGGGCTGGGATTCAAACCTACGTAACTGACCCAGAGACCGCAACTGCTCTACACTACATAGTATCCTGGAGTGAAGCAATTCTCCTGAATAAATTAACCAAATGGTTTTTAAATTTTAAATGGAGGAGGGGCGGGAGGGGAAAAATAAAAATAAAAATAAAAAAATAAAATGTTAAAAAAACTAAAAATAAAGTTGCAAAAAAACAAACAAAAAACATCCATTTGCTCTTATAAATGTATTTTGTAAAATATACATGGACGTTAACTATAATTAGTTAAGAAATTGAAAGGATGGAAATAAAGTTTTATGTTTTCGTAGTAAAAAAAAATTTAAATGGAAATGGAAACCAATTATGTGAAGTGTCGTGACAACCTATGCCTTATCAACGGTACAAACCGTTATAACTCCTGCTTACCTTGGGAGGCAGATTACTGTAACACTTAAAACAATAAACCTAATTTATATCTGACCTGAACAGTATCTCAGTAAAGACACATTCAATACATCACCTGGGATGTTAGAAATTGACAACAAAAACCAGGAATGAGAATAGATTAGCCTTGTCCTCTTGTTATTTCAGCACCTTCTGCTCCTCTGTATGATGGGGGACAGGAGGGACAGAAGCCTCAGTGAGGGCTTCTTAGCACCACTATCTTGAGAGACAAGTGGTCTGCCCTTTTGGACATGTGGCCTACTGACAACCTGCTAGGAACCTGGCATGTGACCTGGCATACCACACAGCTAAGCATGAATGGCAGCTGCTACTAAGTGGGGCAAATGAGAGTTGCTCTGTCTATTATCAATGAAAATCCTGGGAAGAAAGGAGGTACAGTTAGCCATCTATATCTATGGGTTCCACATCTGTGGATTCAACCAATCGCAGCTGAAAAAACAAAAAATTCAATGTTATGTTATTGCTGATGTGTACTACGTATTTAGGCCTGCAATGGTTGCCTCTGTAAGGAACATGTACAGACTTTTTTTTTTCTGGTCATCATTCCCTAAACAACACAGGATAACAACTAATCACATAGCACTTACACTGCAGTAGGTATTATACATAATCTAGAGAAGAATGAAAATATATGGGAGAATGTGTATATGTTATACAAAAATACTACACCATTTTGTCTATGGGACTCGAACACCCATGGATTTTGGTATCTGATTTTTCATAAGCAAACACTAAAAGGCAGATACAAGCAAAAGTAGACACTTCACATTTGTAGCCACTGTACTCCAATTTTATATCCGCATAACAAATTTTCTTCTTTATCATGATACTAAAAACATAAAACACATTCCACTACCACACTGACGTTTCTGAATCTCCTAGCACGTGAAATTCTCTTTTATTTCAAGAAAGGAAAACAATATATCCCAAGCACCTACTAAGTTCTAAGAACTATCAAAGTCCTTCCCCATCTCATGCAATCTTTACAACCTCTGTGGGAGGAAAAGCATTATCCCCATTTTACAAAGGAGGATACAGTCTGTCCAAGAGCATATCACTCCTTCTAACAGCTTCTCTCCTCGTCTGCAGCTTAGAAAGAACAGGCCCAGGGTCATCCCAGCAAGACAAGAGATTTCTAGAAGAATCCTGTTCAGATTCAGAACACTTGTGTGGAAAATGAGGTGGCCATCCTGTGTGTACAGTAAACTACAGGCAGTTCCTTCTTTTTAATTCTACTACTTACAGAGAATAGCCAAAATTAAAGACTTAGTCATTTCCTTCTGTCTAAGAACTGAGGTAAATAGAAAATAATCTTCCCAAGAAACCTTCATAAAAGGTCATCTACAAGAGAGTTCAAGGTGTGTTGCAGAAACAGATGACTGTTAATAAAACATTTTGTGCTTTTTGTGATGCAACAAAAAGTAAAAGCAGAGAGTATTTTTAGTTCTTCCCAGCCTAAAAGGATTTGACCAAAGGATCTTCTCTCAGCCTGGTTTTCCATGCACTGATTACAACTGACCATTATAAAAGAAGGTAAATCACTTCCTGACAGCCTGTCATTAGCAGTGGTCTGATCCGAACTCTCTTAGGACTTTCATTCTGATTCCAACAGAGGAAGGAGAAATACGGGAGGTGCCCAGGCTATGAAAGAGACAAAAGGGCACCACGCAAAATCCTCATGGGACATTCCTGTAGACAAATATGGCTCAGAACGCACTTTATATTACACTCGATCTCAGCATACTGCTCAAACACTGGCTGTCTTGGGCCTTCTCAACAAACAGTTGGCTATAAAGCTTCCCGAAAAGATACCTAATACAGCCAAGTGCTAATTTAGAAGAAAGCGGAAATAGGTGGAGCTTACCTCCCCTCAAGGTTTACTTTTTAAACATAAATCTGGTGACAGGAGAACAAAATATTATTTGCGTATGTGGGCTGTTTGATGACCTTCAAAATTTATGTTAGGACTATGCATATTTGGTTAAGCTTACATTGAGAAAAGCCTGGTGCCAACATAAATAAACCCACAGAAAAATTAACAGATTTTTCTAAAATCAACTAATGAAAAAATGTTTATGGTAATTGTTGGATGTTTTTCTACAAGGATAATCCTGAAAAAAATGACAAAATCAAGGTTTAATGTTATAAATCAAACCTGCATATAAGAAAGAATGAGGGTAATATTAACACAGAAAGATGTCAAAAGAAGCAACTGCTTTTCCCACTTTCTAAATGAATTAAGAATGGATGACTGTACTTGACTAAGCCATTCCAATATAGAATAATAGAAACAGTTCTTATGTTGCATTTCAAATCCTGCTAGATTTTTTTTTTTTTTTTGATCTTCAAGGATGAAGAAAATATTCTTCCTTTATAGATGGGAAAAAATAGAGCAAAAAAATCAAATTAGGCAAAAATTTTCAGTACAATATCACAGGATTCCCGATCCTCAACTACTTTTGGCATGTATCTAGGTTTCGACAAAAAAAAATCTGAATGGACACACATCCCAATTCAAAATGAAGCTATATGTTTATTGTCCAGTTCTTCTGAGTAATGGTCTTGCACATTAGCAATATTAAATTGATCTAAGGATATACAGTCTTACTTAAGCTCTTTAATCAAAGCTTATTTTGGGCGCTCTTTATGTTGGTCACAGAGATTACTGATGAACTAGGTGCTGCCTATACCTAACCCAGTTTGTATTTATCATATGATTTTATAAGGAGTTGATTTCATGGAGGATAGGACCGTTGTTTTCAATATTTATAAATAAGCACACAACTCTCAGTTAAAAAAAATAGCGTTGAATAATGAACTTAACATTATGCATGTAAACATGTAAGGGAATGACCATGATCCAAACAATATTTAGCGTCACCTATAGGTTCCATGGTCTGTGACATAAACTGCCCTGAAATAAGAGTTAATTGCTGAGAAAATCCTGTTTTACCCATAAGAAACTGGATAGACAGCAAGGACTCAACCATTAGCAGAATTAATTTCCCATACAGAAAAACTCAACGTAATTTCTAACATACACCACACTGTTACCCAGTCCACTTTGAAAGATATTTGGAAAGTCAAACACATTTACTTCTGAACTTTCACAGAAAAGAACAAAGATTAAAAAAATAAGAAGCCACAGTATGATAAAATCCCCTCACTCAGAATACACAAATTCTGAACCTGTTCCAATCCAGATGTTTGGAATTAACATCTGTCTCTGCAGCCTGTCACCCAAGTACAAGCATGTGATACTAGTATTTACACAGACATCCTAAGGAGACAGTATTCTTCCCCAGTAAAGCACTGATAGGATTGCAAACTGCTGCACAGAATGCAAGGAAATGATGTAACCAACCCAACACCAAAATATTCTTTCTCTCAGTGATGGTGGTCACTGTGAGCCATCTTGTTCTGTCTGGCTAGCTCAGAATCTCCTAGCACCAACCCTGCTAAGAGCTGGAGTAGAGATAAAGGTTTAGGGCTCTGGCACAGAGCCAAACTGTGGCCTGCTTCAGGGCATCCATAACTTTAATAGTCTCAATGGTGCCAAGAAAGCACAAATCATACTTTGAAGTAATAATCTTGAGATTCTTTGAAAATGCTCTGAACTCAGACTTCTCCCTAAATCATGAAGGTACATGAGCAAGCTTCTGCTTTACTGAATCCACTGAGGGCTCATGACGCAATGACAATCAAAGCTTCATACACACGCACAGTCTCCCTTACAGGTAATTTAAACGTCAGAAACACCAGTGTTTTGTCTTGGAAGAGATGCACTATCTTTGGCAGTGCTTTCTTTTCTTTCTTTTTTAACCAATATATTTAATAAGTTATTTCCCAAATGGTCAATTTCTATATTAAAAAACCATGAGTCACTAGAGATGAGAAAAATTTCATCTGAAAATGCACTACACCTCCCAATCCTCCCTGATTGACATCCCAGATACGAGGCTAGTCCGCAGTGAGAGAACGTGGGCCCTGGGACCCACTGATTACTTACTTGTTAAAAAAAGGTTCAATGAGTTTTGATCTGGCAGACACATGAATTTTTGGAGGACTAAGAAAAGAACCTAATGGAGAAAAGAATCAGAGTATTATACACAGTCAAGTAGACAAAGCCTGAAAGTTCAGGCAAAAAAACATTTAAATCACAGTATGGGTCAGCACGGGTAAAGTTCATATGGGCCGAGTTCCATATCCCAGGTACAAGTCAATGGTTCCTCCAGTGCACGCTCTATCACCTCACTCCAGTCTCCTGCGACTCTTGATGCTTCCCACGTCTAACTGGGTGAGTGGATCCCAGGGAAATGGTAGACAGGTAAGATCCACTCTAGACCACTATGTGTTTGACAGAAACATGTACAGTGTGAGTACCTAGGTAGTTTGCCATGGAGATAAAACACAGTCCTGTGATATAAGCATCATAGCCTGCCTCATGGA
Source organism: Pteropus medius (assembly GCF_902729225.1). Classification (NCBI taxonomy): domain Eukaryota; kingdom Metazoa; phylum Chordata; class Mammalia; order Chiroptera; family Pteropodidae; genus Pteropus; species Pteropus medius. Next base: position 13,678,738 of record NW_024349798.1, read on the forward strand.
GCTGTTCAGAAGCTGTGTCATAACTTGGAAAATCTTCTGCACTTTCTAAAGAGAAAAAAAAAAACAGTTTTCTCAACGACATCATAAATCATGAAGACTAGTAAGCATATTGCCTTATCAAAAACAAACTGCATTAGTATGTGCTGCAGAAATACCCTAAATAAATTTGCATTTTAAAAAGCTATCTTTTTCCCATTCTCTCCACATAAGCCCATACAACATGAGGTACCAGAGTCACTTTAAATGGGAGCTTTGGTCTAGACTAGAGCGATGCCTCAGTTATTAACAAAACTCGGCCGCAGGCCTCCCCATGGCACACTAATGCTACTTACGATCATACATAACTCACTTATGACAATGATTCCTCTTCTGATTGCTTTCTAAGGTCACAAAAAGGGGAGTCTTCCCTTACAGATATTGTAACATGGGGACACAACAGGAATTTCAGAGTAATGACTAATAGCCTGAACTTTGGAGTCCCACCGTCTATGTTTGAATCTTCACTCACTACTTATTTGTGATCTTGAGCAGGTTATTTCACCTCTGGGCCTCTATTTTGGAAGAATAAAGATAATAATCACACTTCTCTCATTTTTTTGTGATGTTTTTGTGAGGATCAAATAAGCTAATGTAAGCAAGGCTCTTGCACAGTGCTTGGCATAAGGTAAACACTCAGTAATTATTATCTATCAATAATACCCCAGGTAACCCTCCCCAAACCAAAAGACTCCAATCAATATTGGTAGCTCAATCCAACACTGTCCTCTACTATGCTCCCAGGTTCACAGATATAAATACAACCAACTCCAAAAACCGACCAGAACTAGTTGTAATGCGGCCCTTGGAACATGAGGCCACTTTACAGGAGCAACCATTTTGTACCACGATTCTTTTGTCACATGATGCACACAGATGCTGAGAAGATAACATCTGAGAAGAGTCACCTGCTAGAGGAAATCCCCTACCAGACACCAGGATATTATACAGAAACAATAGGATAAAAGTAGGAGAATACAAAGGATAAAATAATAGGATAATTCGTAAATAATTATTTCCCAGAACCATTCTGGAAATGAGTATCAAAAAGGTAATAATAGAATCAAAAACAGTGTGAAGGGAAATTAACAATGAAAAGCTATAACTGTTTTTATATCAATACAATGCTCTTTAAACAAGAATTCTTTAACCTCCATAAGTATTAAATATTAGACTTTAATAAGCTTTAAAAATAACCTTTTAACATGACAGTCAACTAATAGCCTCTATTACTAGCTGAAACACAGATTTCAAAATCAATTATTTCCATTATATTGCTATAGAAGAGATCAGGTTTCTTTTTCCCAATGCTTTTTCTTAATTCCTTTTTTGGATTATTACCCAGAAAGGGAAGCAAATAACTACTCTTGGCTACTTTAATATCTTACGGTGTCAATTTCTGAAACTTTGGTCCTATTATCCATGTCTTCAGAAGTTTGCAGGCTATAACTCATGAAAGGCTAACTATAGTATCAGCAGCACAATTAGACAAACAGGAAGTCACACCTGGAAGTTTCATCAAATATCTGGGCAGCAGAGGTGGCCAGATATGGCAAAACATCTCTACCCACAGAAATATTCCTCCCTGCTTCTGGTTTCCCTCGCTGCTGCCACCCCACTCCTAAGACACCCCTGAAGGTGGCAGGGGTGGAGACAACTCTCTTTTCTCATCTGTAAACCCAGTTCTTGGGCTTCTCTGAGATAAAAAGTATATTTTCATTCTAGCTCTAGCAATCAATCGCCAATTCTTTGTCTCTGCTTAAACAATGCCACCATAGAAAAGGACGCATCAAATTTTGGGAGAATTCCAAGTATTAGGAAATGAAAACCCTAAAGGTTTAATTGCCAAATGTCTCAACAAACGGGCTACCCAATTCTATGAACAAAAAACTAATGTAAGATTAGAAGACCATTTTTATTCAGAAAACAAAATTCAACACAGGGTGTAAGCAAGTTAATTTAGTCAAAATCTATAAATGTGCAATCTAGTTTCTAGAACGGTTTCATCTGCTACAGTTTACATCAATACATAATCATCACAAAGAGTTTGAAGATTTTCATTTTATATTTTGTATACTTACCAACTTTAGGAGGGGTGAAAGGTGTCTCTTTTAATCGCTTTTCCAATTCTGCAAGGGATGTGTTGTTAATGATATCCTGCAAACCGGTAAGCGAAGAACTGTGAGCCTTCATCATCTCAGTGCAACAACAGACATCAAAGAGATTCACTGCATGTCACCGCCAAAAAAAAAAAGGGGGCATCTAATACTGCCCCCTTGTGTTCTTTAAAAGAAATACAGGAGTCATCGTTTGGTCAATGTGAAAGAGAAGCAGCAAATTTAATTCCACCATATGGAAAGTTTAGACATATGAAAGATTTTTTTATACACGTGTTAAATATCTGCAGATCTTGGGCCAGAAAGCTACATTTTTCTTACACGGTACCGGCATTCATTTCACTCAGCTGTACAGTCACTTCACAAAGTTGTAAATGATACCTTTACCTGAATTTTCTTGATTATAAGACATATCCAAAATATATAAAAGTAGGAAGTGTGTGCATGTGCGACCTATTCAAAAATACACGATGTATTTTAATGTTAAAAATTTACATTCGAAAAAAATAAAAAGGGGGAAAAAATTCCACCACCCAAAGATAACCGCTATTCACATTTTAATATATTTATTTCTGGTCTTTTTCCATTTTTTTTTCATTCTTTTCTCTTTTTTTTGAGGGAAAGGAGGTAGATGTATATGAAAAATGACATTTAAATAGACCAAAAGTCCAGAGTTCTTAGTAGCAATTCAGGAAATTTCAAATATAGCGTATCACTGACAGTCAAATTTTTTAAATACCTTAAAAGGTTGTGTGCTGGCCATCAATTTAGTATCCAAGAGTCTAAAAACAAAAGAATTTTTAATATGGTAAACAAAATGTATATCAGTGTTCAAAATGTCTTTTACTCAAATGAACAGCCTACTGTCTTAAAAGTGGACAGGGGAAGAACTAAGCACATTAACCACTGTGAGCCTAGCTCCACATCCCTGCTACACTGGACTGGACACTTGGCCCCCTCGGTCAGGGACTTTGTCGTACTCAGAGTTCGTCCCCTAAGACGGTATGGGCTACACCAATCTCAAGGTGAAGTCGAATATCCTCATATGTTTTTACACAGGTCAAAACCCACTGCAGGTCCAACTCTGCCAAGCCATCACCATTTACCATCACCAGGTTTGTACGACATAAATTCTCAGATGGTTGAAATCTGCATTTGCTAGTTTCAGGCTATTGCTGTTATTTCTTACTATTCTGTTTCAGAGACTGGAATATTAAAGAGAGAGAGAGACTAATATGAAAACTGTTAATCTCCACATAAACATGAAGACTAGATAAAAGGCTGCTGAAAAAGCAACTGCCCCACTGGCACACCTGTCCCTCTTCAAACAGGTCCTCAAATGCAGAAGCTTGTCTGTGGGTTCCACATGACCAACATGTGATCTATCAGACAGGTGACACATCAGACTAACCGGCAATATTAACTACGGAAAACACTAATGGGTAGAAACACTGACTTAAAGCTGAGGGGAAAATCTCTAGCCAGACAGTTCTTGACTGACTACAGAACACTCAACTGGATATATTCAACTACATCCAAATATATATTCAACGATATCCAATATTCAACTGGATACTCTCAACTGGACACTTCGTTGTGACAAGGTACAACCAACATAGAGGAAAGACAAGTGCTGGCTCAGGAAAACTTCAGTTCTTCTGGCAGCAAGACATGAAATGAGAAAAAAAGAGCTGCTCTCTATTTTTACTCTTAGTTCAAATTCTGATTTTTAATAGAATAACAAAACCAATCATCAATTATAAAAGTAAAACATTACAACCTCAGATCTATTAAACTATTTCTCATGTGAACTGGATTATAATCACAATCTAATGGTTCTAATAAGTTACTATACACCTATTTGCATTATGAATGCCATGATGAGTGTTTTAAATAAAGACAAATCCTCAGAGAAAGCTTACCTGGGGAAAACACATGTTGTCATCTCCTTAAATTCATTTAAGTCCTAAAAACAAGAGATGGCTTGTTATAATTTAACACGCGCAGCAGTAAAAATATACACAATATTTCTAGTTCCACAGGTCTCTTCTCAAACTAATTGTGATTCTTCACACAGGCCCCTCAAGCTAAACTGCAAGACCCATTTCTAGTTAATAATAACTCACTTAAAAATCTTCATAATTTCCTCTGACCTGATATAACATAACATAACGAAAACAGATATAGGAGGGGAAAGAAAAGGTTTCTATTACAATGTAGAAAACCTTCAATAATGGCTCTGTTACACAAATTCAACATTATAGTGGGACCAGCAATGTTATTTACATAAAATGGTTCATACAGGAAATGGACACCTGCGAACGATGTTATACCTTTACTGAAAACACCTTTGAAATGTTAAAGTGGCCACTAAAACACACACTTTCAATATATAATTCCTGCTTTTAGTCAGAAAATTGCTTAAGTGGCACGAAGAGCAAGTGCCTAAATTACACAATTCATTTTCCAAGTTTATTTTGATCAGGAAGTCTAAAGCTGAAATGAGATTCCTCTAATTCTGAATTAACTCATTTACATACATAATTGCCACGCTAGACTGACAGTCATACTCCTGACCCTTTGTGACTACATTTCTCTTCAGCGTTATTCATGCTTCACAGGAAACTGCCATTTCTAATTAGCCTTTCAAGCCTGTAAATACAGATGGTATTTAGCTAGTTTGCAATATTTACTGGCTTTTCAAAGGCTGTTGTTAAATTAATGGACAATACATGAACAAGTAGCCTCAATGCTAACCCAAACAAAAATGCAATGAAAATTGTTTGCAAACTCTCAAAAGCATTACAAAGCTTCACAAGCAAGGAAAGATTAGAATTATGGCTACTTGGAGGGCCAGCAATAGCGAAGTTCTAGGCCAGTGTCTCCTAAAAGATCATGAGGAAGTACCATGAAGATTCTTAAGAAGAGACTCCCCCGTAAAAGGCAGGTCTAAAATGCGGGTTCTTTAGTAAACTTTTAAATGCAAATTTTGGTACCATACCAGTGTATGTAAAAGTTCTACCATTTTAAATAGCTTTTATCATTTATTCTCATCACTTCTTTCAAAGGTAGATGGAAGGAAACCATTTTCTTCCTCTGACAATGACAGAACACAAAGAATTAACTTCCTCAGGTTACCTTAGTAATAAAGGGTGAAACCACTTACCCTAACCCACATCTACTCTACAACAAATCTTATGTGCTCTTTCTACTAGAATCTGATTTAAAACTAGTTTCGTTCAAGGTAAATTTATTAAGTGCTTATGTACAAAATGCTCTGCTAGGCATTTAGACACAGACAGTAACAAGGTTACATTCTTTGTCCAATAACCTAGGAGAAGGGGGGCAAGCTGTACAGATAAAATTTATGCACCATAACAGGTAAGCAGTTCTGTGGGAGTTCAGAGAAAGGAAAGATCTCCTCTTGGCAAAGCAGCAGGCAAGGAAAACTTCCTGGAAGAGGCCTAAGCTAGACCTTGGTAAGACAGGTGAAGGTGTATACAGCAAGCATTGAGAAAAGCTAGAGAAAATTCAAGTTGGAGGAAATAATATACCAAAATCACAGACATGCGAAATCACAAGGCATTTCTCAGGGAACAAATCAGCCAGTCTGGCTGGGAATAAGGAGAGTAAGGAGTGGCCAGACTATAGGAGATGGCTGGGACAGACCATAGAAAGAATGATATGTCAGGCTAAAAAGAATCAACTGTATAGAAAAGCAAAGAATGTGCGATTAGTTCAGAATTTTGAGCAGGGTCAGTGATGTGAACAGAGCCATATACCAGATTATAAAACTGGCACAGTGGGGAGTCACTTGTTTGTTAAGTCAGTATTTAACGTCTCCTATGTGCTAGGCTCTGCTTAGTATCCAAGACACCTATAAACATAGCATTAAATATACTTTCCTCTTCCCTTACTGATAGTTCCATTGTTTCGAAGGTCAAAAAGTCATGAGGGAAGCTGCTACTTTGATCTGTTTGACTAGTAAGAAGTAGTTAACCTGAAATAAACATTAGCTCTCTAGCTTTACAACAATGCAAATTCATACCCATAATGTTTGTCTTGAGATTCACAAGTATGAAGCCTTTTGAGTCCCAGACGGTGATACAGTTGTCATGAAAAGCAATGACAACCTTAGGGTTGCAGAAGTAAGACAAAGGGAGTGACAGAGCCACAGTGTTCACAGCTGTGTTGGACTTCTGCAAAGGAAAGTGATCAAGATGCTGATGGCTCCTAAGAAATGTTAAGTAACCAAGGCTTTGAGGATGTATAAATGAGCCTGAACTCCAAAGTGGGTATCTCTCAATCCAGAAACATTAAAAGATTAACCAGGTGACAATTTAAAGCAAGGGTTGGCAAACTATGAACTGCAGGCTAAATCTAGCCCACTACCTACTTTTTAAATAAAGTTTTATTGGAACAAAGCCACACTGTTTGTTTATGCATTTTATCATAGTTCTCAGACTACAACAGCAGTATTGAGAGTTAAGACAGAGGCTGTACCAGCCTGGAAAACCTGCAATATCTACTTTACTATTTGGCCCTTTATAGAAATAGTTTGCCAACCTATGGTTTAAAAGATAGCCTGAAGGGTAAAGTAAGGCATGGAATCTTGCCTCAAGTTTGGTTAACTGCACATGAAAAATAATGCTATTTGCAATTGAAATTAAAAGAATCCAGACATGAGAGACAGCATGGAGACAAAAGTGTCAGGTTTTGTAACTTAGCAGATCTGGGGGACAGAAGAAGAGTCAAACCCATGTTAAAAATAGTATTGGTGACTGGGTATTATTTATAGTAAAGGAATCAGGAGAAAGAACTGGTTTGGAGACAGTAAGAATGAAAGAAAGGTAGTGTAAGGTACACATCTTGTTTGAAACATATACATTTTAAACACCACTTAGTCTGAAGCCTAGCCAGGTGGAGACATGTGGAGTCCCGCATGAGCTATGTGCCCAGATCTGGGGAGAAATCACAGCTGGAGAAAGCAATGTAGGTATCTTCCGCTGAAGTTCTGAAAGTGGGTGAGATCATTACAGAACAGAAGATACAGAGAGAAAATAAAGGACAGGGGAGGACAAGTGAGATGAGGCCAAGTGCAGTTAGGGAGCAAGGAGGAAGAAACAGAAGAGAAGTTGTTTTCCTGAGGAGCCAAAGAAGCTCATGCTTTGATGCACTGAGATGACTTGGCTCCAAGAATGAAAATACAAAAAAGGCAAGAGAGAATCTAAGGGAAGCAGCTTAGCAGAAGGTAACCCAGAACTCTTGTGGTTAGCATGTCTGCTGTACGCATAGAAGGTCTTGGGTTTGATCTCAGTGGAACGAGCAGCTGTGGGTCCTCCATGCTCCCTCAAAAGCAGAGGGGCTCCTTTTGAAACTTATGTATGACCTGGTCCAGTGCAGTTGACCTAAGGCACCACTCACCTTCAATGTCCCTGCTATATCTCACATTGGCAGCACCAAACTAGACGACCACGCCTGTGGTTGAGGAAGCCCTGCCACACACTGACTGAGCAAACCACTGGTATTAAGATAAAATAAATGTTTTGCCTTGCTCTGGCAGATGAGTGAGGATCCCTTAAAATGCCCTGTATGTACATCTCTTAAAAAATGTACAACCAAGCACACGAGATTCTCTCTCAGGGAGATTCTTTCTGTGAGAATATGCTGCACACAACGAAACAACACCCAAGTGGAGGACACTTTCTTGGTAATAAAAAATTGTGAATTTTCAACAGGCTGACAAGGCACTTACCGCAGGCAGGGGGCAGTAGAACTGATGGACTGTGTGCATGACATCCAAGAGCATGTTGTGTCCAATAACAAGTTTCCCCTAAAGAAAGTCAAGGTTAGAAAAAAAGACTTACAGGTACAAAAATTATAGAAGGGCCTGAGTGTGAAATGGATGGCTCCAATTCCATGATGACTCTGTACTAAATTTATTTTTCCACATTAAAAAAATATGTAAGTATATGCAAATAAGCAAATTAGGGCTGGCTTCATTTCTCTTAAATTTGGGGGTGTTAAATCTAGAATGCAAAATAAAAGCTCCAAATGCTTTTGATTTCACTGATCTTTTACTCTGATTTTTATTAACTTTTCCACCTACAAGAATCAGAAGTAATCAAATTTTAATGAAAGAGCTCAAGTTAAAAGGTAAAATCTGAAAACACCATGTCCCTTGGACTGTGGAATAATTTGTGAAACAACTCCAAATATCCATCCAGGACTGTGTTCTTTTTTCCTTTTCTTTCTTTCTTTTTTCTTTTTTTTGACAGCCAAATTGTAATCTTTATTAAAGTTATTTTTACAAATTTATGTCTCCTAATATGAAAAGGCTGATTTTTACTTTAACATGTGCTTTGAAAATTAACATCAGTAGCAGGAGGGGCTTTAGCTGAATAGATTTCAGACTTCAAATATGTGACTGCATCCTTCATCTATAGTTTTTCCATCTTCCAACTACTGACCAAGATCACTTGAAAATCCATGACTTTCAAATGCCACATTTTCATAGAAGGAATCTTCTAGGGTGGATTGAATCCAAACAGTAATTAGATGTAGGAAAACACAGGACGGCTACTCTTCCAATATCTATAGCAGAAGTTACCACATCCAGGTCAGAAAGTGGAATCACTTGCCTCCTGTTAGTATCTGTTTTGATTTCAAAATCAGTATGATAATTATGTAGCAATTGTACATTTTCTGAGATGTATCCTTCTCCCAGAAGGCTATTTAGCACCTTCATAGGACATGTTCTTAAATATTATTTTCAATTAAATCATTGCTTTTCAACCAATTGAAGTAAAATATGTGTGCAATTCATTTGCTCCATTCTGATAAAAATTAAGCTACCAAAATGGAACTTCAACTTAAATTTAGCTAGTCAGGTGACACCATTTCTAACATAAAGCAAAAGGTCACCACAGTGGAGCTTTTTACTAAGTCCCAGTGGACCTTCAGAGTAACACTCCTTGCTAGAGTCAAAGGGCTAACCATAATTCTTTGAAATAAATCACTCTACACAGAATCTCCCAAATCCAACAGACAAGCTATCACTTTTGGCTCAGTGTGTGTGTACATTATGAATATCTACACAATGCTAAAACCCCAAGTAGTGACTGAAACTATAGAAAAAATGTTGGAGGAACCCAAAATGGAACACAAACACTAATAGATGAACCTAACTATAAAATAAATCAATCCCATAACTACGCTGAAGGAGGCTGGGAAGAAAAGAACTAACTACGAAAACAGTCTCTCGACTAGATATCATCAGGCCTGCAATGAACGCTGTAGTCCAGCCAGTGAATGCACTTCTCACAAGGTATGGGTAGTAATCCCAAAACTTCTTACGTGTCTACCGGATTTAAACAAACACATATAATGCAGATAAGAAGAACTGGATTTCCCATTATTGGAGAAAAAGTTACAAATAAGAGAAGAGAGCAGGCTAAAGGCAAACCATGTGGATTGGAATCTGAGGTATCAGTACAAAGGCACGGTTTTATAGGTATCTGTATTTATGTATGTATGTATGCATGCATATATATGACAGAAATGTCACTGTGTATACATATGCATAGTCCTACATATGTATCTTTGAGCTCTGCCCAGTAAGGACGCCTAGAAGTAGTAACACCACAGCAGTAACCCAGTGACAGGTCTGGGTTTCTAAACACTATTCCCCAATGAAAGGAACCAGGGCTCCTTGGAGAAGTCATTGATTCTAGAGCCGAGGCAGGGAAAATACAGGATGAGGCTGGACGTAATTCAGCGATTACGATGTTGCATCAAGAGCATTATAATAACAGTCTATGAAATTCTAACTTCTTCCTCCATATCAAGTAAACATTCTGTATGTGACAAAATAATCCATTTACAGTGATAACTAGTCATGTCACCTTAAATATTATGTTCAGGAATCTAGTTAAAAAGAAAAGGTCTGGTTCACTTACTGAATTAGCAATGGCATGAATGACTCTAGAGAATCCCACGGCATCGTTCAGTTCTTCCTAATTTAAAAAAACAAACAAACAAACAAAAAAGATTCATGTACTATATTCCTTCTTTGAATGGGGTAAAACCTAGCCATAAACAAAAAAAGGCACTGAAATTTTATATCGTTAGCTTTAGTTTCACATGCTTTGTATCTAGTGACCTAAACAACTGCATGTGAAATGTTTATTTTTTTTCTGCTTTAGAAAATAAAATGTGAAAATGGTGCAAATTATCCCTTAGTTACTAAAATAATGGTGCCTAGGGTTTACTCATCACTTCAACTTTGTGTTGAAATTTACAAGTCTATCAAGCTGTCTTAAAAACACAAACTTTTAAAACCTGCCACCTTCTGTCCAAATTCAATACTGCATTAAATTCTAAGGAAACCCATTCAGCAGTTGATTGACCAAATAAAGCATTCTCATGATTCCTGACTTATTCCTTGTCAAATGTATAAAATTTTTATAGCACAGCACTCTGAGACTCATCCCTACTCAGTTTCCTCTTCCCAACGGTTTTCTTCCTAACGGTGTTTAAATAGGCTCAATTTCTGTCTTGAAACCCTCTCCTTAACTCTAAGGTCATGCAAGTACAGTCCCTTCTCCTTGTCTCTTCACAGCTAAATTACTTAAGAGACTTCTCTCCACTCAGTAGCTCCCGGTTAACTCCCAGGTACCTGCAGCCGTCTGCTCTCTGGCGTCACCCTCACTGAAACTGCTTACCTCCTTAAACTACTCCCACGGCTAACTACTGTGGGTGAAGATGTAGAGAAATTGGAATACTTGTGCCCTATTGGTGGGAATGTAAAGTGGTACAGTTGCTATGGAAAACAGTATCGTGGTTCCTCAAAAAATTAAACACAAAATTTCCATATGATCTAGCAACCCCACTTCTGGGTATAGACCCAAAAGAACTGAAAGCAGGGACTCGATCAAATACTTGTACACTCATGTACAACAGCATTATTCATAATGGCCAGAAGGTGGAAGCAAGGCAAGGGTCCACTGAAAGATGAATGGATAAACACAGTGTGGCATGTCTATATAATGGGATGTTATGCAGCCTGAAAGAGAAAGGAAATTCTGACACATGCTACAGTGTGGATGAACCTTGAGGACATCATGCTAAGTGAAATAAGACAGCAACAAAAAGATAAAATAGTTTGATTCCATTTATCCAAGTTTCTTTGAGTAGTCAAATTCAGAGAGAGAGAAAGCAGAATGGTAGTTACCAGGGGGTGAGGTGGGGGAGTGGGCGCTGTTGTTTAACGAGTACAACATATCAGTTCTGCGGGATGGAGAGTCCTGGAGATGGATGGTGATAACGGTTGCACTACAACGTGAATGTACATAACACTACAGAACTGTACACTTAAAAATGATTAAAATGGTAAATTTTTTTATGTGTATTTTACCAAGATTAAAAATAAAAACAAAACTTTAAAGAATATTTTAAAAAAAGAAAACTACTCCCAAAGCTGAGCCCAATGGCCACGTCTCAGTCCTTGCCCTTACTTCTCACACGTATCAGACACTGTTGACATCCCCTTCTTCAAACGCTTTCTTCCCCTGGCTGCCATGTCACAATGATCTCCCGACACACATTTATATTCTGTCCACCATCTAAACACCGTGGTCTTCTGGACCCCACCCTAGGCCCTCCTCTCATTCCTCATGCTTGCTGTAGGTACTCTAACCCAGTCCTGGTCTCTCTGCCAACAACAGGAAAGTCTAGCCCTCACCTCTTTCCTGCGCTCCACAATAGCAACCCCTGTGACATTTGGCCATGGATGTCCCAAAGATATCTCAAGCTTCACTGGGTCAAAAACAAAATGTAACATCTTTTCCACTATAGGGGAACAGCTCCACCATGGTGCCCTGGTGACCCTGCACGTATGCGAATAGGCCACACAGGCAAAAGCTTAAGCTGCAACTAATCTATGCCTGTGACACACCCCAGGAGGGAAGGGGAGGGAGGAAGTTTGTAAGGCGCTGCTAACAGGCCATCTCCTACCCACCTCTCTCTCTCTCCTAACAAGCTGTCGTCAGACAGTTTCTCACGGCCGCCCACATTCTGATGAGGTTTAGTGCTTTCTGCCTCACGTTCCTGTCAGTACAGGGCTGCAGAATACAAAAGCACTTAGCTGCAGTCTAGAACTCGCTCCTCAGTGATGGGGTACCCACAACTCATGTCACAGTCATTTGGCCCCTTTCTGTTTCAGTGTTGTCTTTTGGTGTGTGGGACAAGGACCATATGCAGCTGCCACCTCTGGCTGATCTTCCTTCTCTTAGTAATAAACCATCTAAATCTAACAGTGGCTAATTGTGTCTTTCCTGGTTGAATCAGTCAGATGTGCCTTATATATGTGTGAGCTTGACATCCTCCCATATGCAAACCCTCTCTGCTGTGTCCCCGATATCACTCCAGCCCACTCCACCTATGTGAACCGACACCAGTCTAACCCAGTCGCTCAAATTTCAGGCTTGAGCATCTTCCTTTTTCTCTCTTCCTCTTTCACCAATCACAAATCTCACTGATTCTACCTTCTAACTATCTCTAGATTCCACCTAAACTGCTATCTTGTTCTAGGTCACCGACATCTCTTAGCCACGTTACTCCACACCTTATGTGGTCTTCCTGCCTCTAGGCTGACTCGAATCAACTCTCCAGATGGCAACAATCTAACACTGTGTCATCCTACTCTGCCAAATCATGTTCTGAACTTTGTTTCAGGAAAACTAGTAACTGTGCTTGAAAGCAGACACAGTGATGTTAGTGAACAGGCAACAAAGATCAGTGACACACCACCCAAATGACAATCAAGAACGTGTTCTCCAAGACTACTTCAGACACAGGGAGACTAGTCGACTGTGTTGCCAGACTCGCTGTGTTGGCTTTGTCTAAATACTTTACCTCAAGTTCCCCTTGTTTTAGTCTAGGCTTTTCTGTCAATTCAATTCTTCTATGGGAGAAAACTATTCGCTAAATTGACTTGTAAACAGATAGAAAGTACTATGTCACCATTTCTCACCCAAAGGAAATGAACTTAACTCAATTACCTGTTCTTTAGCATGTTTCTGCTGCTCTCTTCTTTTACGTTCTTCTTCATCCACTTTGCTGACAACTATGTATCGTTCTTTCTAAAAGACAAAACCAACATACAATTTTCTGGAAGCAACTTTACCCCCAAAATTTCAGAATTCTGCTATTATTAGAAGTTATTGTTTTTATCACTGCACAATCTCTCATGGGCTAAACACGATAAAAGTATTTTGAAATGCCACCAAAAGTTGAGTTGATGCATTATAAACCAAAATTCTGCCTCTGTGTTTCCATGACATTTTCCCATGGTTTATTAATTGAGCCCAACAAATGTCAAAGTAGCAACAGATTATGAGAATAAGTCACTCTTCAAGATGAATACTAAGAAATTATGTTGAATTTGAATATGAGTTTCTAAATAGTTGGTTTTCAAATAAAATTTCTCTACCATATTTCATTAGCATAAGAAAAAAATCCTGAATTTTCTTATAACCTGTCAGATAACTGGCACCTTCTTCCTCACATAATGCATTTTATATCAATTAAACACACCATGAAACTTCCTATGTCAAAGTTTGAGATTTATCTTCTAGCAAGGTTATTTTTTAATTTACTTATTAATCTCTTATTTAACTTGACATATAATTTAAGAGTAACAACTAAACTGTAAAATTCTAAACTTCTGCAAAGGGATCCCACCAACGGCCCACCATTACCCATCATGGTTCCAACAGTGCACCTTGGGAATACATGATGACAGCTTTGCATATGCCCCAGATTCTAAAATTTAATTTTACTTGCTCATATAACAGGGAGCCATTTGTTCTTGTACACCATCACAACTTTCTGCCATAATAAAAATGGGTACTAACATTTTCATGCTTCCAAGTTTACAAAACCTGTTCACTTCCACTTTTTTATGGCTAACCATAAAAAAGTTGTGAGATGGGTATAGTATCATTATCATACTTACCCCCGATGTACAAACTAGAAAAATGAGACTTAGAGAGGTTAAATGGCTTGCCCAAGGTTACTCAGTTCCTAAACAGCAGAGCGAAGGAGTAAATTCTGACTTTAGACATATCGATGTATCATTGCACGTGTTTAATTATTAGCCCCAGAAAATTCTTGAGGTTACCTTTTCAGTTTCTAAAGTCTCAACATGAATGCCTTTGGGATACCTAAAGAAAAGAAAAGAAAAAAATATGACAACAGTAGATGAGAGGAAGACAGCTAAAACCACAAGCACTTTAAAAGCAACTATACAGTTACAATTTAATTAAATGAAATAGTTTTGTCTTACATCACATAATACAGTCAACTCATTACCACATAGCCAAATCTTGCTTCTAGATTCCTAAGTGAAATTTTGAAGTCTGTTTAGATTGCGTGGGCAAACACAGGAGAAGATAGAGATGGGTAACTCTGCTGCAGTTTGGCGTGATAGTTTGCCTCCACCAAGGAAAGGAATCTGGAACCCATATGGAATAAATAGCAAGGATAGCATGACAAGAGAAGAGGCTGGTCAAAAAACAACGGCCCTTTTTCTGTTATGTTTGAAGTAAATTCCCAGGATACAAGTCACTGGCAGATTCTAACGGAAGAATAAGAACTCCAAAGTCAAATGCAAACATGGGTCTGTCTAAAACTGATGTTCAATTTTTGGGTTACTGACCCACTTGAAAATAGAATGAAACCACAGGAAACATTCCAAGAAAAATACACACACAAAAGTTTGGATATTATTTTAGGGGATTCAGAACTCCTGAAACCCATCCACAGTCAAACCCCTACTTTAGAAAATATTCGGGGCTGAGTATTTTCTAGGTCTTAAAACCAAATCTTTATCCTATGCTTTCAAAGAACAAAAACACTACAAATCCAGAACTTAAGAGACAAAGCCAAAGTGATAATTAAAGAAATTTTAAAAGGCTTTAAAGTATCTATTAAGAAGCAATAACAAAGAAAATTAATTAAGTGGGTATTCAACTTAAGAAAACAGGGGGAAATAAAGCACTGTACAAGAACGTGGTATGGTCAAACCACCAAGTCCTGCAGAATTTTAAAAATGAAATGAAAGCTAAGAGATTATATTCAGTTTTTAAACCCTAGGTCCCTCACAGAGCTCTTGCATATCATATAAACACTTACTTCCAGCTCAAAGTCTGATAAATTAGTTTTCTTTGGAACCTACAAAAACAAAAGTTAAGTTATTGGTTTTGGCTCATTAAAAAGAAATCCTAACTGACCAAGCATTGGTTGGGAAGGACATTTAATTTCTAAAAGAGACTTCATTAGAAGGGACAGAAAATATGCAAACAAAAAGAGGCAGGATGTTTCAGGTGTGAGGACTCCTCCCCATTTGTCTTCATTAAAATGTTCTTTAATATCGTTATATTGCCTTTACAGAAGAGGTAGAAGTTCTTGTCTAACCAAAGTATTACTTCCTGTGGTTTTATAAAAAGAGTTTAAGGTAGACAGATGTACAAGATAGTCACAAAGTACAAGGAAAGTAGAATGTTTAAGTTACTCTTTGAAATGCTGATGTTTTTTACCATGAAGAAAAATTAAAAAGATAGAAGTCGCCTGACAGTAAATCCTTCTCTTCTGAAGCCTTTGTGTATTAAGCACTCCTCAAGGTGAAAAGTTAGGCCACTCTTGAGCATAACTTTAAGCCAAAGTTGCACAACAGTTATTTCTCTTCCAGGACAGGACAAAGCATTCCTTCAGTGTCTCAATACACTGTCACCTTCACTGTGTCAATGCTAAAGTTAGTGCTTAAATTTTGGGAACATACCTGTAATAAAAAGACTATTTATGAATGTGTTTTTAAAAGACCAAATGTAGCCCATGCCGGAAATCATCTACCTTTCCCAAAAAAAGAACATGTAAAAAGATTCAAGGCAACTAACCCGGTACATGGGTCTAAGTCCAAGTTCTTGTTTTCTTCACTTTGTAATAAATCTTCTATTTTCTCTCTGAGAAATTAGAATAAAAACATGACCATCAATACCCTTATGGAAAAAAGTCATCAACCAACAGAATAATCATACTCAAAATCTATCTAAATATAAGAACACATGACAATGTAACTTTATCCAATCATGTTATAACTTTTTCATGCAACAAGGCTTAAAGAAAAATAATTTATCTTGGCACATTCTTTTTGTTATTATTGTTACTAATGAATTAGTGACAACTTCTCAAGGATTCATCAATACAAGTGACTTAAATTTTTACTCTTCTAGTAAAGCTGTTATACTGGTAAGTGAACTAAGTAAGACTAGACACACCTCCAAGGGCACATTTGCTCATCAGAAACTTCACTGAGAGAGAAATACACATGCATATGTTGCAAATATCTAGAAGGGTCTATTTGATTCCTCTGCCTTCAGAGAAACTGGACAGTGGCTGTCAGGTCCTTGGTCCATGCAGAAGGTCTGCCCAGTGACACGTGACAAGTCTAAGTACAGTACACAGAATCCCATTTACAATGTGCCATTGTCACACAAATCTGGATATGCCACAATTAAACTCCGCTACTCACAACATCACACCGCCGTGTGTACTACGTATGTGCAGCGAGGTTAGAGATACGGATGTCAGTCCTGCTCTAATACCCATTACACAGTGCACATCTGGTTTCAGTTCAGAAACTTACACCACTTGGTCAATAAACTTCTTCTGATCCTCAGGAATCGTCACAGGACATTTTGACGTGTTAGGAGATACGTAAGACAGAGCTCCTGCACCATTGGACTGTAAACGTTTTTCATCATACTGCTCTCTTAACTGTCTTTCTTCTTCTTGATTTAAATATGGAATCCCTAAACATAGGTTTTAAAAGAACATATTAGCAGAAGTAACTCTTTAACATAAAAACTATTTAACAAATGAAAGAGTCTAAAACACTCAGGAAAGACCATATTTAATATATCTCAAAAAAGTCAAGAGAAAAAGCAAATGATTTTGAAATATTTGTTTATTCATGCACTTCATCATTCATTCATTCATCTTTCAACAAATTCTCATTTGGCACTTACACTATGCCAGAAACTGTATTAGGCACTGAGGAATCAAACAGTGAACAAAGTAGATACATCCTGCTCTGTAGTGAAGGGAATGACTTTAGCCAGGACCAGAGAAGGCCACTGGGAGGGAAGTTACAGAGGATAAGAAGGAACCAGACATGCAAAGAGCTAAGAGAAGAGTATTTCCAGCAGGGGAAAAAGTATAAATGTTTTAGGCTTGTGGGTCATATGGGAGTCTCTACTGCAACTACTAAGCTATGCTCTTGTAACTTGAAAAGAGTAACATACAGTGAGTAAATGAATGGGCATGACCCAATAAAACTTTATTTACAAAATAAGCAGTGGGCCATAGTCTGTACCCTGACTAGACTATAGACATATCTTCTATCGAGATAGAAGAGCTAGCACTCGCTGATATACTGGAGGTGAGGGATAAAGGGAAGGCAAAATCGAAAATGATGCTCTGAGGTTTAAGCAATTGGGAAGGTGATAGGGCCACTTACTAAAAACTAGGAAAGAATAGGTATGGGGCTCCAAGGATGAAAAGCAAAAGCTACCTTCTGGATATAGGAAATCACCTAAGGGTATATGGAAATTAAAGTTACAGATATATGCCTATAGTGCTGGAGAAAGGTGTTGAGATAGAAATTTAGGCATCAGCAGGATATCGGCGGTCTTAAAAGCCATAAGACACTAGTGAACTTTGTAGAAACAATTATGGAATTAGAAAATCACCATTTGTCAAGAAACAATTAAACTCCGCTACTGGGGTTCTTGCCTACACTCATAATGGAAGAAACTACCAAATTCAGTTCAAGGTTAGAGAAAATACAGATGTGTATTTCTTCCCCTCCAAGTTCACAGACTCCTGAATTCTATCTACATGGGGGAAGAAAGGCAGCCCCTGGACTGGTTAAGAACCTCTATACTTAAAGCATGTTTACAAATGTGGACAGGTACGACACAGTAAAGAGGGAAAATAATTCAGAAGGGAGAAGGGCAAGCTGGAGGGGCCAGTGCTGGACCAAGAGACAGGGACTGGCTGTTGACAGGCACAGAGACGCCGCTGTAAAGGAGATAAGCAAAAAAGGCTGGGTCCAGACAGAGGTTTGGTGGTGCAAACATGAAGCAGCTCTTCTCTGATGGCTTTATTTTCACACATGGTCATTAGGTGGGGTGGGAGGTCTAGAAAAAGAGACAGTTAAAAATAGACATCCCAGAGAGCTGGAATTCCTAAGTCAGAAAAGTAGGATTTTTGAGCATACTGAGTGTTTATTTGAAGCTTGTGTTCATGAATTTAAAGTGACAAATTAGCTCAGGTGTGTCATGTTTTCCAGCAATATTCAGATGCTCGGAAACAAAGAGGGTAGGTAGTCAGATCCAACCAGGGTTGGGACCTTGCTAGGCAAGTACAATGGAGGGAAAGAGGAACAAAGGAAGGAAGGAAGGATATGATGGACCACATAGACAAGGAGGGAAGTCAAGAGAGGAGAGTGGAAAGAAACAGTGAAAAAGCAATGGAGGTCAACAGACTGCTGAAAAGAGGTACTGGAGTGATCGAATGAGGACAGGAAGTAGTGCTCTCAACGAGAAATGCTGAAGCCGGGTGAAGCTACCAGTGATAAGAGCCATGGTGCTCTTATCACCTGGTCAAGAAAAAGACAAGAGAGAGCATCCGGGGGCCATCCTGTAGACGCTGAAGTCGCCCAGAATGAGGAGGGAGGCAGGAGGGAGGGAGGCAATGAGCCAAAACCCAGGCTGTCGATGAATGCCATGCCCACAATGTCAGCGGACAGAGGGGTGGCACAGCTGAGTGACACAGCCCAGAGAAGAACTGTGGCTCCTGAGAAGAAGGCATGCAAGTAGTCTGAAACTGGCATGGAGAAACAAGGATACCCACCACTGCCTGGTGGAGATATGAAAAGAGAGGGGTAAAACCACCTGTGTTTGAGAGGAATGCAGGGTCAGAATATAAAATGAGAATGAGGAGCATTCCAATTTGGCTGTTTCTCTCCTTTCACAAAAATAAAACCATCAAGCTGTACACTATACTATATGCATATGATTCTGGTTAAAGTAGTTCCTTCTAAAGATTTTGCACTTACTCCGAGAGTGTTTTAATTGCATCTGGTGCTTGTATTTTATATAATGGTTTTCAGAGGCAAGTATGAGAGCCAAAGGAAAAAAATTATTTTATATACCCAAATTGTGTTACTCAGTTGGTTTACTCATTATGTTAAGTAGTTTGGGCTCCAAAATTTTTTAGTATTTCCAAAAATCAAAGTCAATAGAAATTATGATGCAGCACCACTGAAGCAATTAAAAGACAGTAGGGCCTGGGTTCTCCCCGCCTCCTAAGGAGATCATGCTGAGGGGAAAAGAATTTATTTGAAGTCTAGGTTCTAGCACTTTTGATGAGAAAAATCTCCTTCCTTACCTCACTCAATAATTCTACATTCACCGTGGAAAAGAATCCAATTTAGGAGAATAGTTGAATTTAAAGTAGTTATTGACCTTATAGCAGCAGGTGCTTAATACTGCTGGGAAAACCAGAGGCTTTTCCAAACACTTTTTGGGAAATAAATGAATAGGGGAAGGAAAACCACTCTGGTGTGCCCTAATGTCCAACATGCATTCATCAAATATTTAATAGTCACCTCCCTGACACAGCGAGGGTACAGAATGAGACGCAGTCCTTTCCTCAGGGTGCTCGGCAGCCTATCACAACAAGACAGCTGGTGCGCAGTCTACGCAGACTTCTTTCCTCCCATAAAATGGAGAAACCAGCTCCAATTATAAAACAAGCACCAATTAAAAAAGGGAGTTTATCATTACAGGATTACTGGAATACAGTTACTTTTTAAGTACTATACCATACCATTTGTCTCACTGAAAGGAAACAGGGAAGCATCCCTCACAGGTGGTCTGTTAGGCAAGTAAGTCACATAGAATAAAATATGAATAACTATATTATTCTATAACTATGTATAAGGAGTTAATTCACATCAACTATAGGTAAATGCCACTCAATAAAATCAGGAGTCTGAGAAGCCTCAATAAAGCTAAAGAAAGTAGCATCAACTCCCCACTCAGTTCATGGATGAGCAGGCTTTAAAAAAAAAAAAGGCACAACAAAACTGTTTTTAAAACTCTAAGACCACACATGATGTACTGGAAATCTGAGATTCTCAGAGAGCAGGTGCAAAAAGATAATTCTCAACAAAATCCAAGTTCTAAAGGTAAGTCACATATAATCTTACCATTGCGAAAAACTTTATTAAAATCAAATCCTTGGCTTGCTAGAAAGTCAATGCTTGAGCTCTGAAACAAGAATAAACAGTGATGTTAGTGGCAGGTATGTGAACGGAAGCGAAGAAGTAACTCAGGAGAGTAAACAGGCCATAAGGCAAGGAACCAACATGCCAAAGGTCAGAAATCAAGAGATTTCTACTCCAAAGTGGCAAACAATCCATTAATTTACTTAAACTATCTGGACTCTGCTCCTTTATTTCTTATAAAAAGAAATATCCTTTGTTTTACGACATTTAAGAAATTTTTACTTGGTGAACATAAATTCTCCCAACGGGCAGAAAACTCCTGATCACTGTACTGACTAGGAGACTATAATGTATTTATATAATCTTACTCCAGGTTCAAGTTTAAGGTAGCTCATGTGTGCAGGCTATAGACATCAATAACCACTTCAAACTAGATTCTGAAAACCCAAACTCTTAATTGGATATTCTTTGCATTCGAGATCAAAACAGAGAAAAGTTCCCAGTAATAAGACTTATTAAACGAACATAATTCAAATCTAGAGTGAGTTGAAATATATAAGTAAATTTAAATAAAAATATTAATAATACTACAAAAAGTACACAAGAATGGCACAATCACATAGTTCTTATTCAAACTGATGGAAGAGTCGGAAACATTACTTCAGCTATAACTTTACTCTTGTTGTAAGTCAGAACATGAGATGGTGATGATTCTGACTCATTTTAATCTGGCCCCTCATAGACCTACCTTTCCTGAATTGTAATTTGACATTGTATAACTAGTCTAGATGGAGGGACATCATACCATCCCATTAAACTCATTACAGTATTCATTACAGTATTTAGAGATATGGTTGAAGACAAGGTTTTCTACATTAATGATTTCTTTATGATAATAGAAGAGGGAATGTGAGGTCTCTAGTCCGAGCAAAGCTGAACTTCTCCTGAGCCCTGGTTTGTTTTGATCCTATGGCCATAGATTGTGTGTTTCTCTCTTTTCGGAGCTGTAGGAAGCTCATAAGCAAATAGTTGAGACTTTCTTTGGCACAAATTCTGTGTCCTAATCATATCATAGTAATATTTTCATTTTCCTTCCAATTTTTCATTTTTTTAATCTTAAAAGGTAAATACCACATGTATCTTTATAGCCAACACAAATTCTTTTTAAAATATGGTGGGATATCAAAAAGCAATCTTAATACAGACAGATACACATACAAACACATACACACACTTGGGTACATGCACATCATTTTCCTTCATGTCCAGGTTTTCTACGGTTTAAAACAAGCAATCCTTTCCCCCACATCTTCCCTTTTTATCCTGTTCTGAAACAAGACCTAATGTTTTCTGGCTTGGACCACAAGCTTCCTTCTGTCTCCCATGCCTGAGTATTCCTATAATTCTGTCCACCTAAATATTCCATCACTGACAGAGGCACTGAAAAATGGATTAGAGCACTTCTGAGCATGGGATCTGCGCATAAGAATTACCACATGGTTCCAAGAAGCTTAGACGCCACCTACTGGAAACCAAAATAAAAATGCCTTCTTTGCAACAGGCTAAAGAGAGACCTTTATATAATAAATCTTCCTTCTAGAAGCAGAAAACACTTCCATTAATACCCAGGTGGAGAAATAGGCCATTAAACACCATGAACAACCAAGGTGACAAGGCAGCTCAGAAAGAAAGAGGAAAATCTCCAGAAAATAAGCTTACAGACATAGAAATATGCGACTTACTTGACAGAGAATTCAAGATGGTACTTCTGAAAAAACTCAGTGAGTTCCAAAACAAGTCATAGCAACAATTTCAGGAATTGAAACAACAACTAAATGAGCAGAGCAAAGAGATTGAAACTCTCAAAAAGAACCAAATAGAACTTCTGGAGATAAAAAACACACTGCAAGAGTTGAAAAATGAAATAGCAAGCTTGGGAAATAGAGTCGACCAAAAGGAGGAAAACATCAGTAATATCAAAGACAGAAATCTAGAAATAAATCAGAAGGAAGAAGAGAGAAACCAAAGAATGAAAAATAATGAAAGAAATACAAGAACTAGCTGATTCCACCAGGAGAAGACACGTAAGAATAATGGGCATTCTCAAAGGGGAGGAAAAGGAGCAGGGATTAGAAAGCATTTTCAGACAAATAGTTGATGAGAATTTCCCAAATCTAAGGAATGAGCTGGAGCTTGGAATTCAAGAAGTCAACAGAACACCCAATTATCTCAACCCAAAAAGGCCTTCTCCAAGACACATTGTATTAAAATTATCAAAAATCAACAACAAAGAAAGAATTCTCAGGGCAGCCAGAGAAAAGAAGATGGTAACCTATAAGTAAAAACCATTAGATTATTGTCGGACTTCTCAGCACAAACCTTACAAGCCAGAAAGGAGTGGAATCAAATATTCAAACTACTAAATGAAAGGAACTACCAGCCAAGAATAATGTATCCGGCACAGTGCTCCTTCAGATATGATGGAGAAATAAAGACCTTTCCAGACATACATTTTCACAAGAGTAAACCTATCAAATTAAACCTGTTTTTACTTCCATAAGTTGTAACACAACACAGCTGATTTCCCTTCAGGTGCATTGAATTAGTGTTTTCTCAGCTTTTTCAAAATATTCTCACCTGTTTCATGCAGCCTATTCAGAGAGGCTAATTCTCCAGCCACT
The DNA here is from genome assembly GCF_902729225.1 of Pteropus medius. Classification (NCBI taxonomy): domain Eukaryota; kingdom Metazoa; phylum Chordata; class Mammalia; order Chiroptera; family Pteropodidae; genus Pteropus; species Pteropus medius. Next base: position 13,701,924 of record NW_024349798.1, read on the forward strand.
TCAAACATTGACTCCTTGAATAAACAGGAACAAATGAACAGTATCCTGAAACCTGTCTGACTTATTAAGAGCTGAGGAAAACCACTCAAAATAATTTGCCTTCACGAAATAATTTAAATTTGACTATTGATGTTGTTCCCAGTGGTCTCAACACTTTAAGCAGCTATTCTTACCCAAAGGCTAATGGTCTTAAACAGGATTATTTTTTCTGGATACATTTTTTTCTGCTGCTGAAATCAATCAACAGTAAATTTCTTGCATGGCTAGGAAATGAGTCACTTGGACATGTACTTTGGTTACAGCCTCATTTCCTTCATTTCTTTTTTTCTTTTCTATTTTTGTGAAATTTTACTATGAGATATAGCTTTTAATTTTTGTAATTTTCTGAATTTTTTTGTGATTTGGTAATATTGTGATGAGTTGTTGGTCTGGTAATGTCGACATGTGTTGTATTCTTACAGCACAGATATAGGTTCGTTGCACAATAAACATAATGTTTTGCCATCTAATTTGATAACAAAATAATCCACACTTCATTGTACCTTAAAAATGGAATATTCTAAGTCTACTTTTTTTTTTTTCAATTTGACAGGTATATCCTGGTGATAAAATAATAAAATGTCCGAGTATGGTGATCTGCATGGCACTTGAAATGCTGTCAGTAAAAGCGTGTTACAGTGATTTTTAGTGTGCAGCAGCAGTGTGAAGTGATAAAAATACCACATCTGGTCTCAGTCATGAAAACCCTGTTGTTGTAGTGTAAAAGCAGCCATAGACAATAGGTAAATAAATATGGCTATATTCCAAAAAAATTTTATTTAGGCACACTCAAAAAAAATAATTAAAAAAATAATAATGCATTAGAGAAAGCATTTTTGTTCCTTCTGTCACTAGAGTCCAAAAAATCCCAACTTCCTTCTCTTTAACAATTCAGAGTCAAACATTCATCTATTCTCATGTTTTCCACTCAAACAACACACTTTAAGTTGCACAATGTAAATGTAACTAATGCCACTGAACTTAAAACCACTTATAATGGTCAATTTTATGTTATTTTACTATAATTTTTTTAAAATCTTTTGAGCCAACAAAATCTATTTGTGGTTTACTAACCACTACCTTTGATTTGTGTGAAATGTACCATTTTTAGGATTCAAGAAATTTGAGAGGACAATTTGAGGTATCTATTGAAATTTTAAATGCATATGTCCTATGAGTCAGCAATTTCCCTTCTAAGAAATCTATACAATAAAAATACTCCTAAATAGTCACAAAAATATATTGCACTTAAATGTTGATTATAGCATTGTTTAAAACAGGGAACCACTGGAAAGCTTCTGTATTCCAATTCAATAAATTACACTTATCTATACTATGAAATATGAAGACGCTGTGTAGAGTAGAAAGTGAAAGTTATATAAAATATGAATATTAGGATTCTGTGTATATTGAAGAAAAAAGCTACCATTATATATATGCAAATACATAATTAAAATATAAAATCTAGAAAAACAGAGTGAAAATGGGGAAGGAAGTAGCATGGAAAAGAGGGCATAAAAAAAAAGAAGCTAATTTTTTACTCTATAGATAATAGCAATGTTTTGATTTTTCACAACCATGTATGTATTATCTTCCATGAATTCAATTATAGATGTTCAGTCAGAAAAATGAAGGAGAAAAAAAAAGAGATGAAAGCAATGTAAATGCCATGCTATTCTGCCTGTCATTCCCCTGGATGCCATTCCCCTGGATGGGGACACTCACTGGGAGTGTATGTGGTTCTCAGTGTACCCGTCCCTGCCTACTGTGTGAACATCTCTCTCTGTGTGTAGACACTTATTTTTCACAGAACATATTAGGTTGTTTTACCCCTAAACCTCACCTGCTTTAAGGGTGAAAAGTCCCTTTCAAGAGTGATTCTGGACTACACAGAATTCTCACTCAACTTGCTAACTCTAGATAGATCCTAACTCTCTTGTAAGATGCAGCTGTGCTGCAGTCATAGCATTTGAAACAAAACAAAAACCACTTCAGATGCAGGACAAAGAAAGAAAATTCAAATAGTATCATTTCAAATAGTATCATTTACCTGATCCACATGAATCACAAGTTTACATACTGAGTCTAAACCTTTCTCTGCCTTTGTTTTTTCAAACTAGAGAATTACAGACTTCTTAACCCACTGTCCATTTCAGACATTATTCTCTGGCCTGTCTTCAAACCTATTACATCTTTTTCTTTTTTAAGGAGTGGGTGGCAACTAGAACTGCATGGAGTGTTCCAGGTGTGGCCACCAAATGGCTCTGTACAATGAATGGGTGGAGTTCTTCTGATCTGTTTCCAACACATTTCCTAAAATAGCTTTTCGTGCTGGCCTTTAAAACAGAGTATCATCCCTAAGGGGTCTCATTGCTACCCTTTGCTTTCGTTTGATTAACCCCTGGCTAAAGCCATGGAACCTACCTTAAGTAACGTCTTCTCCTGGTGCTGCAGGAAAACTGCAGCCATACACATTTCCCAAACTCAGCCTATTTTTTCCTCAGTGAAAATCTACAAATACTGTTTAATTAAGTATCCTATACTAAGGTGACTCATGAATAGCTGTTAACTGATTGCAGGGTAAAGAGAATAACAACTATGGTTTACTTGCTAATTTAAGAAAACAGGTTACAAGACCAAAACTATCTTCACTTTTCCTTTTCGGCCCCAGGCATAATGAGAGCAACTCTCAATTTCACTTGCTTATATCCTGCCTTATTACAGAAAGAATGTGACATGACTCAGTCACTCAGAGGCCTGCCCTTCAGGCATTCTTAATTGCATTGCTACTTACATGCAGGAGAGAGGAAAGTCGGGAAAACTCAAATGAGCTAGTGTTGTTACTGGGAGAGAAGCTAGGGCACAAGATTATAAGGGAGAAAAGATTAACACTCATCTTAAATTACATATGCATATACCACTGATTCACATCCTCCTTATCCATTACAAAAGATTACAAAGAGGCCAGAAAAAAAAAACAAAAAACGTATTTGCTGAGTGTCTGCCACAACCCTAAAGAAGATGTTCTGATGAGGAATGTCCCCTATCCTTCTGCTGGCTCATAAAGTAAGCCCTCTTCTCCTCAGGAGGAAACAGTAATTAGTCTTTTTCCACCCTCTCTTTCCTGATTGATGAGTGTGGGAACTGAGGAACTGAGTGTATGTAGTTTAGCCCCCTCTGGGTTCTCCCTTTTTAGACATGCACATACTCTACTCATCCAGAAAATAAAGCTCTACCCTTGGAGGTGCATACAAGGAGAATGGGAGAGGGATGGAGGGGCGGCCTGCGGAGAAGCCTGCTGGTCCTGATCTATAGATTCAATGTAGGTATATGATATTAAAAATCCCAAACAGAAACACATTACAAAGCTAAGTTCTCAAATTCAGTTTTACTAACAATAAAGCTCATGTTCCCACTCCCATGTGCTTATCTCTTGCATCTTATTCCTTAATTTATTCTGAAGTAAATGAGAAAGCAGTGTCATTAATCTACAACCCTAAAACTGAAGGTCGGAGAGGTGAAATGATTTGCCCAGAGCCCAGGGTTAGGGACAGAATCAAATGGTAAAGAGAATTCTCATCCCACATGTTCACACTGCCTCATCAGCAATTCATAACAGAAAAAAAAAAGAAAAAAAAACCACACACAATTATTCCACTAACCTGACAAACAAATTTGACATCTGGTGAGGATCGATTGAAGGGTTTCGGGAAAACATAGAAGTTGAATGACTTTGTTATATACCTGGGAAAATAACATAAAAGGAGATTTAGGGTGTTACGCGATGCCACAACAAAAGAAGTCCCACCTCTCGTTAAAATAACCTACTTTGAATCTGTGTAGTCATACTTAAAAGTGCAAAGGCCAAACTGAAACAGCAAAAAGTCCATGGAATGCTGGAAAAGGGAAATGAAACATCTGTCAAAACAGCACCATGTATTCCATGCGAGCAACAGTATTCTCAGTCAGGCAGGTTTTCTGATTATCAATTTGACTTTGGCAGGATATTTCCAATTAAAACAGATTACAGAATACGTAGCAAAAGTGTTATTAATTTATATACATTTCTTAATATTTTTCCCAATTAAGCACCTACCCACCATCCAGAGAATCATATTAGGCCTATTTACACATGATTAATATAACCATACTTTATTTCCTATAAATTAAATTAGCATTGGAAATACTAAACCTTCCCCAAAATGCTTTCCAGCAAACAATTATTTTTACTGTTGTTTTAAATAACACCAAAGTAACATTTAATAGCTGGGATCGAGAAGTTAACGTGCAAGTTTAAAGATTATATTTCTCTATAATTCAACATAAAGAGGACCGATATGGGAAGATATTTCTTTTCTAGTACATTCTCTTACCTTCTTAAGCTTCTGATACCTTTCTTCTGGAGTGTCAAAACCATTTGTTAATGCGGTGACTGAAGGTCCGTCACTAATTCCTAGATTTTAAGAAATAAATCTTTAACTTGTCAATAAATGTTAATGTAAAAATGTCAGTCAACTATTCAACGGTTCTATAATTTCATATTCTTATGAATTACAATTAATTGGTAGTGCTTCTTCACTTTTTCAAAATTAGCATTAATTTCACTGGCCATCAAGCTATACTCTGTAACAACAAATTTCGCCATACGAATGTTTCAATTTGAGAATGGGCAGTCCCAGTGTCTAAAATAGGTTTCAAAACACAGTACTGATTTAAGAATTCACTTTCTATGATTAAATAAATTGCCACTTTCAAAAGATTAATGCATAATCAGAAGTCAACAAATCATGAAGTATATTATTGTTAGAGTCCCGGTCTCAGCCAACAGTTTAGAGTAACATCTATACAATGAAAGGTTTTTTCAAGGTCAAGAGAACACTATTTCTGGTGAAAACTCTTAGCTTCCCAGGGAACTGGCTCCAACTAGAAAGGGCATGTTTAATTAAAGTCAATAATCATATTTACCCAGCATGGATTCCTTTAGAGTTTTTTAAACATGTAAAATCAGGCAGTGAAAGTGGCTATCCATCCCAAAGAAATCCAACTGTTCATACTGACTTCAACAATTTTAAAATTAGTCTTGCCATTGTAAATGTTGGTAAAGTATTACACACACATACACCCATGCCAAAATAGGCAACGAACATGTCCACGAATGCATAAAGGAATACCCTCATTTACCTGCAAAAGCTTGACCCTAAAGTTGTCACAAAGGGCAAATATTGTAAAACTCCACTTACAGGAAATGCCTAGAGTAGTCAAATTCTTAGAGACAGAAACAGTGGTTGCAGGAGGTAGTGGGGAGGGAGGAACTGGGAGTTGTTCAATGGCTACAGATTTTCTGTTAAGAAAGAGGAAAAGTTCTGGAGATGGATGGAGACAGCTGCACAACAATGTGAATGTACTTAATGCCACTTAACTGTAAAACTAATTAAAATGGGAAATTTTATGTTATGTATATTTTACCATAAACAAAAGGCCTGACCCTAACTCTCAAGCTTTCTACCATCTGTCAAACTGTTCTAAGCAGCACCAAAACCGTAATCTCCATCTGCAACTATCAGAGCTCCAACAATCACAAACCCACCGCGTCTCTCTCGTTTCTGAAACGTTTAGGAGGAAATGTTGACTCATTAAACTTGCCCAAGGCTATAACCAGGGAAAAGGGGTCCCCAAGACGAAGTCAGGGACAGGGCGTCAGGAGGATCTTTGGCTATGCATTACAAGGTGCTAGCCTCAATCTTGCAAGCGAGGGATACCTGAAAACTCCCCATCGATGGCAAAGAAGTCCGCCTCCTCTATGGCCTGGTACACTTTGTGAAGATTACTCTTAAAATCTGCGGAGAAACCGAGAAGCAGCTCAGAACCGGGGTCCCGTCTCCCTGCCCACGGGATCCTAAGGGGAGAGGGCAGAGGAGCTCCTAAGGCGTAGGGCTGGAGGACAACTCCTGGAGGGATACACAGAAGGCATTCAAGTCCCCGAGAGATGCACGGGCCTTAGGGGGTTAGATCCCCAAGAAGTGAATGAGCCAAAGGGAGACAAGGACTGAGGGTGCAAGGACCAGAGAGAAACATGGCCTTAAGGGGTGCACGGGCAGGAAGATAACAAAGCCCTGAGGGGTGCATAAGCCAGAGAGGACCAAGCCCCCTAGAGGTGCCCAGGCTTCAGGGAGGCAAACCTCTGAGGGGCTACCTCAGCCCCAGGCCCCGCCAAGCAGACCCGCTGGCCGCGGTCCGGGCCTAAAAGGCCGGGTGAGGGGGGCGTGGGGACGCGGGGATGTGCACGGAGGACACGCACTGCTCCTGATTATCTCCATTCTGCAGGGTGGCCGGAACACCGGCCCTGCCCGGTCCCGCCTCAGCCGTTGCACTCGCAAGAGTTCCGCAGGCACCACGGCAGCAGCGGAGACAGCAGCGCCGGAGACCACGACGGTGATTTCCGGGAATAGCGCGCGCCGGCGCGCGTCACGTGTGCTTGCGTCACGGAGGGGCGGGGCCAAGGTGGGGCTCCCTTCCCTTCTTGGGATGCAGTGGGGGGCCATCGCTACCGAAGTCCCCAAGGTTGGTCTAACTTGTGAGGTTGGGCATGGGGCATTCACTTTAACACGAATATTTCCTGGTTTCCTGTTACGTGCTAGGTCTCTGAAAGGAGTGGGGTATACAGTGATGAACAGAAAAGACAGGGGCCCTGCCCCATTGGAGCTTAGCTTGGGGGAAGAGGGGAAAGTCATGCAGGAATCAAACTTGCCTCTTGGGAGCACAATAATCTCTTCGAGGAAAAAGCAATAAAAACAATGGGAGGGAGGTTAAAGAAATAATGGAGAAAGCAAAGCTGAGACTTTATCTACCGTACTAGCCACTGGAAATGGCGAGCAAAACAGATGAGGTCTTGCCTAACAGTTTTGGGATTTGCCCTTGATCCCGAGCCTACAAGGCTGACACACAGTAGATGCCCAACTCAATAAACATGAGTTGAGTGAATGAATTCACCTTGGTCTTTCACAAAAGCCAACTATGAAATTGGTGAGAAGACTTGTTTTCAAAGGCTAACTCTGCCATCTAATTAGGTCTGGAATGTATTCAACCTTCCTAAACCTCAATTGCCTCATCCACTACATAGGGTTGAGAATCAGTGCTGATGATGTATGTGAATTGTAAAGCACTATGTAAATACGTGTAAGATATGATTAGAGTGCTGACTTGCTGTCACATTTCCCTGCATTTACCACTCTTAGGTTTGAGAGATACATACTTCTGCTTTTTGAAAAGATAACCCCCACAAAAAAACAAACAAACAAAAAAAACAACTATTAAGTTCTCTAAAGAACAAATAAGAGTCTGGCCATATTTTCCACACCAGGTCCCACAACAAATTCTTTTTTCCTTGCGTCAGTCAACAGAAATTTATATACAGGTAATTATGCCCACCACCCTAGTATGAGAAGTAAAGAGTGAATATGAATTCTAGAGTTCAGCTAGAATGGGAAGGGGAAAAACCAATATTACAAGTAGTCAAACTTCAAGTTTAAAATGTCTCTCTGTCTTCTTGTTTCAGCTTAAAAACTCCTAAATGTAAAATACTAGCCACATATAGCCACTTAAATTTAAACTTTTAAATTAAACAAATATCAAAACTTATTGCAAAGCTATAGCAATGAAAACTGTGTTTTTGGTTAACACTGGTATATAGAAAGACATAGAAATTAATGAAATAGAATAGAGTAGGGGTTCCCAACCCTGGAGCCACGAACCATTTGGAACCAGGCTGCACAGCAAGAGGTGAGTAGTAGGTAAGCAAATGAAGCTTCACCAGTATTTGCAGCCGCTCCCCAGCGCTAGCATCACCGCCTCAGCTCCACCTCAGATCATCTGGCATTAGATTCACATGGGAGCACTGGTCCCTGGTGTCAAAAAGGATGGGGACCGCTGAAATAGAGAGCTCAAAAATAAACCTTTGCCTATATGTTGATATGATTTGCAAAAAGGCTGCCAAGATCATACAATGGGGAAAGGATGTTGTTTTTAATAAATGGTGCTGAGAAAGCTAGCTATCCACATGCAAAATGAAGTTGGACCCTTATCTAACACCATATAAAAAATAACGCAAAATACATCAAACACCTAAATGTAGGCGCTGAAAATATAAGACTCTTAGAAGAAAACATAAGGCAAAAGCTTCATGACTGGTTTTGGCAATTATTTTTTGACTATGACACCAAAAGCACAAGCAACGAAAGAAAAAAATAGATTTGAACTACATCAAAATTAAAAACATTTGTATGTCAAACAACAAGGTGAAAAGGGAGAAATCTATGAAATGGAAGAAAATATTTGCAAATCATATATCTAATAAAGGGTTAATATTCATAATATATAAAGAATATCTACAACTCAACAACTCAAAAATAAACAATTCAATTTTAAAATGGACAAAAGACAAACATTTTTCCAAAGAAGATATACGAATGGCCAACAGCACATGAAAAGATGTTTGGCATCACTAACACAAATCAAAACAATGAGATACCATTTCATAGCCATTGAGTGAGAATTAGAATTTTGTGCACTGCTGATGGGAATGTAAAATGGTTCAGCCACCATGGAAAACTGTATAGTGGTTCTTAAACATTAAAAACAGAATTATATGATGTAGCAATTCCACTTCTGGGCATGAACCCCAAAGAATTAATAGCAGAGGTTTGAACAGTTATTTGTAGACCTATGTTATTAGCAGCATTATTCACAAGGGCGAAAAGGTGGAAAGTGTCCATCAACACATGAAAAAACAAAATGTGACCTACATACACAATGGAATATTATTCAGCCTTAAAAAAAGAAGGAAACTCTAACAGGCTACAGTCAAGATTAATCTTGAGGATATTATGCTAAGTGAAATAAGCCAGCCACAAGACTAACACTGTATGATTCTAGTACGTGATAGAGAAGTCAAATTCATAGAGACAGAAAGTAAAATGGTGGTTACCAGAAGCTGGGGGTACGGACCATGGGAAGGTGTCAAATGGATATGGAATTTCAGTTTGGGAAGATTAAAAAGTCCTGGAGATGGTGATGAAGGTTGCGTAACGACGTGGATATACTTAATACCAGTGTACTGTACTGTTAAAAGAGTCAAATTGGTAAATTTATTACGTATCTTTCACACTTTAAAAAATGATGATACCTATTACCAGATTATCTTCCAGAAAATGAATTCACACACTCCCAGCACTAGCACAGGCCATTGCCAATCTTTTTACTGTCAGTTTGATAGGTAGAAAAAAGGTCATTCCAAACGATCACTTTAACAATCTCCAGGCCAGCGATTTAAACCAGATAATAAGCATGCATTCTCAGTGGATCAAAGCGCTGGGAGAAAAAACACATAGTAAAGTCATTTAATTCCGATTCTTCTTCATCTGTAAGTGGAACTTTAGCCGCGGCCCTCTACATTAAAATGTGGCAGCAAAAAAAGCTGTGGGAAGTACGATGCGGACTTGTAATAAGGCTTTAATTTCTGGATAAAGTTGTTTCCTCCATACACAGAAACAGCCTCCGGAGAGGAGGCGAGACAGACAACCGCTCACTCGCGGGTGCTGCGCTCTGTGTGTCCCAGAAGAGGAAAGGGCGGGACCCACAGTGGTACGTAAGCGGCGAACTCCTTGGCCGGAGACTGGCCGCTCTAGGCAGCGGGGAGGTCGCGGGTGTGACGGAGCTGGGAATGAGTGCGGCCTCTCCTCTATGGTCAGGGGCACGGGGCACCCCCCTCCACAGTCAGCCCTAGGTTGCTTCCGGAAGTAAAGCGGCCACCCCTTGCTCTGCTTCCGCGGGGGTCGGGCGAGGGCCGACGTCCGGATGGGTCCTGGGATCAACACGGTGGTAAGCCCCAGCGCGGCGGGGGGACAGCAAGGGGGTGGCCCGGGCTCGCCCTCCGGCGGGGTGTGGAGGACGGGCGTGGGGGGCGAGGTCCGAGGCGCGCGGGACCTTCCTTACTCAGGCCCGGGTCCTGTTCACCCGCTGTTCTTGCCTCGAGGCACAGCCCCGCTGGCCAACTTCCCCATCCCTTTTCGAGAACCCCACGTCGGCACGGCGGATCGCTGGGCCTCGCCTGTGCCCCCTCGGGGGTCGGCGTCAGCCTGTAGCTTCAGAGGCTCACCAAGGAGAGAGGGAGGGGGCGTCGCTTCCATATACCTTGGAAGGGGACGACCCGGTGCAGCCTGCGACAGTGCGTCCAGATTGATTAGGTTCCTCATAGAAGTCAGGCTGGGCTTCAAGTCTAATTGACAAGGCCCTTCCTACCCCAAGGCCGAACGATTGCCCCCTTTTTAAAATAGGGTAACGGACTCGCAGAAAGGCGAAAGTGCAACCGCGCAGTCATGCTGGGGATAGGCTAGAACCCGGCTCTAGTGATTCCCAACTCAGGGGCAGAAATCTGAACTTGTGCAAAAGGGAGTTTTCTTTAAAACAAACAAACAAACAAAACGGCAAATGAGAGGCTGTGGGTCTAACTGGGAATCTTTGGCAGAGGCGCCCGCCCTCCTACTGTGGTGGAGAGGAGAAAGTGAGAGCCCAGAGGCTGTCCTGCCCTCAGCTGTCGCCGTTGGGTCCTCCCGGCTGAAACCCATTGGTCGGTCCATTGGGGATGGTCTTGATGTCACACTCGGAAAGGCCTATAGGAAGGAGCTGTACTCTCTTCTCCAGGCACAACCCAGAGCCCACGCAGAGTACACGTGCGGATTGGGTTGTTTGGTTTATTTTTGGGCTGTTTTGTAAACAGCCAGACTAGGAGTAGGATGCTTCTGCATTTCCTGCCTATCTCAATAAACCTGATGGGAAACGATACTTCTCCAGGGCATTTCTTTTTTCTTTCCTTTTTTTTTTTTAAGATCCCGCCCTTCGTCCTCCCATTACTTACATAGCTGGCACTCAGTTAATGCAACTATTATTCTATTAATAATACCAATCGACCATACAGTAGACTCTTTTTGAGTATCTGTGCATAGCGTTTGTCACTTATAAATGGGAAATAAGAGGCTCAGGGAGAGTAAATGTGACCTGGTTTGGAACTCGGGTCTTTCTCATTGCTAAGACCATTCTGATTCAACTACACCTGCCTCTCCAGGGAAACTGTAGTCTTTGAGATGAGGAAACATGCACAAATAAAAGTTACACTAATTCACAGAGGCAGGAAGGATTAATTTGGGTGTAAGGGGAGTTAGTCGTTAGAGACTTTCAAGTGACAGTTGATTTGGATCTTGTCAGTTGGACACTTTTGACCCAGAGATGATGTGGAGCTGTGTTACAGATGGAGGGAACAGTGTGATATGGAAAAATAGCCAAGGAATAGGAATTAATAGGTGAGACAGAGTGTGAATACGTATTAAGGGATAATCATAATAATAGTAATAGCTAATATTTACATTGTACTTACTATGTGCCAGGTACTCTTCTGAGTGCTATACACGTTAATTCATTTAATTAACAATCGTAAAGATACTATGAATATACCTATTATACATGTGAGGAAACCGAGGCACAGGGATTGAATGATTTGGCTAAGCTCACACAACTAATAATTGGTGGAACTTGGATTTGAACTCAATCATTCTGGCTCCAGAATTTGTACTCTTAAAAAGTTGTGTTGATTGCTAGCAGGCCATAAAGATGCTTAAATGACAAGCTTACAACTATGGGTTTTAATTCTCATATTGGGGAGAGTCAGATTTTTGTGGATTTGATTTTCGTCTACAAATTTCTAGAGCCCAGCTTTGTGCCAGCTACTCTCAGTTACCATGATAGAATTCTGTGGCTTGGTTCCTGACCTCAGGGAGCTCAGAATTTGGTTGGAGAGGAAAAAAACTCAAAACTGTTCAAAAAATGTAAGAGACAGTTAAACCTGAGGAGGATACATCAGTTTACAATAGTTAAGGTTTGAGTTACTGGTAACCACCAATAGTTTTTAATCATTTTCTGAGTTATTGGACATCTACAGCATTTAATACAGGGTAGGTCACTTTATATATGTTACATAACAAATGAAAAAGACAGTCTCTGGAGAGAGCCAGGACACCCTTATCAGTGTGTTCTCATCTTGCCCACCACTCCCAGGCCGTAAATCACTGGATCTCAAAGTTCAGGCAGCAAATCAACATCCCGTGAGCCAGCTACCTTTGCCCTGGTAATTTCTGACCCTGTTCAGCAGGAAAATCTGTCTATTTGCAATTGGGAAAGCAAGATTTTTATGGTAAGAGCCTGGAAATGCTCCTCTGGTATTAATAGTGGTGTCCCCAGAGGTGGACTTGGGTGCCAGAAATGTGGGTGCTTCCAACCACCCTCACCCCCATTTCTATTGTGAATGTTTCTGCTTATTTATCTCATGGAACAGCATACTCACCCTATTAACACTGGTGTTCATGTTCCGAGATACAGTGTCGTCAGATTCTAGTTTGTCCTCTCTCATTCGGATTGCTCAGCTTTGCGGTAGCTGTTCTATGATGTGGCCTAGATGATAAAGGAGCAAATCAGCCATTGAACTAATAACTGTTCTTGATTACGCTACTGGGATGATGCAGTGTTATGAGAACAGGCTTTAAGTTAGACCAGGAATTAGAACCTGGCTCTGTCCTATATTAAGTAGGCCTCTATTTTCTCATCTGTAAAACACACATGATAGTAGTAATTATCCCATAGAATTGTGCTTTTCACATTATACAAGCTCAGTAAATATTAGCAATTGTTATTCTCTTTTGTAATGAGAAGAAATAGCCTAAGTAGAGGTCCATATAAAGCCAAAACCTTTTTATTCTTTGTAAACATCTTTGCTAAGAAATGGTTGAGATCATATTTTTCAGGCTGGAATCCCAGTGAATTAGCCCTTCAAAGGCTTATTCCAAAAACATTAGCTATATACCAGTCACAATAAATGTCTTTTTGAATGAAGAGGTAGAACCATAATTATATACCACTGAACAAAGCAGTTTGAAGATTATGATTTCTAAAGAGTTAACAATCATTACATAATGAGATCTTAATAAGCTAAGATATAAAAATTCTTAACCTAAAGTCAGAATTCATGCATTCTTCTTTGATAAACTCAGTAAAAATTATTGTATTAACTGACTTTCTTAAATGTTAGTTGGGTGACTAAAGGATCAAACAGGTACCAGCAGTGCCACCACCTCCTCCCAGGTACTAGCTCTCTGGTTAAATCCATAGGTAAGTACTTGACCAAGTGAGACAAACAACTTTGCTTGCAAGGGAGAAGTAGACAGGTTAATTCCAGGTCCTTTAGTTATACAGAATTAATTATTGGGAGATTGTGTCTGGCCCTCATCTTTTCTTCATAGATTTTTTCAGATAACTATATATGTCACGTATTTCATTGGAAAAACAAAGAGGTTGTGGTGATAGATATCTTAGAATTGCCCAAGTCCTTGGAGACGGTAATTATTTCCTATCAGTTGTGCCAACTATACAGGTTATTCGTATATGTGTATTCATGTCATATTTCATATACTAATGCTTTCTAAGATTTTATGCCATTTCTTGACACTTAAATTTTAGAGATGGTGTATTCCTCAGAAAGTAATCTCTCTCTGGTGTATTAAAAGTTACATTGGTGAGATGTTGGAACAGGTTGTTGATTACATGGCATGGGCATGAGAACAAGAACTTTAGGGATTCCTCACTTGTATGGATTGGGAAGTGTCACCCATCTGGGACATGATGTGGAAGAAGGAACATTTACTGAACACTTCCTGTGTGCCAGAGCCTAATACATGTATCCTCTTAATGCTCATGATTGCCCTGTGAGATGGGTAGTAGTTACCTCATTCCTTGCATATACTAATGTGAGACTTGGAGGGAATGAGTAATTTCTCCATGATCTCATGGCTCATAAAGAGTGGAGCTGGAACTTGGAACCTATCTTCTGATTTTAAAACTGAGGAACATTATACTGTCTCTCAGAATCAGGAAGTAAATAATACCTACAAAAAATTAAAATAAGTGTCTTAAAGGCCTTGTACGAAATATTTGATTCATAGACAAGCCCACAGACTCTCACAGTATTCATTTGGACCTAAGTCTCTGGGCATATGATGACAATAAAGCCAACTTAGAATTTTTAGATTCAATCCCTGCTTCAGGTTCACCCAGAGCCTTTCACACACACAATCTGCTGAACAGGGTTCTATCTCTGGCATCTGAGTCTAAAGCAGAATAGAAGCAGTAATTTAAAAAGTTGTACAACACCTCATAGGCAGTTACTTTCTCAACAATGGTAAGTAACAACCTGACAGCAAATCAAGAAACAGGAAACTGTAAACTGACGCAACTCAAAAAGCCTAAGGCCAGTTAACCTAAAAACATCACTCATCAATAGACTCTGAAGGCATTACCTTATGGGACAGGGCAAGAAAACTCAAATAACCCCAGGGGCCAGGCAAATAACAGAAATGAGGAAACCAGGTGGGTGAGGACTGTAGCATACCAAAGCCCATCTTGCCCTGAAGAGGGTAGCTACTGAGTTACTCAGCTTAAGCTGACTCTTGTCACGTGAAATGATGACAGCTCACTGTTGCCAGATCTTCTGAGTTTTTTCGGTAGAAGCCAGGAAACTAGGTTTTTATGTGAAACGTGATTTTTAAGAATACTGGCACCAAATTCAAAAGAAAAAAGAAGGAAAAGAAAGAAGAAAGAAAGAGAAAGGAAAGAAGAGGGGGCAGAGGAAGAGAAAGGCCATGTGAAAGAAAGCCTGCTTGCAGGCCGGATACTGCCACAGCGCAGTGGTGGCTGCCGGTGTTGAGATTGTCCCTGGACACGGGGGATGGGTGTTTACAAGGATAACGCTGCATCACTCTGGGGAGGCTCACCTGCATCCCTTGAAGCACTCTAGGAAGCAGAGGGGTATAGTACATCAAGAAAGCCTTTATCTCAGTAGAAAAACAGTTCTTAACCTTATTTGGGTCTCGATTCCCTTTGAGAGTCTAATAAAAACTGGAGATTTCCTTCAGGAAAATGCTAGTATTACACACTCATATGCACAAACTCAAGTTTAGCATATAATTTCATAATATGCATAGACCTCTCGAAGCACCTCTACGGACATCAATTGAAGACCTAACTTTTTTTCAGAACTCACACAGTTCCCAGAGGTTTTGCTGTACTCTTCAATTCTGTGGTGTTCAGCCTGTTGTTTTAAACTTGTCTCTGCAGTTTTGTAGACTTCCAAATTCAGGCATTCTTCACATTGGTTTTGAACTAGATAATTAACATTTGTAATTTCATGGATTATTAAACATGTCAACCAATGGTCATTGAAGCCAATTCAACACAATCAGGAACCCCCAATTTGGTGGTGAAGAAGGAAATTTTATTCAGTGCGAATAGCTCCATTGTGATACAGCACTGCTGTGAGAACAGCACGACTGTGGAAAAGCTTGGTAATGTTACAGCTCAGTTACAAAGCAGCATAGCTGTGGAACAGCACTGCTGCCCGCTAGACAGTTCTGCTCTGGTCTGGTTCAGTCCACCATGCTCTGCACCGCTCTGCTCCATTCTGCTCTGGTGAGACCTTTTCAATGTTTCAGCTCCAGCCAGGGAAACAGTCTTTGGTGGAAAGAGAAAGTGCATTCTCTGAGCTGGAGGGTGGCTGACTTGCATAGAGGTCTCTGTCCCCTGGTCCTTGATTGGTTCATCCTCATACAAATGAGGACTCCAAATCCTCACAGTTTGGTTGGTCCAAAAGGCACTGTCCTGATTGGTCAATGGAGCCACTGATTAGTTGGTGAAGATGCTGATAGGATTATAGTTGCACAGCTCCAATAGGATGGGGAACGTCTCAGTCCTATTGGTTGAAATAGGATCCCACTTGATAAAGGCTGGCTCAGGTGGCAGACACATATGCAAAAAGGTAGTTCAGTGCAGGAGGCAGGCAGCTTAGCACAGGCTTCTCCCTGAAGCGGTTTGCATGAGAGGCTCCTGTATAGAAGTGGCTGCTAGGCTATATTTTTAAAATTTGAGCCCAGTTAGCTACCAGGAGCCCTTCTTAGTAGGCATTTCCTTTCTCAGAGTACACAAACATAAACCACAGTATATCCATGTGAACAGGGCACTGGTGGTGAGAATGGAGTGACTCTCCTTGCCCCAATTTTGACCAAGTTCCCCCAGCCTTCCCTGAGGCTTTTGAGACAAGGGGAAAAGCCCAGGAGGCTTCAGCAGTATTCTAATGCCTGCTTACTTGTGAAGGAGCTCAGAAAGAGCCAGCGAATCTTCTCACAGCCCCACATGCTGATGAGTGTGCCAAGTTTGTAGAGAACAGCTGTAAATATCCTCAGGAACACTGGGCCTTATCCTCAAAGAGGCCTTTAATCATTGCCAGTGCAGAAAGGTGTGCTTACCCAAGTCAGAACACCACAGCTTGAAACTTAAGTGTCTGAGCTAGATTTTATCACTGAAGAGGCAGTTTCATCTTCTAAAAGAACTGAGTTCTTTAATGGAAATAACCCAAATACATACAGACAAATAGCAGAAAAGATCAACTAAATTTAAGATGTGTATTCTTTCTCTGTTAGCTTTCACATTTTGAATTTAGAGCAAAATAAAACTAGCAAAATTCCTAAGATGTAATCAAAGTCCATGCAGTTTCTGGTTTGTTAAAGACAATTATAAAACAGAGTTAGTGGCCATCTCAGCCTTTCAAAATACGACTTATAAAATACACTTTTGATGTTAGTGTGTGGTTTGTCTTCTCTCATGAAAAATAAGTTTTCAGATCCAGTAAGCCAGGAACTAGTGGTGCATTCTAGTTTTATTGTTCTGTTGTTCTTTGTGAGGGGGGTGTGGCGGGGGGGAGGTATGTTCTCATTTTAAAAAGCTAATTTGTGAGAAGTTAACTTGGATGTACATTATTGTTTCTCTACAAATGACTCTGAAATCCATAGACTTGGCTTCATTTTTAACTCCCATCTACAGTTTTGCATCTCTAGCTGCTCACTGGATAGTTATACTTGGAAGTCTTGTCATCACCTCAAATTCAACTTTCCTAAAATTCAACTAACCTTTTGAGATTGGCTCCATTTGTTTACAGTGACCCATTTCTATCAGATGTATTGTTCTCCTTCCCTAATTCTGAAACCTAGCCAGCATCTCTGATCTTTTTCTCTAGTCACCAAAGCCCATGAATTATTTTTTAAAACATATCTTGGATTGCTTGATCGCTTTGTCACCTTTCATTTCTTTGCCATTTTCGTTTTTGCCACCTTAGTCCCAGAGGGCGTAACACTCACTTATAACTTCTCCCAGCCTACGCCCTCCTTTTGGATGAGATTTATCAACTTCAAGCACAGATTTGCTGATCTCATTGCCTCTGAAACCTTTATGTGCTCCCATCAGCCCATTTGTCATTAACGGGGCATGAAAACACTGAGAGCAGCACCTAAGTTAGACCCATCTTTTCTGACCCCTTACACAGCCCTCACTCCTCTGACACAATCAAGATGTGGTGATGAACATATCTAAAGGGCCTGCCCAGTGTCTAGGCTCATAGGGGATGTTCAATAAATACTAATTGTTCAATTATTACTTCCTTGGATAATACTCTCCACATGGTAGTTCTTTAATCACTATTAGCCAAATAAAGGAATTTCTTTATCAAAATGATTCCTTTCTCCAAAAACCTATATAACATCTCCCAATTCCTGAAGCAATTTGAAGAGATTGCTCAAAGGAAAGCACTTAGAAATTTTTTAAATGTTCTTAAACATACAATGAACAAATATGATTATAAAAAATAATTTAGAATTTGTCATTAAGAACATTTACTTAGAGTCCTTCTTCCAAAAAGAAGTTTTTAATGGGCCTGCAGAAGGTGGTTCCCTTCTTTATTATGATCTGTTATTGTGAATAACTTTTAAATACATATTAAAATTTTTAACTTATTTTATGTTTAATCTTTTAAATTTATATCTATCTTTAATGAGTACTGGATGAGGAATCTCTATTCCACTTTTATACTAACTATAAAATTTAGTTGTGTATATTCTGAGTGGAAAAATCTTCCATTGATGTTAGGCCAAAAGGAATATGATATATTTTTTACAATTTTATATATGTATTTTACAATTATAATATCATACATCTTCCTTAAGAACAACTTGGTAAATACAGAAAACCACAACCAGAACAATCATGACCTTCTCCTAACAACACAGCCACTACTAATACTTTATTGTATTTTCTTCTAGTCTTTGTTTATAGATTTGCTTGTTTAAAATAGAGTGTTAACATGTGCTGTGTAAAATTTTTCACCCTATAAAAGGTGATAAAATTCTCTTATCAGTACTTTTGGAAACCAGGTAATTGTTACCATTTATGGTTTACTTACCATATGCCAGGATCGGTACTAGGCACTTTGCTTGCATCCTTTTATTCCATTCTAAAAATCTCCCAATGGACACCTGAAGCAAATATTGGTATAACTTTGAATATAATATTGAATGTTAACTGAATTCTTTAATGGAAATAACTCAATAATCTATAATCTATTATTTAAAAAATAGATTGAGTCAGTGATACAAATATGAAGAGTGACCCATATTTGGGGGTTAATATGGACTCTTCTGCTCTTCAACTGATCATAAAAATTCTTGGACTCTTAAACAAAACCCTCGCAATTGAGGGAAATATTATTACCACCCCCATTCATACCTGAGAAAGCTGAGACTCAAAAGAGGTCTGGACCCCACAGCTGGCAAAGGGCTGGGGTGGGGAAGAACCCAGGCAGCCCAGCCCTGAGACCAGTGTTCTTAACCACTGTGCCTACAAAGCATAAACTGTTAGCTGTTCACTGTGTTACCAGCGTGGGTGATAGAGAGTGATTTACTCTTTTTCCCTTCACAATAGCAAGACTGAGAAACTCTTACCCACCAGTGCCTTTACTCTGATCCTGGGAATAGTATGAATAGTCATTTCTTAGCCCCTGTTTTACACCACGCACCATCCTTACCACTTTACTTTCACTGTCTCTAATCCTCACAAGCAGCCTGGAAGTGTTTTATACTGTTATCACCATTTCACAGTTGAGGAAACAAGGCCCAGAGAGCTCAAGTAACTTATGAACAGTCACAGAACTAGTGAGTTGGGGAGTGGAGATTCGAACTCCATGGTATTTTCCATCATACTGCCTTGCAGTGAAGAAGACCCCAAGGCCCAGATGAGAATAAGAAGAGAACAGCCCTTTGCCATTTGCATATTAGTGACAGTAGCATGTTTCTGCGGCACCAAATTGGCCACATCCAGAGGACACGAGAAGCATGTTTGAGTTAATATGGGAGAGAGGGGAACACTGAGCCGAGGGAGGTTGACTGGCACAGGGCACCTAGAAAACAAGGCTTCGGTCATGTCCTAGAACTGCTCTTGTGACGACCCCTAAAATCAAATTTTTGTAAAATACCTTATGGGAAATCAGATTTGTTTGGATAAAATGTGTTATTTACTTGAAATACATATGTTACTGTCAACTCCAAACATTTTACAGGAAGCTGGTATATTGAAAATCACATACATCAAAAGGATTTTAGAAATTTAATTGAAGAAACTGAAGCTAGAAAAATTACATTTTCAGAAGAAGTTCATGAAAAAGATCTAGAATTCTCCACACTGTATCCCAAGTCTATTGAACTTTCCACTATACTATTGCTTTACCTAATTTTCAAAATATGACAAATAGGCTAGAAAGAAATTTAGTAATATTTATCTGGTTTTTGGAATGTGAATTTTTAGAAATCATATTTGTTACATTTAAAAATCAGCTTTAATAGAATGGCTGTAATCTCAAATACCTACTAAGCTATTTGTCTTATTTCTGTTGCTATCTCTTTTTTCTAGGTTTAATGATGCTTTACAGCAGTATTCTAAGTCCGAAATTTTCTATGCCCGTGGATCCTAGAATTTGCTAAGAGATGGAGGAGTCTCAACAAAATGATCCAAACACAATGACCCTTAAGAAAGATGACCCTCTCAAGAGCATCAGCCCTCAGATTTCTGTTAGCGAATTTTCTTGCCATTGCTGTTACGACATCCTGATTAACCCCACCACCTTGAACTGTGGGCACAGCTTCTGCCGGCACTGCCTAGCTTTGTGGTGGGCTTCTTCAAAGAAAACAGAGTGTCCAGAATGCAGAGAAAAATGGGAAGGTTTCCCCAAAGTTAATATTCTCCTCAGGTAATGTTCAGTCTGTATTGGTAGCACATACAACTTGTTCAGTGTGGTCCCTCTTAATGGTGCAGTCATGTTTGAAAGGCCGGAGGCTAGATCTGCTGGAATGTGAATCAGGGAGCTCAAGGACCTGAAAATCCAGACTCCCTTCCTCATAGGTGACTATGATTTGTTTATTGTTTATTATAAATGAATGAAAGAAATTCTGGTTATCAGACCATTGCTTTTAATCCTTTGCCATAGAATAAACTTTTTACTGATTTGTATCCACTGAGAACACTCTAGGTCTAATAGAGAAAATGATACAATTCTCGATAGCTGATTTAATGCTGATTTTCATAACCTTTGACTAAACTCTGTTGCAGTTATCACATTAATAGAGGTAGGTTCTTATGCATAGCATCACACAAGAAATGGCAAGACTTTTCAGATAGATTATTCCATTCATAATATTCGTAATGTTCAAAACTCTTTGGGAATGTTGCTTATTGTGAGGTTTTTGAGGCTAAATTCCTGATCTTCTGTTCTCTTGATATCAACAGGGTATCAGAAAGTTACATGAAACATTAACCCAACATTCTCTTTTCCACAGGAGATGTAATCACAAATGCTTTGCTCTTACCTGTCAGTCTTATTTTAATTGAAGAAACTGAAGTGTTTCTTACTGTTATCATAATCTTAAATTGAAGGAGGGTTCTCTGTGTGTAACTGAAAATGAAAAGAACCCTTCAGTATGACCTGATGGTTGGTCTTTCTCTTACTACTGAACTTTTTCCTTTTTATGAATTTTTAGTAATGTAAGCAATACATATATATATTCATTTGTTTACATTCTTTTTAAAATAGTGGAATGTTACTGATAAAGCTAAAGACCCCTTTGGCCCCTCACCCATCTTAGAATCCTTCCTTTTCCCCACGGTAACATCAGTTATGACTTTTTTTTCAGTTTTTTTTTTCAGTTGTGATTTTTTTTTCAGGTTTAAAAAATATATTTTTATACACATAGGTCCTAGTAGGAAATGCAAACATGTTCTCGCATGAGTGGTGTTCTATCTGTATGGTTCTAAAGTTTACTATTTTCATTCAACAATATGTATGTCTTAAATTTCTCCACTTTGATAGACAGTGATAGTAAATTCATGTTTAAAACTACGTGGTATTTAATTGTATGAATATACCATGTTTTATTTAGCTGTTAACCTAACAGGGGACATGTAGGTTGTTTCTCACTTTTTGCTGTTACCAGCAGGGCCATCCTTCTGTAGTACTTGTATATTATTAAATGTTGACTATTAGTTTTATTTGGTCCTTTAAACATTGTAAGTGAATTCAGTTAAACAACTCTCTTGTGATTTTTTTCTGTTCTCTATAGGGATGCCATTGAAAAATTATTTCCTGATGCCATTAGAATGCGATTTGAAGACATTCAACAGAATAATGACGTAGTCCAGAGTCTTGCAGCCTTTCAGAAATATGGAAATGATCAGATTCCTGTAGCTCCCAACACAGGCCGAGTGAATCAGCAGAGAGGAGGGGGATTCTTTTCTGGAGTACTCACAGCTTTAACTGGTGTGGCAGTAAGTTTATTGCTCTTTCTCTATCCCTCATACTCTCATGGTTTCCACTGAAGTCAGTTTTGTTGAAACACACCTAAACGACATAACTGCATGTGGTAATTCACTGCACACACTGAAATCTGCTGGGTTGTATGATTCTTTGGGGATGTTACTCAAGTAGAGAACATAATATTCAGAGCCCTGTAAATGTTAGTTAGCTTTATCCCATTTTATCTTCTTCATAAGCTGTGCAATAGGCACCGTTGTTATTTCCATTTTAGAGTTAAGGAAACATGTGCAAAAAGGTGTTAGAACTGGAATTCGGGACCATGTCTGCCTTGATGGCAGAGTCTTAAGCACAGCACTTTACTAACTTCCAATGTAGAGACTGTTTCCTTTTTAAGTTCCACACTACAGAAATCTAAATGTTAAAAATTTTCCAATAGAAAAGAGACATGAGATCTGTTGGCCAGGTTGCTGGGGTCAAGGGCGCAGTGTTCCTAGGTGTCCGGCAGTGAGTCTTGCTCCTGTCTCTGTTCCCTCAGGGCCCCGCAGTCAGCAGACAAGAGCCTGCTCTCCAGTGCTCTGGGAGTGGCGTTGCCCTGCTTCTGTGTACAGACTTGGCTCCATTCCCTTCAAGCTCAGCCTCTTCCCTTCCCTGCCCACATTCACATATTTAGAAACTGGCATCTCGGACCTTTCTGTGTCTTTAAGGTCCCTGTCACTTTTCCCCAGGTGGTCCTGCTCGTGTATCACTGGAGTAGCAGAGAATCTGAACATGACCTCCTGGTCCACAAAGCTGTGGCCAAATGGACAGCGGAAGAAGTTGTCCTCTGGCTGGAGCAGCTGGGCCCTTGGGCCTCTCTCTACAGAGACAGGTTTTTATCTGAAAGAGTAAATGGAAGGTGAGGAGCAAAATCTTTGATACATCACAGACATTTTTTAAACAGTTTTATTGAGATAATCCACATGCCAGAAAATTCACCCTTTGAAAGTGTGCAGTCACTGGTTTTTATTATACTCTCAGATATGTGCAGTGTCATCACAATCTAGTTTTAGAACATTTTATCATCCCTGAAAAGAAAGCTCTTACTCTTTAGCAGTCAGTCCTCATTTTTTCTCCTCCCTCAGCCTCGGGCACCACCATTCTACTTTCTGTCTCTATGAATTTGCCTATTCAGAGTATTTCATATAAATGGAATCATACAATATGTGTGAGCTTGTGTGTCTGGCTTTTTCATTTAGCATCATGTTTTCAAGGTTCATTCAAGTTGTAGCATGTATCAGTGCTTCATTCATTTTAATGGCTGAATAATATTTCATTCTGTGGCTACACCACATTTTATTTATCCATTATTCAGTTGATGGACATTTGGGTTAATTCCATTTGGGGGCTCTTATGAGCAATGCTGCTATGATCATTTGTATACCAAGTTTTTGTGTGGACACATATTTTCAGTAATCCATTGCAGTGGAATTGCTGGGTCATGTAGTAACTCTATGTTTAACTTTCCAAAGAACTGTCAAACTATTTTCCAAAGAAACCATACCATTTTATGTCAGTGACATTTTAATTTATTGCTTCCTGATTATAAAAGTAACATTTATTATTTATTTAAAAAGTAATATAGAACTAAAGGATAGTAAAAGTGAAATACCCTGGTAATACTACTCTTCAGAGAAACCAGTGTTATCATCTTGCTGGACACCTTTTCAGATTTTTTTCAATGTTTATACAGACATACACATAGAAATGTGCATTATTTATTTAAACTGAAAATACGGTTGTACACAGCAGATCTGTTTTATGTACGTATGTATGTATACATGGTAAAGTCCATTTAATTGATCTCCATGAATACATATTCGGGTTGTTTCCTTTTTCCTCTTCTAGACACAGTTCCATACAAAATTGCAGCAAGTGCCTGAAGGAACTCATTGGTATGAGGAACTCACTAATCCTTGGGCTCCGGGGAGGCCTGCTTCTGCCTGTCACCAAGCCCCTGCACCCTCCAGAGGACCTCCCGTCCTTGGAGGGACTGCAGAGATGTTACTTAGAACACCATGCAGTGCTGAGAGTACGTTCTCTCCTCTCCGCTTGTTTCAGACTCAGAGCCCACTCACTGCCAGTCTGCCTGGCTGCCCCACCTGCCACCCCAGTCGCTTTTCGCACTGAACTGAGCTTTCAACATTTGACTCTCCTTTGGGGAAACACAATGCTCCCACTTAAACTGTTTTTTTGCAAGAATTAGCACATGTGCACATACAGAGCCACTCATACACACAACCAGTCACACACACCCCAGAATTGTGGTTTAAAAAAATTCTCTACCTAGTTAATACAGTATATCTTTGCATAACTATCTTCCTTCTAGGGGATAGGAATTTCTGGGTAAAAGGGAATATTTCTTTACCACTTTAATAAATATTACTAAATTACCCACAAAGGGACTTCATTGTATACTCCTCCAGCTGTGCTTGCGTGGTCTCCATCTGTCAGTGCACAGGGATGTTTTTAACGAGTCACTGTGGAAGTGGATTTGTGTTTTCTGATAGTTTTCTGATGAAAGGGAACAGAAGAGATCTACAGTTATTTTTATTAAATCACTACCCTGAAACAGCTACTCTTAATGTCATAATGTTTTACTGGATTTCTTTCCAATTTTTTTTCTAGACGCACACACTTAAAAAAATAGAGTAATGTGTGAGAGGTCAGAGTGTATAGCTGAAAGATCAAAGGTTAGGAGCAGAGCAGACCTGGGTGTGCCTTGGGTGAGTCACTTTATTTTTCTAAGCCAGTTTTCTCATCCACAAAATGGGCATAAGGCCACCTATAGTATTGTTAAATGGATCAGTGATGATTTATGAAAGTATTTTCAGAAAGTCACTGGCAAATAGTAAGTAGTCAATTGTTTGCTATCATTAATATTATTTCATATATGAAGTAACCTACCTCAAAGTTAAAATATTTGTGTTATAAGATGGAACTCTTAACTGTGGAAAATTTGCTTCCAGTATATAATCTCAAAAGAAACCTTCTGTCCCCTCCCCCACCACAGATTGCTTTTAACTTTAACAGAGGAAGAATTTGCAAGGGCGCCATACACCATAGAAAATGGCAGCCACAGAAGAGCCATCCTCATGGAACTGGAGCGTGTCAAAGCACTAGGCGTGAAGCCCCCCCAAAATCTCTGGGAATATAAGGTGAACTCTTTATGTTTTTAATTGAAAAAAGTATAGAAAACAATCTAGCAATCATCTGCATGCCCACTACCTAAGAAAACATCACAGACATGATTGAAGCCCCCGCCTCCTTACCCTGTCTAGAGGTCCACGCTCCTGCAGCTGGGCTGCGCATCCTTCCCAGGCCTGTTTTCTATCTGAATTACGGATACGTATCCGCAAGCACTAGGAGCATTGTTGTATAAGTTTTCAACCTTAACATAAGAGGCATGCACTGAGCCTATCCTCTGCAAGTAGTAGCCTTTATCTCTGCGGCACAGTCCACTCTTTTTCTCTTGTGTGCAGTATTCACATTGCACAGGGACATGGCAGTTTATGCCTTTTCTTGTTGATGAAACAGGTTGTTTCCATTTTTGCTGTTAGAAATCGTGCTGCTGTGGACATTTTTTTTTGGAAGTGCCCACGCTCACATATAAGAGTTTCTTGAATAGGGTTACGAGGTCCTAAATAATGCACATCTTCGACTTGACTAGATATTGGTAAATTGCTCAACATGACTGCACCTATTGGTTCTCCTTCACAGAGAGGAATTTGCAAATACGGTACTGTAAAACGAATACTCTATTTTTTATTTGTTATAGAATATTTGGAATATTCCAACTTATACCTAAAAAAGACATCATGGAGTAAAATAAATAAATATAAATAACCAGTAAGTTTATGGGGGGGAATGCCCACTCAAAATTCAAGTAGTGCAAATTAAAACAACCAAATGGCATATTTTCACCTATAATATTGTCAAGGATGAAAACATTTAAAATACGAGGAAAGAGGCACTCATGTTTTGCAGATCATACATCTCTTTGGAGAGCAATTTGTCAATAACTATAAAACTTTAAATCCCACCTACTCTTCATTCTGCATTTAGAGCACAGGCAGCATAGCACCGTGATGAAGAGCAGGGCCTGGGAGCCTGACTGCCGGGGCTCCTCCAGGACACACTGGCTGTGGGAACAGCAGCAAGTACCCAGGCTTTGCGGTGCCTATTTCTCCTCAGTGAGTGACCTCAGAGAGTTATTGTGAGAACTGAATGTTTGAGCCACAGACAGTCTTTGAACAAGGTGTTCACCACAGCATCGTTGGTAATAGCAGCACATGGAAAACAACCTGAGTGCCCGTTATTAGGAACAGGTGAAATAAATATGGCACATCCATATGTGTAATCATTACAAAAGGAGGTGATTCTGGGGATGCTAATAAGGAAGGATGCCCACATTGTGGTGTTAACTGAAGATAAAGCATATTGGAAAATACACACATTTGAATGTACGTATGTATGTATATGTTTGCAGATACATAGAAAATTTTGAGGAGGACACAAACTTAACATTATGTTTTCATCTGGGGATTGAGAGTTGGATGGGAGGGAGAATAGTATATCACTTAACACATTTCTGTACCATTGGGGAAAAAATATGTTTACTATATACTTGTATTACTTTAAAACTAAAGAAACACTGGTCTCAAAAAATTTGAAGAATGGGCATGGAGTTTCTAAGTAGAAAGTATGTTGTTTTTCTTATTGTTTTTTAATTTTAAAAATCCCTACTTTTTTTATGTATATAAATGATTAGTTTTGTTAATACGGTCAGACTCTTTTCATAGCCAATATTAATCCTATGGTGGGTTTTAATATCTGGGGGAACATTTTTGGGTCACATATCCAAACAATTACCCTCTATTTATAATATGAAATAGTATCTTAATATTAACCAGAGTGAATGGGAGGGAACATGATTCTGGTCCTGGTATAAAAGCAAGCAGAATCTTAGCCTGTTCCTTGAGATCTGTTACCAGCCCCTCTCAAGGGTGGCCATTTGACGATTAAGAGTCCCTCTCCAGCCCTAGTGTCTAGTGCAGGGCCTCCTGAATGCCACTATTCTCAATAGACATGAGAAAGACAGCTCCCCACTGTAGTGCTGTGGTCATAAACCTCCCTGGGTGGTTGGCTTCTCCTCTTTATCTGATCGGAAGTAGCCAAGAGTTGGAATATTTTGATCCAGCTGACTCCAGACCTACAAATATATAACTTGGTCATCTACTTTCTCATGGTTAGTACTATGATGTGGCTGGATGCAGTCAGACTTTTTTTCTGGGACCTTTGTTCCTTTAGAATATCATACTCAGTGGGAGCAGTATCACCACAAGGCCATTGGTTCTTGGGGGGTGAAAAAGTCTTAGCTACTATAAAGATTTGTGGCCCTCCAAAAGACCACAGTATATAAACAGACACACAGCATTATTTGTGGTATTGATATTTCATTGGAGTGGAGAGGAATTACGAAAAAATGTTTTTAAAAGGCTCCTTAAGGAGTGATAATGAAAAAAATCGGTAGATGCTGCTTTAGAATGAATAGCTGCTCCCACATATATCTGTCTCACCTAAGTTAGGGCACAAAGATATTTTTAGAACTTAGATTTTTTTAAAAAAAAACTATTAGTTTGGAAAATTTCACACATATACAAAAGCAGGAAAAAAATCTGCCATCTACCCATCCCAGAGACAGCAACTTAGGGCCATGTTTATTTCAACAATACGCTCATCTACTCCCTCCCTGATTATTTTGAAAATTTGAGATACCTAATTTTTCATAGTAAATATCTCAGTGTGAATCTTTAAAAAGTAAAGACTTTTTTGAAAAGACAAAACATCCTCCAAATTAATAGTAATTCTCTGATATTGTCAAATAACTTGTCAGTATTTAAAAATCCCCCATCTCTTTTTTTTTTTAGTTGATTTGTTCTAACTAGCATCCAAACAGGGTCCCCATTTGGTTGCTATGTCTCCTAAGTGTCTTTTTTATTTTATTTTAATTTTTATTTTACTTTACTTTGTTTTATTATCCTTAGTCTCTTTTCATCTATAAATTCTCCCTCCTTCTTTTTGTTACCCTGCATTTATTGAAGAAACCAGATCATTTTTTCCTGTAGTTTACCCACATCTTGAATTTTGCTGATTCTCTGTGGTGTCACCCAGCAGGTCCCTTTGTCCCCTGCATATCCTGTAATCTAGTAGTTAGATCTAGAAACTTGCTTTGGTTTCAGTGTGGTATGTTGGCAAGATTACCTCATGGGTGTTTCCTTTCATGAAGAGGCTCGTGATGTACACTTGTCTTCTTCTGATGGTTGCAGCCACTATGATCACTGATTTTTGGATCCATTAGTTCATCAGGGGTTGCAAAATGGTGATATTGTAATTCTGTAATTTCTTCCTCATTCGTTAGCTGAACTACATCTAAAAAAAAGAGAAAAAATTTCCCTCAACAACCATTTTGATTACCCTAAATACAGTTTATACCAGAAAGGCAGGTTAAGTGCTTGAGTGCTTGATTCTTTCCCTTTATTTACCAGATTCAGAATAATGATTTGGCTCCCTATTATCCTCCAAAGGTGACCAGTTTCTTTAGGATCATTATTAATTGAGGATTTTCACATTTGTGATGTGTTTGAATACATTTCAGTAATTATGCTCAAATTGTCCCATCTTTTTTAAGGAGACTCCTCATTTTCCGAGTCCATTTTTTAAATTTAACTTTTGAATTGAGTTATAATGTACTTGCTAGTGAATCCTTTTGACATGACCTCATTAGTCTTTGATACTTTCCTTTCTCACATGACAAGGTGTTCAAGTTACTCCTGTACCTTTCCTGCCCCAGACCTGGAATCATTCATTCCACAAGTTGGACCTTTTTAAAAAATCTTTTACTATAGAAAACTTTAGGTGTATATAAAAATAGAGGAAAGAGTGTACTCATACCCAGCATCAATGAGCATCAATTCATGGGCATTCTTATTTCATCTGTACCCCTCCACCCACTCCCCACACCCTCCGTCCTGAGGTTCTATTAAAGCGCAACCAAACGTCATATTATTTCACTGGTGTAATTTGCTTTTCTCTAAGGACTAACAATATTGAGCATCTTTTCACAAGCTTATTTGCCATCCTTATATTTTCTTTGGTGCAGTGTCCAGTCATATCTTTTGCCCATTTCATTTGATGCTTAGAAGCACCAAGTAAGTTGAATCATTTTACAGTTACTTTTATATTCAGGAAAAATATAAATACACATGCATTGCAGCAAAATTTAAAAAGTACGAAAAATGAAAATAAATTGCCCATAATTCCACCTAAGATTCAAAAATGCAATCTTAACATTGTATTTTGCTCTGTTTTCTTCTAGACAATTTTCTATGCATAACTGAAATAGTCCTTTTGTTGATATATTCATTCCACAAATGTTTGTTGACATCTCGTGTGACCGACATGCTCCTCTAGGAAAGGGATCTCAGCCCTGAATGAGGCCTTGCTTTCCTGGCACTGGACACTGTTGAGATCGGATCACTACACATCTCTTTTTCACCTAACATTTTATCATAAACATTATCCAAAATGTCTCATATTCATTTTTCAATAGTTAAATATCTACTGTAACTTCATTACTTAGGTCATCGATTTTACTTTTTCTCTATTACGTACAATGTGATGCTAAACATTTGTACATAAAGCCTTATGCATTTCAGGTTATTTTTATTGAGTAGTGCCCACTAATAGACTGGTAAAATTAAATGTTTTTAAGACTGATAAATTTTACACAATTGCTTTACAAGGTTGTGTTCTACAAGTAGTGCCTAGGAGTATGCTTCTCATCCATCTTCCCCTCCCCAGCCTTGGAGAGAGATTGGATCTTTATATAACGTAGCCCCAAGATTTATTACTTAGCCTCTTCTTTTGTTTATTCAAACCACACAAAAAAAGGCTGATGGCAAAGGGCTTGAGGCTGCAGAAGGAGCATGGGTGGGAACTGGCCACTTTGGTTGTAATGTGGCCTTGCACCTACCTCACCCACTGCAGGCTGTGAACCCGGGCAGGTCCCTGTTCCTGCTGTATGCTCTCAAGAGTTCCCCCAGACTCGGCCTGCTGTACCTCTACCTGTTTGACTACACGGACACCTTCCTACCTTTCATCCATACCATCTGCCCTCTGCAAGAAGACAGCTCTGAGGAAGACATCATCGCCAAGCTTCTGGTAGGTCTGCAGAGTGCCTTAAATAAATTATTCTACCATTTCTCAATGTGGTATGGAACTGGAGACATAGCTGTAACCTATCATGGAAGAGCAAGCAACACCAGCTTTTCATTTGAATTTTGCAAGGAGAGCCCCTACAAAATATAAAGCAGGAACTTCCCTGCTCCCAGAAGCCTATTTTGTCTCCTGTATCGCATAGCAAGAAGTGCTGCCCTCTGATCTTGAAATATTTAGGGGGGAAAAAACCCCTAGCATGCTTTTGTTATAAAAGTTGATAGCATAGGTCCAGATTACCTGAGGGTTAGACTTATGGGCCTGTCAGCTTGATAATAAGTATCTTAATAAGTTCTCCGAAGAATGATTACTTGTCTGGTAGGCAGGGGTAGTATCCATTCTGTTGGCCTCTGAACAGTAAGCCGTCCTCCAGCTCACTGATGGGAGCTGTAATGCCACCTGACCACTGGGCCCTTGGCAGGGATGGTTACCCCGCCACCACCCTACCCCCACCCCACCCCCGCCCCCACACCTCTTGGTTCTTCAGTTCGACCCATGGATTCCTTCAGAATTGTTGGTGTATCTCATTGACTCAGGGTGATTTCTGTGTCTAGTTGGTTTTTTGATGAGGGCATATTGTCCTTTCCATTGCTTCTCTCAGAGAAATCCCTCTGATCTATTTATATCAAAAAGGCACATGGATATAGGAATTGCCATATATGATCCACATTCCACTGACCTTTCCACTTGAACAAGCCCCAACAGCCCTTGCCTGCTCACCAGGCTGATGTGTTTCTTCGAAGATCCAGTATCTTTTCCATTGTGCACAGTCTTGTTGAGCTCCCATTAGCCTTCTGGATGCCTGTGAGTTAATTAAATACTGCTGTTAATCCTCTTTCTATCTGTAATTAAAGTTGTTTTTTTTTAATTTTCCCAAAAAACTTCTTTTTCAAGGTGTGTGTTTAATTTTCCCATGACCTACTGTCATTCTACCATAGCTTAGATGTTGAATTTAGGAAAGTGAGCTACCTATACAGTGATGAAGAAATTAAAAACTGGTTAATTTCAATTCATTTCAATCTCATTATTTTTAACTCCTGCTTAGATTTTTCATTTCTGAGCTTCCACAATTACAGAACAAGAGTCTCAATTCTACCTCTTTATTAACATTTATCCAATGTAACAATTATTCAAGGTGAGTCGATGGATGGAAATTTCACTTTAGATTGTTGTGTTTTTAATAAATGTAAAACTCCCTGGGATAACCACCATATTTTGTCCAGAAGTCAGTCCTCATAATTTTTCGTGTCCATTTTTATTTATTTTTATTTGTTGTTTGTATGTTATTCTTAAAGGATCTTAGAGAGCCCACATGGAAGCAGTGGAGAGAATTCCTTGTGAAATACTCCTTCCTTCCGTACCAGCTGATTGCTGAATTTGCTTGGGACTGGCTGGAGGTCCATTATTGGACGTCACGGTTTCTCATCGTCAATGCCATGTTACTCTCAGTTCTGGAATTATTCTCCTTTTGGAGGATCTGGTCAAGAAGTGAACTAAAGTAAGTGTATTTTTATATTGGAGATGGTTGGAGCAACAGGGCCTGGAAAAGGCATCCTCACGCTCTGGTTTAGAAACACCCACTTAAGCAGCAAATAGGAAAAAAATCTTTATTTTGTGGGGTGGGGAGGTTTCCGTGGTGCTCATTGTTAAAGTGTTTCCCCACATATCTTATCCCCACATAATAATCTACCATATAATTCCTGGGGGTGGAGGGTGCGCATGAAGGATGTTAACAATTAAGGAATAAAACAACCAGAAAAAGAAGTTACTTGATAGAAAACAGCATTCTGGTAGGGCATAAAGAGATCTGGTGAGGAATTGTAGGCATGAGTTCTGATCCTCTGCCACCAACTGCAACAGTAGTAACTTTTCTGGATTAATGCATAAAATGGAGAGTTGGGCTAGAAGGTCAGAGTCAGGAATCATGGTTGCAAGTGACAGAAACCAACCTAAACTGGCTTCCCTTAAAAGGGAAATGCCCAGTTAAGACTTCCTGCATGGCTGGTCCCGGAGACCCAAATGCTGTCATCAGGACTGACTCTCCCCTCTCGCAGCTCTGTTCTTTGCCTGTTGTTTGGCCTCAGGCAGCTGTCTTTTTTGTGGGGGCACTTGATCATTCCAGGCACAGATCTTAGCAGCTGAGCAACCCTTGTGGAAGGAGAGCACTTCTATCCCTGTAGAACTTGTGAAAGTTTCGGGGCTCACACACCTTTGCCCTGGCCCGGACTTGGTCACGTACCCACCGGAACCCATCACACTGTGCAGGGGTATGCAGGGCTCTTCTTGTTCAGGTTCAAGGTGTGCACTCATCCCTCCAACAAATGGCTGGCTTCAACCCCACCAAACCACATGGGAAAGAACAGGGGAAAGAAGCCCCCCCAAAGGAAAACTCAGAAGGTGTTTCCAGAAGAAAAGGGGATGGCTGCTGGGCAGGCAGAAGTAACACATCACTGCACCAGCATCCTTGCAGCCTGAAACATCCAGTGACTCGATGGCTTCTTGGCCTCATCCATTAGGAGCAGCCTTATAAATAGTGCTGAGAACCAAATAAGAATCTCCCTCATTTCCTTAAATTCAGTGAACTCATTCATTCATGCACAGTTAATTGAGCCCCTACTCTGCCCCTGGCTCTCTGCTAAGTACTACAGTTCTTTTGGTAGACAGTCCATACTCTGAAGGCCAACAGCCTAGCAGAGAAAATAAGTATGTTAATTATATCCAGATTTGACACAGCAACGAAGCAGATGGGGTTGGGGCGGTAATGGGGATGTCTCACTTTGTGCGGGGACTGCCCTGAGGAAGTACTATCTAGGCTTCATCCTGGGAGCTGATGATGGGTTGTTATGTCTCGGACATGGAGACAGAAAACAAGGTCTTTGCAGCACAGGGACCGGACTCTGCACTGGGAAATGGCCCAGGGTCTGAGCACTCTGGTGTCATCATTAGGATTGCCATCATGGTTCCAGCTCTCAAACACTTCTCTTCTTTTTTAGGACTGTGCCTCAGAGGATGTGGAGCCATTTTTGGAAAGTATCAACACAGGGGCTTTTTGTGGCCATGTTTTGGCCCCTCATTCCTCAGTTTGTTTGCAACTGTTTGTTTTACTGGGCCCTGTACTTTAACCCAATTATTAACATCGATCTCGTGGTCAAGGAAGTCCGACGGCTGGAAACCCAAGTGTTGTGACTGGCACTGCCCAGGCTCTGAAGGACTCTTCCAGCCTCCCTGATGGCTGAGCTTTGATGCTTAAATGAAGCAGGGGAGGGAGTGGACTTCCTATTTTCTTCCCCTAGTAAACAAGGTGCTGCTTTGTCTGTCAAAGGCTACAACCAGGTCCTCTCTCCTTCTGCCTGTGGCATTGTGGCAGCAGGGACTGACATCCCAGAGCAGGGCAGACATAGAAGCAGCACCTCCCACCTGGCCACCTTGCTCACAGGAACTTGGGAGGCCCAGTCCATGACAGCTTGCAAGGACCCAGGGTCTTCAGAGGACATGGTATGGGCGACATCAGAAGGCTGCCACATCAGCAGTCCCTCTTGCCCTAACCTCTGACTGACATAGGCTCCCAGGGCAAGTGAGAGTCCTGCGACAGCCCAAAACCAGGCTCGTTGGGGCCTGCCCTATCCTCTAAGTCAAGTTTAGGAAAATGGGAGAAGGTTTTTGTCATAGGTATAGACAGTTACACACAAAAAATACAGAGGTAAAAACAGAGTCCAATTGACAATTCTATCTTTTGAAGAGTTGCTAGGTTTTAGAATTAAACATTAAAGGATTCAGTTTGAGAATAGAATGATGGGTAGACTCGACACTGTTTCCGACTTGTAATCACTGAAAGTTTGGATCTCTCTCTGAGGGGGGGATTGAGTGGGATGTCAGGCAATAAATGGAAAGTAATTCACACCAGGCTGAGCTGCCTCAGTGCTACTTAAAATTGTTTTATTTGGGGGCTTGCTTTGTTTTGTTTTTAAGAATATGATCTATAAAATACAGGATAGTCTTTTTGTTCAATGAAACATTTTATACATTGACTTCACTGTATAATCTTTATTATCTTGGTCTGATGTATAAAACAGCAAGTATAGGGAGGTTTTGAAATCTTACCCCCAGCATATGTCGTTAGTTTGGCTCAAATAAAGTCTTACCAAAAAAACAAAAACAAAAAAAAAACCCAGCAAGTATAATTACATCAAATGCTGTAATTCTAAATATAAATGTGACGAACTATGGCCTCTTATTACATTGTGTGAAAATGGATGTGAACTGTGACCCATCTGAAGATGGGCCCTGCAGAGATAAGCCTGCATCCAAAGTGTTCTTTTGTGACTCTGAACCATTCATTAATCCTTTGTATCTTTAAAGATTTCACTCAAACTTTGCATCTGAAAGTTTGAAGAAATTACTTAAAATAAAAATATTTTTATAAAGATAAAACTATTATATAAACGAAATTGTGTAGAAAACATGAAGAAAATCTGCATTGCCCGATACAACCTACAAGTCATGCTTAAGTCCCCCTGCCTGATGGCAACACTGAGCCAAGGAACGAAAGAAGAGAGAACGTTTTTCTTCCTCCTGTGTTTGCTCATCAGGTCCCAGGGCTGCCTGACTTGACCTGCTAACCACTCGTGACCTGCCAGTGACACGGACAGCACTGCAGGTTTGAGGACACTGCAGTATTTGCATATGCCTGGTCTCTTGCCTTGGGCGGGTTACTATTTTCCTTTCCAGATGAAGAGCTAGAGGCTGGGTGGTGTTTGTGGAGCTGGGCCAGAGCTAGACTATACTTCCAGGTCCAGTGCCCCTAACCCTCTCCCCACATCCTCCTCCAAAGATGAGTGAAACCCACATCTGCTCTGGTGAGGAGGGCAAAGGAGACTTGGCCTAAGCAAATGGGTTGGGCTGGACTCACAGGAGGAGGGATGGACACTTCACAGAGCAAGAGCCACAGCTGCCTCTCTCCTCCCTCATACCTTCCTAATCCTATGAAACTTAGGTGCATCAAAAGGGGATGTCTTTAAAATATTCAGACCCTTCGATGTAAGAATTTCATTTCTGCAAATCTAGGTTAAGGAATAATAAAAAGGTGGGTGGGCAATGGGGGTGGCAAAGATTAATTCACAAGTATCCTCATCATGTGAATAATTGATCAAAATAGGAAATACAACCAATATCCAAAAGTTAGCAATCTATAAAATGGTATCATACAGCTATTTAAAATGGAGTTTCCAAAGAGTTTTTAGACATGAAAAGCTTATGAAAATCATAAAATAATAGTCTCAACTACATTTCAACAATTACAGAAAAGATAGCACACTAAGGTACTAAAGGCAGTTATTCTGGATTGTTATTCTGAATTGTGGGAATGAAGAGTATGTTTTTTCCTCTTTTATAATTCTCTATATTTGCCTTTTTTTAATTAGTGAATACGTAATACTTTTGTAATCAGGAAATAAATCTTAACTATTACAGGTGGAGTGGGACAGGAAAGAATATTCTTTCTTGAGCTAACTACTACTAGCCTTGAACTTCACAAGGGTGGCCATCTGTATATTGCCCCAAACCAGAACCTAGAAAAGGCCAGGTGCGTAGCCAATGTTTGTTCATATCTGACTGCTGCCATCGGGAGGTTAGAAGATGAATTTCAGCTTTTTCATAAAGGCTGTACCTCAAAAAACCCAATATGGTCATAAATAGTTGTGGTTTTATAAAACAGGCATGGGGTTTTGACCTTATTCAAACTGGAAATCAAACAGGCTCCAGCCCCAAGTTGACAGAAAGCAAACACAGGTTGTGGCTTTAACATGTGGCCTCAGTTCCCCCTTGCAAAGAAGTAGATGTGGCTGTTAATTAGTGAAAAGGAGTTTTATTTCCTTGTGCAAAAGGAAATGTCAAGTCAAGCCAGTCAGTCGCACTTGAGCGAGTCCTGCCCACATAAGAAACGGGGGTAGAAGAGGTACTTTAAATTGTATTTAGTTTGGGCTAAGCAGTAAGCAATCTCTTGGTCACACTTGCACAAGAGTTCTTGACATCTGTCCTCTGCTGGTCCTGGAAGAAATGGGGAAACTGAGGTTAGAGCAGGGATTTGCAGAGGCTGGAAGATAAACACGAGGGAAGCCAGTAACGCTGTTGGCAGAAAGAGCGTAAGTTGCATGTGTGATGCTTGAGAGTTCACCACATGATCTCCATTGTTGTGGCAACTCCAGGAGGGAGGAGGGGATGTCAGCCCTGTTTTGCAGACAAGGAAATTGAAGTTGCCAGGCAAGTGTTTTCAGATGCAGAGTTCAAAGTCCATATGACCTTTTGCCTTCTCTTTTGTATCAATATTACACTATTTCGTTTGAGGATCCATTTTGATAAGCAATAGTTGCCTGGGAACCATCCAGGCCTCTTATTTAAATGCCTGCTCTCCTACTTCCTAGCTGTGTAATCTTGCCTAAATGAGCCAAGTCCTCATTTAAAATGGGGCATTATCCACTTCGCTGGGTTAGCAAGAATATTGGGTGACAAAGCCTATGTAAAGTGGCCGGGAGAGACTAGGCACTGGACATGCACGCACTCAATGTTGGCTCTACCCATGTTTCTCTGCCTTCCTTCTCCAAGTTTCTTTCTGATGCTCCTTCAAGTAAAGCAGCTTGTTTTAGGTAACAATAGTGTATTCCATCTCTCCTCTCCATCCTGGGCCTGCCTTATACAGAGATGTAAAAGTTGCTACCCAAAATAAGTCACCCTCTGCGCTGGGAATTCCACTACTAGAGATTCATTACTTTGGGTTGGAAATACTTTGTGATCTTCAAGCCGTATCATTAATGTAGAAGGTACAATGCCTTAGCTACAGGTATGTCACCTAACCAACGTCACCCACTGCCTTTTAGTGTGGGCTTTTAATTATTCACATATATGGAGGCAGGGAAACTACCTACACTTAAGTCCTTCCAAATCCCTTGCAGAGACACAGGGAAGCATGAGCTTTGGTGTTAGCCAGCTCAGTCATGGATGTAGTCGCTATGTGCCTTTAGACAAATCACTTCATCCTTTGCAGACTGTTCCTCAGGTGCTACATGAGGATACTAATAGCACCTATTCCCAAAGGCTGCTGGGAGAATGGATGGAGACCAAGTTGTTAGAATACAGGGCATATAGGAGGCACCCGGAAAGCTGGGGCTGCCCTCAAGCTGTCGGCTAATTTTCAAAGGTCCCCTATCCAAATGCACAAGGGTCTTGGGGACTCTAGAAAAGGGAAGCATGAGAGTCAGGAAATTCATCAGCTTCTTTCCTGGGGCAGCACCAGGAGGCCATGTAGTGATGAGTAAAGGTGCCAAGCAAGAGGCAGGGGGCCCAGCACTCCAGCTATTGTTTTTCCAGGCCCCCTATCAGCTGACTTGATGAAATGTGTCTATCTGCATGACTGCACACAGGGTTATCCAAACTCTGTCCAGCCCGTGACAGCTTCAAGATATTGCTTTAAATCCTCTCGTTTTTAATAGTAAATCAATTATTAAATAAATTATATTAAATGGTATTAAATTTCATTAAAGTCTATCACTACCATAAATGGAAAACCAAAATTTCATAAATATAAGAAATATTAAAAAAAAAGAAAAAGAAAGAAAGAAACAAGGAAAAAAAACAACAGCCAGTGAGGGTAAAGTTCTAATAGCAAAGTCCAGTTAGATGCTGTTGCCTGCCTGAAGGCTCTAAGTCCCCAAACTAGGGTGTCTTGGTTAAAAAAAAAAAAAAAGGAGGGCGGCAATTAGCAAGCATAAGAGAGGTCTAACCTCCGTAGTAGTTAGACCATAACACAATGGGCACTTCCTCTTTGCCTAATTGGAAAAATTAACAGAGACTGAAAGGAAAATTCTCACTTAAGTTCATTTATTAAGCTCCCCACACTCTGGGAAACCACTGGGAAGAAGGGCAAAACACAAACACCCCCAACTTCAAAAGCCTGTGTTTAAACACTCTGCAAACTGCCTTGGTTATAATTCATTAAGTGGATAACAAAAAACTGAAGACCATGGGAGCTAGTGTTTATAGCTCAGTTATGCTGAGCCAGGCACTGGGCAGTGTTCTGTTGTCCCCATTTCATTCAGTCCTCTCCGGGTGGTGCCACTGGCACCCCAACCTTACAGAACAGAAAACTCTAGTCTCCTCGCCCCAACTAGGGCCGCAACCTCTCCGTGCACAATGCCTGGCCCCATGGCTTGTCCACAGGAAGGGATGTCAACTCAGGATGTGCCCACCCTTACAATTCATTACCAGAGGATTGTTTTATAGAGTTGTGATAATATGGGAAACAGCTTATACTTAAGAGAAAAATAAGGGGTACAATACAATACTGCTGTGGAATAGAAATATATATGCAATAGAAAAAGACAGAAAAAATACCAGAAGGTTTATCAAGCAGTTGTCTGTATAGTGTCTACGGGAGTTTTATTTCGCATAAAACTTCTACATTTTGTAATTTCAGACTTTTCTACTTTGAGCCATGTGATGTTTTCATCATAGAAAAAGAATCTCAACAAAATTCACAGAATAGCTATTTCAAGGTTTAATTTATTATATTTGTTATATCTAAAATATTTATGCCACTCAGTGGCAATGCCATAAGAAGGTGGCTCGGGGGGCTTAAGTGGCTTTCCTGCTCTCTAATCTTTACCAGGTCTCCCTTCACCCCCTTACCCACCTACAAATAAACACAATTTACATTTTTTAAATTGCTCTTGCCATTTAAATGCCCCTTTAGGACAAGTTCTCTAGCCCTCCTTTCAGGTTGCCCCCCGCCCCAGCTACATACAAATTCTAGAGTTATCTCAAATACGCCACGTGACCCATCAAGCTCACAAAGATTTATGAACAGCCATGGGCTCTGCGGTCCAGTTCATGGGGAAGTGGTCAAAACAAAATACGTTCATGACATAGACCAGTCATTCTCAAACAAAGGCAGTTGTGTCCCCCAGGGGCCACTTGGCAATGTCTGGAAACAGTTTTGGTTGTCACATCTGAGGGGGAGGGGGTGGTGCTATTGGCATCTGGTTGGTAGAGGCCAAAGATGCTGCTAAACATCCTACCATGCACAGGACGGCCCCACAATAGAGAATTATCCAGCCCCAAATGTCAATAGTGTCAAGATTAAAAAATTCTGACGTAGGTTTCTATCTAGCTTTAAAAGAATAAGGTTGACCCACATGTTCCAATGTTAAGTGATAAAAATTATAAAATATATGTAGTGTGATCTGATTATTATTATTGTATATCTATGTATATACACACACAGGAATCTGGAGGAAGAAAAGCCAAACTTAACAGAAACTAGTTAACTCTAATAGATGTAGTATAACTTTCTGCATTACAATATTTCTGTAATGTCTTTTCACGACAAACATGAATCAGGTTTGCATCAGAAAAAGCATGTGGTGGGTAGGTAGGTGGATAGGTGGATGGAGGATGGATGGATGGATGGATGG